>NC_065539.1:29250000-29576500 GCF_932294415.1 Quercus robur | reverse complement strand
ATTTTTTTTATTCTCTATTTTTCGGCCTATCCTGACCCACTTCGTCTTGAAATGAGGCCTGGATGATGTTTTTTAATTTTTAAAATTTTTCTGCATTTATTTTTGAATTTTCTAACTCTGGTCGGGTTCGAACGGATAGGAAGGAAATTGTTTTTGTTCTCTATTTTTCGGCCTTTCTTAGCCCGTTTCATCTTGAAATGAAGCCTGGTCAATGTTTTTTAATTTTTAAAATTTTTTTGCATTTATATTTGAATTTTCAAACTCGGGTCGGGTTCAAACGGATAGGGAGGAAATTTTTTTTATTCCCTATTTTTCGGCCTGTCCTGACCCGTTTCATCTTCAAATGAAGCCTGGATGATTTCTTTTAATTTTTAAAAATTTTTTTCATTTATTTTTTGAATTTTCTAACTCGTTCGGGTTCGAACGGATAGGAAGGAAATTATTTTTCTTCTCTATTTTTCGGCCTGATTTGGCCCGTTTCATCGTGAAATGAAGCCTGGACGATGTTTTTTAATTTTTAAATTTTTTTTTGCATTTATATTTGAATTTTCTAACTCGTGTCGGGTTCAAACGGATATGGAGGAAATTTTTTTTATTCTCTATTTTTCGGCCTGTCCTGACCCGTTTCGTCTTGAAATGAAGCTTGTATGATGTTTTTTAATTTTTAAAATTTTTCTGCATTTATTTTTGAATTTTCTAACACGGGTCGGGTTCGAACGGATAAGGAGGAAATTTTTTTTATTCTCTATTTTTCGGACTATCCTGACCCGTTTCGTCTTGAAATGAAGCTTGTATGATGTTTTTTAATTTTTAAAATTTTTCTGCATTTGTTTTTGAATTTTCTAACACGGGTCGGGTTCGAACTGATAAGGAGGAATTTTTTTTTATTCTCTATTTTTCGGACTATCCTGACCCGTTTCGTCTTGAAATAAAGCCTAGATGATGTTTTTTAATTTTTAAAATTTTTTTGCATTTATATTTGAATTTTCTAACTCGGGTCGGGTTTAAACGGATAGGGAGGAAATTTTTTTTATTCTCTATTTTTTGGCCTATCCTGACCCATTTCGTCTTGAAATGAGGCCTGGATGATGTTTTTTAATTTTTAAAATTTTTCTACATTTATTTTTGAATTTTCTAACTCGGGTCGGGTTCAAGCGGATAGGGAGGAAATTTTTTTTATTCTCTATTTTTCAGCCTGATTTGGCCCGTTTCGTCGTGAAATGAAGCCTGGACGATGTTTTTAAATTTTTAAATTTTTTTTTGCATTTATATTTGAATTTTCTAACTCGAGTCGGGTTCAAACGGATAGGGAGAAATTTTTTTTATTCTCTATTTTTTGGCCTGTCCTGGCCCATTTCGTCTTGAAATAAAGCCTGGATGATGTTTTTGAATTTTAAAATTTTTTTGCATTTAGATTTGAATTTTCTAACTCAGGTCGGGTTCGAACGGATAGGAAGGAAATTATTTTTCTTCTCTATTTTTCGGCCTGATTTGGCCTGTTTCGTCGTGAAATGAAGCTTGGATGATGTTTTTTAATTTTTAAATTTTTTTTTGCATTTATATTTGAATTTTCTAACTCGAGTCGGGTTTAAACGGATAGGGAGTAAATTTTTTTTATTCTCTATTTTTCGGCCTGTCCTGACCCGTTTCGTCTTGAAATGAAGCTTGGATGATGTTTTTTAATTTTTAAAATTTTTCTGCATTTATTTTTGAATTTTCTAACTCGGGTCGGGTTCGAACGGATAGGAAGGAAATTGTTTTTGTTCTCTATTTTTGGGCCTGTCTTAGCCCGTTTCATCCTGAAATGAAGCTTGGACGATGTTTTTTAATTTTTAAAAATTTTTTCCCTTTATATTTGAATTTTCTAAGTCGGGTCGGGTTCAAACGGACAGGGAGGAAATTTTTTTTATTCTCTATTTTTCGGCATGTCCTGACCCGTTTCGTTTTGAAATGAAGCCTGGATGATGTCTTTTAATATTTAGAATTTTTTTGCAATTATTTTTGAATTTTCTAACTCGGGTCGGTTTCGAACGGATAGGAAGGAAATTTTTTTTTTCTCTATTTTTCGGCCTGTCTTGGCCCGTTTTGCCGTGAAATGAAGCTTGGACGATGTTTTTTAATTTTTAAAATTTTTTTTGCATTTATATTTGTATTTTCTAACTCGAGTCGGGTTCAAACGGATAGGGAGGAAATTTTTTTTATTCTCTATTTTTCGGCCTGTCCTGAGCCGTTTCGTCTTGAAATGAAGCCTGGATGATGTTTTTTAATTTTCAAAATTTTTCTGCATTTATTTTTGAATTTTGTAACTCGGGTCGGGTTTGAACGGATAAGAAGGAAATTGTTTTTGTTCTCTATTCTTCGGCCTGTCTTAGCCCATTTCGTCTAGAAATAAAGCCTGGAATATGTTTTTTAATTTTTTAAATTTTTTTGCATTTATATTTGAATTTTCTAACTCGGGTCGGGTTCGAACGGATAGGAAGGAAATTATTTTTCTTCTCTATTTTTCGGCCTAACTTCACCCGTTTTGTCTCGAAATGAAACCTGGATGATGTTTTTTAATTTTTAGAATTTTTTTCCATTTATTTTTTAATTTTCTAACTCGGGTCGGGTTCGAACGGATAGGAAGAAAATTTTTTTTCTTCTCTATTTTTCGGCCTAACTTCGCCCGTTTTGTCTCGAAATGAAACCTGGATGATGTTTTTTAATTTTTAGAATTTTTTTCCATTTATTTTTGAATTTTCTAACTCGGGTCGAGTTCGAACGGATAGGAAGGAAATTATTTTTGTTCTCTATTTTTCGGCCTGTCATGGCCCATTTCGTCTTGAAATAAAGCCTGGATGATGTTTTTTAATTTTTAAAATTTTTTTGCATTTAGATTTGAATTTTCTAACTCGGGTCGGATTCGAACAGATAGAAAGGAAATTATTTTTCCTCTCTATTTTTCGTCCTGATTTGGCCCGTTTCATCGTGAAAATTAAGCCTGGATGATGTCTTTTAATTTTTAAAATTTTTTTGCATTTATATTTGAATTTTCTAACTCGGGTCGGGTTCAAACGGATAGGGAGGAAATTTTTTTTATTCTCTATTTTTCGGCCTGTCCTGACCCATTTCGTCTTGAAATGAAGTCTGGATGATGTTTTTTAATTTTTAAAATTTTTCTGCATTTATTTTTGAATTTTCTAACTCTGGTCGGGTTCGAACGGATAGGAAGGAAATTGTTTTTGTTCTCTATTTTTCGGCCTTTCTTAGCCCGTTTCATCTTGAAATGAAGCCTGGTCAATGTTTTTTAATTTTTAAAATTTTTTTGCATTTATATTTGAATTTTCAAACTCGGGTCGGGTTCAAACGGATAGGGAGGAAATTTTTTTTATTCTCTATTTTTCGGCCTGTGCTGACCCGTTTCATCTTCAAATGAAGCCTGGATGATTTCTTTTAATTTTTAAAATTTTTTTTCATTTATTTTTTGAATTTTCTAACTCGTTCGGGTTCGAACGGATAGGAAGGAAATTATTTTTCTTCTCTATTTTTCAGCCTGATTTGGCCCGTTTCATCGTGAAATGAAGCCTGGACGATGTTTTTTAATTTTTAAATTTTTTTTTGCATTTATATTTGAATTTTCTAACTCAAGTCGGGTTCAAACGGATATGGAGGAAATTTTTTTTATTCTCTATTTTTCGGCCTGTCTTACCCGTTTCGTCTTGAAATGAAGCTTGTATGATGTTTTTTAATTTTTAAAATTTTTCTGCATTTATTTTTGAATTTTCTAACACGGGTCGGGTTCGAACGGATAAGGAGGAAATTTTTTTTATTCTCTATTTTTCGGACTATCCTGACCCGTTTCGTCTTGAAATAAAGCCTGGATGATGTTTTTTAATTTTTAAAATTTTTTTGCATTTATATTTGAATTTTCTAACTCGGGTCGGGTTTAAACGGATAGGGAGGAAATTTTTTTTATTCTCTATTTTTCGGCCTATCCTGACCCACTTCGTCTTGAAATGAGGCCCGGATGATGTTTTTTAATTTTTAAAATTTTTCTGCATTTATTTTTGAATTTTCTAACTCGGGTCGGGTTCAAGCGGATAGGGAGGAAATTTTTTTTATTCTCTATTTTTCAGCCTGATTTGGCCCGTTTCGTCGTGAAATGAAGCCTGGACGATGTTTTTAAATTTTTAAATTTTTTTTTGCATTTATATTTTAATTTTCTAACTCGAGTCGGGTTCAAACGGATAGGGAGAAAATTTTTTTTATTCTCTATTTTTTGGCCTGTCCTGGCCCATTTCGTCTTGAAATAAAGCCTGGACGATGTTTTTAAATTTTTAAATTTTTTTTTGCATTTATATTTGAATTTTCTAACTCAAGTCGGGTTCAAACGGATAGGGAGAAAATTTTTTTTATTCTCAATTTTTTGGCCTGTCCTGGCCCATTTCGTCTTGAAATAAAGCCTGGATGATATTTTTGAATTTTAAAATTTTTTTGCATTTAGATTTGAATTTTCTAACTCAGGTCGGGTTCGAACGGATAGGAAGGAAATTATTTTTCTTCTCTATTTTTCGGCCTGATTTGGCCCTTTTCGTCGTAAAATGAAGCTTGGATGATGTTTTTTAATTTTTAAATTTTTTTTTGCATTTATATTTGAATTTTCTAACTCGAGTCGGGTTTAAACGGATAGGGAGTAAATTTTTTTTATTCTCTATTTTTCGGCCTGTCCTGACCCGTTTCGTCTTGAAATGAAGCTTGGATGATGTTTTTTAATTTTTAAAATTTTTATGCATTTATTTGTGAATTTTCTAACTCGGGTCGGGTTCGAACGTATAAGGTGGAAATTTTTTTTATTCTCTATTTTTCGGCCTGTCCTGACCCGATTCGTCTTGAAATGTAGCCTGGATGACGTTTTTTAATTTTTAAAATTTTTTTGCATTTATATTTGAATTTTCTAACTCGGGTCGGGTTAGAACGTATAGGAAGGAAATTATTTTTGTTATCTATTTTTCAGCCTGTTTTTCCCCTTTAAGTCTTGAAATGAAGTCTGGATGATATTTTTTATTTTTTAAAATTTTTTTGCATTTATATTTGAATTTTCTAACTCGGGTCGGGTTCAAACGGATAGGGAGGAAATTTTTTTTATTCTCTATTTTTCTTCCTGTCCTAATCCGTTTCGTCTTGAAATGAAGCCTGGATGATGTTTTTTAATTTTTAAAATTTTTCTGCATTTATTTTTGAATTTTCTAACTCGGGTCGGGTTCGAACGGATAGGAAGGAAATTGTTTTTGTTCTCTATTTTTCGGCCTGTCTTAGCCCGTTTCCTCTTGAAATGAAGCCTGGTCAATGTTTCTTAATTTTTAAAATTTTTTTGCATTTATATTTGAATTTTCTAACTCGGGTCGGGTTCAAACGGATAGGGAGGAAATTTTTTTTATTCTCTATTTTCCGGCCTGTCCTGCCCCGTTTCATCTTCAAATGAAGCCTGGATGATGTCTTTTAATTTTTAAAATTTTTTTTCATTTATTTTTGAATTTTCTAACTCGTTCGTGTTCGAACGGATAGGAAGGAAATTGTTTTTGTTCTCTATTTTTCGGCCTTTCTTAGCCCGTTTCATCTTGAAATGAAGCCTGGTCAATGTTTCTTAATTTTTAAAATTTTTTTGCATTTATATTTGAATTTTCTAACTCGGGTCGGGTTTAAACGGATATGGAGGAAATTTTTTTTATTCTCTATTTTTCGGCCTGTCCTGACCCGTTTCGTCTTGAAATGAAGCTTGGATGATGTTTTTTAATTTTTAAAATTTTTCTGCATTTATTTTTGAATTTTCTAACTCGGGTCGGGTTCGAACGGATAAGGAGGAAATTTTTTTTATTCTCTGTTTTTCGGCCTGTCCTGACCCGTTTCGTCTTGAAATGAAGCCTGGATGATGTTTTTAAATTTTTAAAATTCTTCTGCATTTATTTTTGAAGTTTCTAACTCGAGTCGGGTTCGAACGGATAAGAAGGAAATTATTTTTGTTCTCTATTTTTCGGTCTGTCTTGGCTCATTTCGTCTTAAAATAAAGCCTGGATGATGTTTTTTAATTTTTAAAATTTTTTTGCATTTATATTTGAATTTTCTAACTCGGGTCGGGTTCAAACGGATAGGGAGGAAATTTTTTTTATTCTCTATTTTTCGGCCTGTCCTGACCCGTTTCGTCTTGAAATGAGGCCTGGATGATGTTTTTTAGTTTTTAAAATTATTCTGCATTTATTTTTGAATTTTGTAACTCGGGTCGGGTTCAAACGGATAGGGAGGAAAATTTTTTTTATTCGCTATTTTCCGGCCTGTCCAGACCCGTTTCATCTTTAAATGAAGTCCGGATGATGTCTTTTAATTTTTAAAAAAAATTTTCATTTATTTTTGAATTTTCTAACTCGGGTCGGGTTCGAACGGAGAGGAAGAAAATTTTTTTTATTCTCTACTTTTCGGCCTGACTTCACCCGTTTCGTCTTGAAATAAAGCCTGGATGATGTTTTTTAATTTTTAAAATTTTTTTGCATTTATATTTGAATTTTCTAACTCGGGTCGGGTTCAAACAGATAGGGAGGAAATTTTTTTTATTCTCTATTTTTCGGCCTGTCCTGACCCGTTTCATCTTGAAATGAGGCCTGGATGATGTTTTTTAATTTTTAAAATTTTTCTGCATTTATTTTTGAATTTTCTAACTCAGGTCGGGTTCGAACGGATAGGAAGGAAATTATTTTTCTTCTCTATTTTTCGGCCTGATTTGGCCCGTTTCGTCGTGAAATGAAGCCTGGATGATGTTTTTTAATTTTCAAATTTTTTTTTGCATTTATATTTGAATTTTCTAACTCGAGTCGGGTTTAAACGGATAGGGAGGAAAATTTTTTTTATTCTCTATTTTTCGGCCTGTCCTGACCCGTTTCATCTTTAAATGAAGTCCGGATGATGTCTTTTAACTTTTAAAATTTTTTTGCATTTATATTTGAATTTTCTAACTCGGGTCGGGTTCAAACGGATAGGGAGGAAATTTTTTTTATTCTCTATTTTTCTTCCTGTCCTAATCCGTTTCGTCTTGAAATGAAGCCTGGATGATGTTTTTTAATTTTTAAAATTTTTCTGCATTTATTTTTGAATTTTCTAACTCGGGTCGGGTTCGAACGGATAGGAAGGAAATTGTTTTTGTTCTCTATTTTTCGGCCTGTCTTAGCCCGTTTCATCTTGAAATGAAGCCTGGTCAATGTTTCTTAATTTTTAAAATTTTTTTGCATTTATATTTGAATTTTCTAACTCGGGTCGGGTTCAAACGGATAGGGAGGAAATTTTTTTTATTCTCTATTTTTCGGCCTGTCCTGACCCGTTTCGTCTTGAAATGAAGCCTGGATGATGTTTTTAATTTTTAAAATTTTTTTGCATTTATATTTGAATTTTCTAACTCGGGTCGGGTTAGAACGTATAGGAAGGAAATTATTTTTGTTATCTATTTTTCGGCCTGTTTTGCCCCTTTAAGTCTTGAAATGAAGTCTGGATGATATTTTTTAATTTTTAAAATTTTTTTGCATTTATATTTGAATTTTCTAACTCGGGTCGGGTTCAAACGGATAGGGAGGAATTTTTTTTTATTCTCTATTTTTCGGCCTGTCCGGACCCGTTTCGTCTTGAAATGAAGCTTGGATGATGTTTTTTAATTTTTAAAATTTTTCTGCATTTATTTTTGAATATTCTAACTCGGGTATGGTTCGAACGGATAAGGAGGAAATTTTTTTTATTCTCTGTTTTTCGGCCTGTCCTGACCCGTTTCGTTTTGAAATGAAGCCTGGATAATGTTTTTTAATTTTTAAAATTCTTCTGCATTTATTTTTGAATTTTCTAACTCGAGTCGGGTTCGAACGGATAAGAAGAAACTATTTTTGTTCTCTATTTTTCAGCCTGTCTTGGCCCATTTCGTCTTGAAATAAAGCCTGGATGATGTTTTTTAATTTTTAAAATTTTTTTGCATTTATATTTGAATTTTCTAACTCGGTTCGGGTTCAAACGGATAGGGAGGAAATTTTTTTTATTCTCTATTTTTCGGCCTGTCCTGACCCGTTTCGTCTTGAAATGAGGCCTGGATGATGTTTTTTAATTTTTAAAATTTTGCTGCATATATTTTTGAATTTTCTAACTCGGGTCGGGTTAGAACGTATAGGAAGGAAATTATTTTTGTTATCTATTTTTCGGCCTGTTTTGCCCCTTTAAGTCTTGAAATGAAGTCTGGATGATATTTTTTAATTTTTAAAATTTTTTTGCATTTATATTTGAATTTTCTAACTCGGGTCGGGTTCAAACGGATAGGGAGTAAAATTTTTTTTATTCTCTATTTTTCGGCCTGTCCTGACCCGTTTCATCTTTAAATGAAGTCCGGATGATGTCTTTTAATTTTTAAAATTTTTTTTCATTTATTTTTGAATTTTCTAACTCGGGTCGGGTTCGAACGGATAGGAAGAAATTTTTTTTTATTCTCTACTTTTCTTCCTGTCCTAACCCGTTTCGTCTTGAAATGAAGCCTGGATGATGTTTTTTAATTTTTAGAATTTTTTCCATTTATTTTTGAATTTTCTAACTCGGGTCGGGTTTGATCGGATAGGAAGGAAATTATTTTTGTTCTCTTTTTTTCGGCCTGGCTTGGCCCATTTCGTCTTGAAATAAGGCCTGGATGATTTTTTTAATTTTTAAAATTTTTTTGCATTTATATTTGAATTTTCTAACTCGGGTCGGGTTCAAACGGATAGGGAGGAATTTTTTTTTATTCCCTATTTTTCGGCCTGTCCTGACCCGTTTCGTCTTGAAATGAAGCCTGGATGATGTTTTTTAATTTTTAAAATTTTTTTGCATTTATATTTGAATTTTCTAACTCGGGTCGGGTTAGAACGTATAGGAAGGAAATTATTTTTGTTATCTATTTTTCGGCCTGTTTTGCCCCTTTAAGTCTTGAAATGAAGTCTGGATGATATTTTTTAATTTTTAAAATTTTTTTGCATTTATATTTGAATTTTTTAACTCGGGTCGGGTTCAAACGGATAGGGAGGAATTTTTTTTTATTCTCTATTTTTCTTCCTGTCCTAACCCGGTTCGTCTTGAAATGAAGCCTGGATGATGTTTTTTAATTTTTAAAATTTTTCTGCATTTATTTTTGAATTTTCTAACTCGGGTCGGGTTCGAACGGATAGGAAGGAAATTGTTTTTGTTCTCTATTTTTAGGCCTGACTTAGCCCGTTTCATCTTGAAATGAAGCCTGGTCAATTTTTCTTAATTTTCAAAATTTTTTTGCATTTATATTTGAATTTTCTAACTCGGGTCGGGTTCAAACGGATAGGGAGGAAATTTTTTTTATTCTCTATTTTTCTTCCTGTCCTAACCCGTTTCGTCTTGAAATGAAGCCTGGATGATGTTTTTTAATTTTTAAAATTTTTCTGCATTTATTTTTGAATTTTATAACTCGGGTCGGATTCAAACGGATAGGGAGGAAATTTTTTTTATTCTCTATTTTTCGGCCTGTCCTGACCCGTTTCATCTTTAAATGAAGTCCAGATGATGTCTTTTAATTTTTAAAATTTTTTTTCATTTATTTTTGAATTTTCTAACTCGGGTCGGGTTCAAACGGATAGGGAGGAAATTTTTTTTATTCTCTATTTTTCGGCCTGTCCTAACCCGTTTCGTCTTGAAATGAGGCCTGGATGATGTTTTTTAATTTTTAAAATTTTTCTACATTTATTTTTGAATTTTCTAACTCGGGTCGGGTTCGAACGGATAGGGAGGAAAATTTTTTTTATTCTCTATTTTTCGGCCTGTCCTGACCCGTTTCATCTTTAAATGAAGTCCGGATGATGTCTTCTAATTTTTAAAATTTTTTTTCATTTATTTTTGAATTTTCTAACTCGGGTCGGGTTCGAACGGATAGGAAGAAATTTTTTTTTATTCTCTACTTTTCTTCCTGTCCTAACCCGTTTCGTCTTGAAATGAAGCCTGGATGATGTTTTTTAATTTTTAGAATTTGTTCCATTTATTTTTGAATTTTCTAACTCGGGTCGGGTTTGATCGGATAGGAAGGAAATTATTTTTGTTCTCTTTTTTTCGGCCTGTCTTGGCCCATTTCGTCTTGAAATAAAGCCTGGATGATTTTTTTAATTTTTAAAATTTTTTTGCATTTATATTTGAATTTTCTAACTCGGGTCGGGTTCAAACGGATAGGGAGGAAATTTTTTTTATTTTCTATTTTTCGGCCTGTCCGGACCCGTTTCGTCTTGAAATGAAGCTTGGATTATGTTTTTTAATTTTTAAAATTTTTCTGCATTTATTTGTGAATTTTCTAACTCGGGTCGGGTTCGAATGGATAAGGAGGAAATTTTTTTTATTCTCTATTTTTCGACCTGTCCTGACCCGTTTCGTCTTGAAATGAAGCCTGGATGATGTTTTTTAATTTTTAAATTTTTTTTGCATTTATATTGGAATTTTCTAACTCGGGTCGGGTTAGAACGTATAGGAAGGAAATTATTTTTGTTATCTATTTTTCGGCCTGTTTTGCCCCTTTAAGTCTTGAAATGAAGTCTGGATGATATTTTTTAATTTTTAAAATTTTTTTGCATTTATATTTGAATTTTCTAACTCGGGTCGGGTTCAAACGGATAGGGAGGAATTTTTTTTTATTCTCTATTTTTCTTCCTGTCCTAACCCGGTTCGTCTTGAAATGAAGCCTGGATGATGTTTTTTAATTTTTAAATTTTTCTGCATTTATTTTTGAATTTTCTAACTCGGGTCGGGTTCGAACGGATAGGAAGGAAATTGTTTTTGTTCTCTATTTTTAGGCCTGACTTAGCCCGTTTCATCTTGAAATGAAGCCTGGTCAATGTTTCTTAATTTTCAAAATTTTTTTGCATTTATATTTGAATTTTCTAACTCGGGTCGGGTTCAAACGGATAGGGAGGAAATTTTTTTTATTCTCTATTTTTCTTCCTGTCCTAACCCGTTTCGTCTTGAAATGAAGCCTGGATGATGTTTTTTAATTTTTAAAATTTTTCTGCATTTATTTTTGAATTTTATAACTCGGGTCGGGTTCAAACGGATAGGGAGGAAATTTTTTTTATTCTCTATTTTTCGGCCTGTCCTGACCCGTTTCATCTTTAAATGAAGTCCATATGATGTCTTTTAATTTTTAAAATTTTTTTTCATTTATTTTTGAATTTTCTAACTCGGGTCGGGTTCAAACGGATAGGGAGGAAATTTTTTTTATTCTCTATTTTTCGGCCTGTCCTAACCCGTTTCGTCTTGAAATGAGGCCTGGATGATGTTTTTTAATTTTTAAAATTTTTCTGCATTTATTTTTGAATTTTCTAACTCGGGTCGGGTTCGAACGGATAGGGAGGAAAATTTTTTTTATTCTCTATTTTTCGGCCTGTCCTGACCCGTTTCATCTTTAAATGAAGTCCGGATGATGTCTTTTAATTTTTAAAATTTTTTTTCATTTATTTTTGAATTTTCTAACTCGGGTCGGGTTCGAACGGATAGGAAGAAATTTTTTTTTATTCTCTACTTTTCTTCCTGTCCTAACCCGTTTCGTCTTGAAATGAAGCCTGGATGATGTTTTTTAATTTTTAGAATTTGTTCCATTTATTTTTGAATTTTCTAACTCGGGTCGGGTTTGATCGGATAGGAAGGAAATTATTTTTGTTCTCTTTTTTTCGGCCTGTCTTGGCCCATTTCGTCTTGAAATAAAGCCTGGATGATTTTTTTAATTTTTAAAATTTTTTTGCATTTATATTTGAATTTTCTAACTCGGGTCGGGTTCAAACGGATAGGGAGGAAATTTTTTTTATTTTCTATTTTTCGGCCTGTCCGGACCCGTTTCGTCTTGAAATGAAGCTTGGATGATGTTTTTTAATTTTTAAAATTTTTCTGCATTTATTTGTGAATTTTCTAACTCGGGTCGGGTTCGAACGGATAAGGAGGAAATTTTTTTTATTCTCTATTTTTCGGCCTGTCCTGACCCGTTTCGTCTTGAAATGAAGCCTGGATGATGTTTTTTAATTTTTAAATTTTTTTTGCATTTATATTGGAATTTTCTAACTCGGGTCGGGTTAGAACGTATAGGAAGGAAATTATTTTTGTTATCTATTTTTCGGCCTGTTTTGCCCCTTTAAGTCTTGAAATGAAGTCTGGATGATATTTTTTAATTTTTAAAATTTTTTTGCATTTATATTTGAATTTTCTAACTCGGGTCGGGTTCAAACGGATAGGGAGGAATTTTTTTTTATTCTCTATTTTTCTTCCTGTCCTAACCCGGTTCGTCTTGAAATGAAGCCTGGATGATGTTTTTTAATTTTTAAAATTTTTCTGCATTTATTTTTGAATTTTCTAACTCGGGTCGGGTTCGAACGGATAGGAAGGAAATTGTTTTTGTTCTCTATTTTTAGGCCTGACTTAGCCCGTTTCATCTTGAAATGAAGCCTGGTCAATGTTTCTTAATTTTCAAAATTTTTTTGCATTTATATTTGAATTTTCTAACTTGGGTCGGGTTCAAACGGATAGGGAGGAAATTTTTTTTATTCTCTATTTTTCTTCCTGTCCTAACCCGTTTCGTCTTGAAATGAAGCCTGGATGATGTTTTTTAATTTTTAAAATTTTTCTGCATTTATATTTGAATTTTCTAACTCGGGTCGGGTTCAGACGGATAGGGAGGAAATATTTTTTATTCTCTATTTTTCTTCCTGTCCTGACCCGTTTCTTCTTGAAATGAAGCCTGGATGATGTTTTTTAATTTTTAAAATTTTTCTGCGTTTATTTTTGAATTTTCTAACTCGGGTCGGGTTCGAACGGATAGGAAGGAAATTATTTTTCTTCTCTATTTTTCGGCCTGATTTGGCCCGTTTCGTCGTGAAATGAAGCCTGGATGATGTTTTTTAATTTTTAAAATTTTTTTTGCATTTATATTTTGAATTTTCTAACTCGAGTCGGGTTTAAACGGATATGGAGGAAATTTTTTTTATTCTCTATTTTTCGGCCTGTCTTGACCCGTTTCGTCTTGAAATGAAGCTTGGATGATGTTTTTTAAATTTTAAAATTTTTCTGCATTTATTTTTGAATTTTCTAACTCGGGTCGAGTTCGAACGGATAAGGAGGAAATTTTTTTTATTCTCTGTTTTTCGGCCTGTCCTGATCCGTTTCGTCTTGAAATGAATCCTGGATGATGTTTTTTAATTTTTAAAATTCTTCTGCATTTATTTTTGAATTTTCTAACTCGAGTCGGGTTCGAACGGATAAGAAGGAAATTATTTTTGTTCTCTATTTTTCAGCCTGTCTTGGCCCATTTCGTCTTGAAATAAAGCCTGGATGATGTTTTTTAATTTTTAAAATTTTTTTGCATTTATATTTGAATTTTCTAACTCGGGTCGGGTTCAAACGGATAGGGAGGAAATTTTTTTATTCTCTATTTTTCGGCCTGTCCTGACCCGTTTCGTCTTGAAATTAGGCCTGGATGATGTTTTTTAATTTTTTAAATTTTTCTGCATTTATTTTTGAATTTTCTAACTCGGGTCGGGTTCAAACGGATACGGAGGAAATTTTTTTTTATTCTCTATTTTTCGGCCTGTCCTGACCCGTTTTATCTATAAATGAAGTCCGGATGATGTCTTTTAATTTTGAAAAAATTTTTTCATTTATTTTTGAATTTTCTAACTAGGGTCGGGTTCGAATGGATAGGAAGAAAATTTTTTTTCTTCTCTACTTTTCGGCCTGACTTCATCCGTTTCGTCTCGAAATGAAACCTGGATAATGTTTTTTAATTTTTAGAATTTTTTCCATTTATATTTGAATTTTCTAACTAGGGTCGGGTTCAAACGGATAGAGAGGAAATTTTTTTTATTCTCTATTTTTCGGCCTGTCCAGACCCGTTTCGTCTTGAAATGAAGCTTGGATGATGTTTTTTAATTTTTAGAATTTTTCTGCATTTATTTGTGAATTTTCTAACACGGGTCGGGTTCGAACGGATAAGGATGAAATTTTTTTTATTCTCTATTTTTCGGCCTGTCCTGACCTGTTTCGTCTTGAAATGAAGTCTGGATGATGTTTTTTAATTTTTAAAATTTTTTTGCATTTATATTTGAATTTTCTAACTCGGGTCGGGTTAGAACGTATAGGAAGGAAATTATTTTTGTTATCTATTTTTCGGCCTGTTTTGCCCCTTTAAGTCTTGAAATGAAGTCTGGATGATATTTTTTAATTTTTAAAATTTTTTTGCATTTAAATTTGAATTTTCTAACTCGGGTCGGGTTCAAACGGATAGGGAGGAAAATTTTTTTTTTCTCTATTTTTCTTCCTGTCCTAACCCGTTTCGTCTTGAAATGAAGCCTGGATGATGTTTTTTAATTTTTAAAATTTTTCTGCATTTATTTTTGAATTTTCTAACTCGGGTCGGGTTCGAACGGATAGGAAGGAAATTGTTTTTGTTCTCTATTTTTTGGCCTGTCTTAGCCCGTTTCATCTTGAAATGAAGCCTGGTCAATGTTTCTCAATTTTCAAAATTTTTTTGCATTTATATTTGAATTTTCTAACTCGGGTCGGGTTCAAACGGATAGGGAGGAAATTTTTTTTATTCTCTATTTTTTGGCCTGTCCTGCCCCGTTTCATCTTCAAATGAAGCCTGGATGATGTCTTTTAATTTTTAAAATTTTTTTTCATATATTTTTGAATTTTCTAACTCGTTCGGGTTCGAACGGATAGGAAGGAAATTATTTTTCCTCTCTATTTTTCGGCCTGATTTGGCCCGTTTCGTCGTGAAATGAAGCCTGGACGATGTTTTTTAATTTTTAAATTTTTTTTTGCATTTATATTTTGAATTTTCTAACTCGAGTCGGGTTCAGACGGATATGGAGGAAATTTTTTTTATTCTCTATTTTTCGGCCTGTCCTGACCCGTTTCGTCTTGAAATGAAGCTTGGATGATGTTTTTTAATTTTTAAAATTTTTCTGCATTTATTTTTGAATTATCTAACTCGGGTCGGGTTCGAACGGATAAGGAGGAAATTTTTTTTATTCTCTGTTTTTCGGCCTGTCCTGACCCATGTCGTCTTGAAATGAAGTCTGGATGATGTTTTTTAATTTTTAAAATTCTTCTGCATTTATTTTTGAATTTTCTAACTCGAGTCGGGTTCGAACGGATAAGAAGGAAATTATTTTTGTTCTCTATTTTTCGGCCTGTCTTGGCCCATTTCGTCTTGAAATAAAGCCTGGATGGTGTTTTTTAATTTTTAAAATTTTTTTGCTTTTATATTTGAATTTTCTAACTCGGGTCGGGTTCAAATGGATAGGGAGGAAAATTTTTTTGTTCTCTATTTTTCGGCCTGTCCTAACCCGTTTCGTCTTGAAATGAGGCCTGGATGATGTTTTTTAATTTTTAAAATTTTTCTGCATTTATTTTTGAATTTTCCAACTCGGGTCGGGTTCAAACGGATAGGGAGGAAATTTTTTTTATTCTCTATTTTTTGGCCTGTCCTGACCCGTTTCATCTTTAAATGAAGTCCGGATGATGTCTTTTAATTTTTAAAATTTTTTTTCATTTATTTTTGAATTTTCTAACTCTGGTCGGTTTCGAACGGATTGGAAGAAATTTTTTTTTCTTCTCTACTTTTCGGCCTGACTTCACCCGTTTCGTCTCGAAATGAAACCTGGACGATGTTTTTTAATTTTTAGAATTTTTTCCATTTATTTTTGAATTTTCTAACTCGGGTCGGGTTCGATCGGATAGGAAGGAAATTATTTTTGTTCTCTTTTTTTCGGCCTGTTTTGCCTCTTTAAGTCTTGAAATGAAGTCTAGATGATATTTTTTAATTTTTAAAATTTTTTTGCATTTATATTTGAATTTTCTAACTCGGGTCGGGTTCAGACGGATAGGGAGGAAATTTTTTTTATTCTCTATTTTTCTTCCTGTCTTGACCCGTTTCGTCTTGAAATGAAGCCTGGATGATGTTTTTTAATTTTTAAAATTTTTCTGCATTTATTTTTGAATTTTCTTACTTGGGTCGGGTTCGAACGGATAGGAAGGAAATTGTTTTTGTTCTCTATTTTTCAGACTGTCTTAGCCCGTTTCATCTTTAAATGAAGCCTGGACAATGTTTCTTAATTTTCAAAATTTTTTTGCATTTATATTTGAATTTTCTAACTCGGGTCGGGTTCAAACGGATAGGGAGGAAATTTTTTTTATTCTCTATTTTTTGGCCTGTCCTGCCCCGTTTCATCTTCAAATGAAGCCTGGATGATGTCTTTTAATTTTTAAAATTTTTTTTCATATATTTTTGAATTTTATAACTCGTTCGGGTTCGAACGGATAGGAAGGAAATTATTTTTCCTCTCTATTTTTCGGCCTGATTTGCCCCGTTTCGTCGTGAAATGAAGCCTGGACGATGTTTTTTAATTTTTAAATTTTTTTTTGCATTTATATTTTGAATTTTCTAACTCGAGTCGGGTTCAGACGGATATGGAGGAAATTTTTTTTATTCTCTATTTTTCGGCCTGTCCTGACCCGTTTCGTCTTGAAATGAAGCTTGGATGATGTTTTTTAATTTTTAAAATTTTTCTGCATTTATTTTTGAATTTTCTAACTCGGGTCGGGTTCGAACGGATAAGGAGGAAATTTTTTTTATTCTCTGTTTTTCGGCCTGTCCTGACCCATGTCGTCTTGAAATGAAGTCTGGATGATGTTTTTTAATTTTTAAAATTCTTCTGCATTTATTTTTGAATTTTCTAACTCGAGTCGGGTTCGAACGGATAAGAAGGAAATTATTTTTGTTCTCTATTTTTCGGCCTGTCTTGGCCCATTTCGTCTTGAAATAAAGCCTGGATGATGTTTTTTAATTTTTAAAATTTTTTTGCTTTTATATTTGAATTTTCTAACTCGGGTCGGGTTCAAATGGATAGGGAGGAAAATTTTTTTGTTCTCTATTTTTCGGCCTGTCCTAACCCGTTTCGTCTTGAAATGAGGCCTGGATGATGTTTTTTAATTTTTAAAATTTTTCTGCATTTATTTTTGAATTTTCCAACTCGGGTCGGGTTCAAACGGATAGGGAGGAAATTTTTTTTATTCTCTATTTTTTGGCCTGTCCTGACCCGTTTCATCTTTAAATGAAGTCCGGATGATGTCTTTTAATTTTTAAAATTTTTTTTCATTTATTTTTGAATTTTCTAACTCTGGTCGGTTTCGAACGGATTGGAAGAAATTTTTTTTTCTTCTCTACTTTTCGGCCTGACTTCACCCGTTTCGTCTCGAAATGAAACCTGGACGATGTTTTTTAATTTTTAGAATTTTTTCCATTTATTTTTGAATTTTCTAACTCGGGTCGGGTTCGATCGGATAGGAAGGAAATTATTTTTGTTCTCTTTTTTTCGGCCTGTTTTGCCTCTTTAAGTCTTGAAATGAAGTCTAGATGATATTTTTTAATTTTTAAAATTTTTTTGCATTTATATTTGAATTTTCTAACTCGGGTCGGGTTCAGACGGATAGGGAGGAAATTTTTTTTATTCTCTATTTTTCTTCCTGTCTTGACCCGTTTCGTCTTGAAATGAAGCCTGGATGATGTTTTTTAATTTTTAAAATTTTTCTGCATTTATTTTTGAATTTTCTTACTTGGGTCGGGTTCGAACGGATAGGAAGGAAATTGTTTTTGTTCTCTATTTTTCAGACTGTCTTAGCCCGTTTCATCTTTAAATGAAGCCTGGACAATGTTTCTTAATTTTCAAAATTTTTTTGCATTTATATTTGAATTTTCTAACTCGGGTCGGGTTCAAACGGATAGGGAGGAAATTTTTTTTATTCTCTATTTTTTGGCCTGTCCTGCCCCGTTTCATCTTCAAATGAAGCCTGGATGATGTCTTTTAATTTTTAAAATTTTTTTTCATATATTTTTGAATTTTATAACTCGTTCGGGTTCGAACGGATAGGAAGGAAATTATTTTTCCTCTCTATTTTTCGGCCTGATTTGGCCCGTTTCGTCGTGAAATGAAGCCTGGACGATGTTTTTTAATTTTTAAATTTTTTTTTGCATTTATATTTTGAATTTTCTAACTCGAGTCGGGTTCAGACGGATATGGAGGAAATTTTTTTTATTCTCTATTTTTCGGCCTGTCCTGACCCGTTTCGTCTTGAAATGAAGCTTGGATGATGTTTTTTAATTTTTAAAATTTTTCTGCATTTATTTTTGAATTATCTAACTCGGGTCGGGTTCGAACGGATAAGGAGGAAATTTTTTTTATTCTCTGTTTTTCGGCCTGTCCTGACCCATGTCGTCTTGAAATGAAGTCTGGATGATGTTTTTTAATTTTTAAAATTCTTCTGCATTTATTTTTGAATTTTCTAACTCGAGTCGGGTTCGAACGGATAAGAAGGAAATTATTTTTGTTCTCTATTTTTCGGCCTGTCTTGGCCCATTTCGTCTTGAAATAAAGCCTGGATGATGTTTTTTAATTTTTAAAATTTTTTTGCTTTTATATTTGAATTTTCTAACTCGGGTCGGGTTCAAATGGATAGGGAGGAAAATTTTTTTGTTCTCTATTTTTCGGCCTGTCCTAACCCGTTTCGTCTTGAAATGAGGCCTGGATGATGTTTTTTAATTTTCAAAATTTTTCTGCATTTATTTTTGAATTTTCCAACTCGGGTCGGGTTCAAACGGATAGGGAGGAAATTTTTTGGCCTGTCCTGACCCGTTTCATCTTTAAATGAAGTCCGGATGATGTCTTTTAATTTTTAAAATTTTTTTTCATTTATTTTTGAATTTTCTAACTCTGGTCGGTTTCGAACGGATTGGAAGAAATTTTTTTTTCTTCTCTACTTTTCGGCCTGACTTCACCCGTTTCGTCTCGAAATGAAACCTGGACGATGTTTTTTAATTTTTAGAATTTTTTCCATTTATTTTTGAATTTTCTAACTCGGGTCGGGTTCGATCGGATAGGAAGGAAATTATTTTTGTTCTCTTTTTTTCAGCCTGTTTTGCCTCTTTAAGTCTTGAAATGAAGTCTAGATGATATTTTTTAATTTTTAAAATTTTTTTGCATTTATATTTGAATTTTCTAACTCGGGTCGGGTTCAGACGGATAGGGAGGAAATTTTTTTTATTCTCTATTTTTCTTCCTGTCTTGACCCGTTTCGTCTTGAAATGAAGCCTGGATGATGTTTTTTAATTTTTAAAATTTTTCTGCATTTATTTTTGAATTTTCTTACTTGGGTCGGGTTCGAACGGATAGGAAGGAAATTGTTTTTGTTCTCTATTTTTCAGACTGTCTTAGCCCGTTTCATCTTTAAATGAAGCCTGGACAATGTTTTTTAATTTTTAAAATTTTTTTTGCATTTATATTTGAATTTTCTAACTCGGGTCGGGTTCAAACGGATAGGGAGGAAATTTTTTTTATTCCCTATTTTTCGGCCTGTCCTGACCCGTTTCGTCTTGAAATGAAGCCTGGATGATGTTTTTTAATTTTTAAAATTTTTTTGCATTTATATTTGAATTTTCTAACTCGGGTCGGGTTAGAACGTATAGGAAGGAAATTATTTTTGTTATCTATTTTTCGGCCTGTTTTGCCCCTTTAAGTCTTGAAATGAAGCCTGGATGATGTCTTTTAATTTTTAAAATTTTTTTTCATTTATTTTTGAATTTTCTAACTCGGGTCGGGTTCGAACGGATAGGAAGAAAATTTTTTTTCTTCTCTATTTTTCGGCCTGACTTCACCCGTTTCGTCTCGAAATCAAACCTGGATGATGTTTTTTTATTTTTAAAATTTTTCTGCATTTATTTTTGAAATTTCTAACTCGTATCGGGTTCGAACGGATAGGAAGGAAATTGTTTTTTTTCTCTATTTTTCGGCCTGTCTTAGCCCGTTTCATCTTGAAATGAAGCCTGGTCAATGTTTCTTAATTTTCAAAATTTTTTTGCATTTATATTTGAATTTTCTAACTCGGGTCGGGTTCAAACGGATAGGGAGGAAATTTTTTTTATTCTCTATTTTTCTTCCTGTCCTAACCCGTTTCGTCTTCAAATGAAGCCTGGATGATGTTTTTTAATTTTTAAAATTTTTCTGCATTTATTTTTGAATTTTATAACTCGGGTCGGGTTCAAACGGATAGGGAGGAAATTTTTTTTATTCTCTATTTTTCGGCCTGTCCTGACCCGTTTCCTCTTTAAATGAAGTCCAGATGATGTCTTTTAATTTTTAAAATTTTTTTTCATTTATTTTTGAATTTTCTAACTCGGGTCGGGTTCAAACGGATAGGGAGGAAATTTTTTTTATTCTCTATTTTTCGGCCTGTCCTGACCCGTTTCGTCTTGAAATGAGGCCTGGATGATGTTTTTAATTTTTAAAATTTTTCTGCATTTATTTTTGAATTTTCTAACTCGGGTCGGGTTCAAACGGATAGGGAGGAAAATTTTTTTTATTCTCTATTTTTCGGCCTGTCCTGACCCGTTTCATCTTTACATGAAGTCCGGATGATGTCTTTTAATTTTTAAAATTTTTTTTCATTTATTTTTGAATTTTCTAACTCGGGTCGGGTTCGAACGGATAGGAAGAAATTTTTTTTTATTCTCTACTTTTCTTCCTGTCCTAACCCGTTTCGTCTTGAAATGAAGCCTGGATGATGTTTTTTAATTTTTAGAATTTGTTCCATTTATTTTTGAATTTTCTAACTCGGGTCGGGTTTGATCGGATAGGAAGGAAATTATTTTTGTTCTCTTTTTTTCGGCCTGTCTTGGCCCATTTCATCTTGAAATAAAGCCTGGATGATTTTTTTAATTTTTAAAATTTTTTTGCATTTATATTTGAATTTTCTAATTCGGGTCGGGTTCAAACGGATAGGGAGGAAATTTTTTTTATTTTCTATTTTTCGGCCTGTCCGGACCCGTTTCGTCTTGAAATGAAGCTTGGATGATGTTTTTTAATTTTTAAAATTTTTCTGCATTTATTTGTGAATTTTCTAACTCGGGTCGGGTTCGAACGGATAAGGAGGAAATTTTTTTTATTCTCTATTTTTCAGCCTGTCCTGACCCGTTTCGTCTTGAAATGAAGCCTGGATGATGTTTTTTAAGTTTTAAAATTTTTTTGCATTTATATTTGAATTTTCTAACTCGGGTCGGGTTAGAACGTATAGGAAGGAAATTATTTTTGTTATCTATTTTTCGGCCTGTTTTGCCCCTTTAAGTCTTGAAATGAAGTCTGGATGATATTTTTTAATTTTTAAAATTTTTTTGCATTTATATTTGAATTTTTTAACTCGGGTCGGGTTCAAACGGATAGGGAGGAATTTTTTTTTATTCTCTATTTTTCTTCCTGTCCTAACCCGGTTCGTCTTGAAATGAAGCCTGGATGATGTTTTTTAATTTTTAAAATTTTTCTGCATTTATTTTTGAATTTTCTAACTCGGGTCGGGTTTGAACGGATAGGAAGGAAATTGTTTTTGTTCTCTATTTTTAGGCCTGACTTAGCCCGTTTCATCTTGAAATGAAGCCTGGTCAATGTTTCTTAATTTTCAAAATTTTTTTGCATTTATATTTGAATTTTCTAACTTGGGTCGGGTTCAAACGGATAGGGAGGAAATTTTTTTTATTCCCTATTTTTCGGCCTGTCCTGACCCGTTTCGTCTTGAAATGAAGCCTGGATGATGTTTTTTAATTTTTTAAATTTTTTTGCATTTATATTTGAATTTTCTAACTCGGGTCGGGTTAGAACGTATAGGAAGGAAATTATTTTTGTTATCTATTTTTCGGCCTGTTTTGCCCCTTTAAGTCTTGAAATGAAGCCTGGATGATGTCTTTTAATTTTTAAAATTTTTTTTCATTTATTTTTGAATTTTCTAACTCGGGTCGGGTTCGAACGGATAGGAAGAAAATTTTTTTTCTTCTGTATTTTTCGGCCTGACTTCACCCGTTTCGTATCGAAATCAAACCTGGATGATGTTTTTTTATTTTTAAAATTTTTCTGCATTTATTTTTGAAATTTCTAACTCGTATCGGGTTCGAACGGATAGGAAGGAAATTGTTTTTTTTCTCTATTTTTCGGCCTGTCTTAGCCCGTTTCATCTTGAAATGAAGCCTGGTCAATGTTTCTTAATTTTCAAAATTTTTTTGCATTTATATTTGAATTTTCTAACTCGGGTCGGGTTCAAACGGATAGGGAGGAAATTTTTTTTATTCTCTATTTTTCTTCCTGTCCTAACCCGTTTCGTCTTAAAATGAAGCCTGGATGATGTTTTTTAATTTTTAAAATTTTTCTGCATTTATTTTTGAATTTTATAACTCGGGTCGGGTTCAAACGGATAGGGAGGAAATTTTTTTTATTCTCTATTTTTCGGCCTGTCCTGACCCGTTTCATCTTTAAATGAAGTCCAGATGATGTCTTTTAATTTTTAAAATTTTTTTTCATTTATTTTTGAATTTTCTAACTCGGGTCGGGTTCAAACGGATAGGGAGGAAATTTTTTTTATTCTCTATTTTTCGGCCTGTCCTGACCCGTTTCGTCTTGAAATGAGGCCTGGATGATGTTTTTAATTTTTAAAATTTTTCTGCATTTATTTTTGAATTTTCTAACTCGGGTCGGGTTCAAACGGATAGGGAGGAAAATTTTTTTTATTCTCTATTTTTCGGCCTGTCCTGACCCGTTTCATCTTTACATGAAGTCCGGATGATGTCTTTTAATTTTTAAAATTTTTTTTCATTTATTTTTGAATTTTCTAACTCGGGTCGGGTTCGAACGGATAGGAAGAAATTTTTTTTTATTCTCTACTTTTCTTCCTGTCCTAACCCGTTTCGTCTTGAAATGAAGCCTGGATGATGTTTTTTAATTTTTAGAATTTGTTCCATTTATTTTTGAATTTTCTAACTCGGGTCGGGTTTGATCGGATAGGAAGGAAATTATTTTTGTTATCTTTTTTTCGGCCTGTCTTGGCCCATTTCGTCTTGAAATAAAGCCTGGATGATTTTTTTAATTTTTAAAATTTTTTTGCATTTATATTTGAATTTTCTAACTCGGGTCGGGTTCAAACGGATAGGGAGGAAATTTTTTTTATTTTCTATTTTTCGGCCTGTCCGGACCCGTTTCGTCTTGAAATGAAGCTTGGATGATGTTTTTTAATTTTTAAAATTTTTCTGCATTTATTTTTGAATTTTCTAACTCGGGTCGGGTTTGAACGGATAGGAAGGAAATTGTTTTTGTTCTCTATTTTTAGGCCTGACTTAGCCCGTTTCATCTTGAAATGAAGCCTGGTCAATGTTTCTTAATTTTCAAAATTTTTTTGCATTTATATTTGAATTTTCTAACTTGGGTCGGGTTCAAACGGATAGGGAGGAAATTTTTTTTATTCCCTATTTTTCGGCCTGTCCTGACCCGTTTCGTCTTGAAATGAAGCCTGGATGATGTTTTTTAATTTTTTAAATTTTTTTGCGTTTATATTTGAATTTTCTAACTCGGGTCGGGTTAGAACGTATAGGAAGGAAATTATTTTTGTTATCTATTTTTCGGCCTGTTTTGCCCCTTTAAGTCTTGAAATGAAGCCTGGATGATGTCTTTTAATTTTTAAAATTTTTTTTCATTTATTTTTGAATTTTCTAACTCGGGTCGGGTTCGAACGGATAGGAAGAAAATTTTTTTTCTTCTGTATTTTTCGGCCTGACTTCACCCGTTTCGTATCGAAATCAAACCTGGATGATGTTTTTTTATTTTTAAAATTTTTCTGCATTTATTTTTGAAATTTCTAACTCGTATCGGGTTCGAACGGATAGGAAGGAAATTGTTTTTTTTCTCTATTTTTCGGCCTGTCTTAGCCCGTTTCATCTTGAAATGAAGCCTGGTCAATGTTTCTTAATTTTCAAAATTTTTTTTGCATTTATATTTGAATTTTCTAACTCGGGTCGGGTTCAAACGGATAGGGAGGAATTTTTTTTTATTCTCTATTTTTCTTCCTGTCCTAACCCGTTTCGTCTTAAAATGAAGCCTGGATGATGTTTTTTAATTTTTAAAATTTTTCTGCATTTATTTTTGAATTTTATAACTCGGGTCGGGTTCAAACGGATAGGGAGGAAATTTTTTTTATTCTCTATTTTTCGGCCTGTCCTGACCCGTTTCATCTTTAAATGAAGTCCAGATGATGTCTTTTAATTTTTAAAATTTTTTTTCATTTATTTTTGAATTTTCTAACTCGGGTCGGGTTCAAACGGATAGGGAGGAAATTTTTTTTATTCTCTATTTTTCGGCCTGTCCTGACCCGTTTCGTCTTGAAATGAGGCCTGGATGATGTTTTTAATTTTTAAAATTTTTCTGCATTTATTTTTGAATTTTCTAACTCGGGTCGGGTTCAAACGGATAGGGAGGAAAATTTTTTTTCTTCTCTATTTTTCGGCCTGTCCTGACCCGTTTCATCTTTACATGAAGTCCGGATGATGTCTTTTAATTTTTAAAATTTTTTTTCATTTATTTTTGAATTTTCTAACTCGGGTCGGGTTCGAACGGATAGGAAGAAATTTTTTTTTATTCTCTACTTTTCTTCCTGTCCTAACCCGTTTCGTCTTGAAATGAAGCCTGGATGATGTTTTTTAATTTTTAGAATTTGTTCCATTTATTTTTGAATTTTCTAACTCGGGTCGGGTTTGATCGGATAGGAAGGAAATTATTTTTGTTATCTTTTTTTCGGCCTGTCTTGGCCCATTTCGTCTTGAAATAAAGCCTGGATGATTTTTTTAATTTTTAAAATTTTTTTGCATTTATATTTGAATTTTCTAACTCGGGTCGGGTTCAAACGGATAGGGAGGAAATTTTTTTTATTTTCTATTTTTCGGCCTGTCCGGACCCGTTTCGTCTTGAAATGAAGCTTGGATGATGTTTTTTAATTTTTAAAATTTTTCTGCATTTATTTGTGAATTTTCTAACTCGGGTCGGGTTCGAACGGATAAGGAGGAAATTTTTTTTATTCTCTATTTTTCGGCCTGTCCTGACCCGTTTCGTCTTGAAATGAAGCCTGGATGATGTTTTTTAATTTTTAAAATTTTTTTGCATTTATATTTGAATTTTCTAACTCGGGTCGGGTTAGAACGTATAGGAAGGAAATTATTTTTGTTATCTATTTTTCGGCCTGTTTTGCCCCTTTAAGTCTTGAAATGAAGTCTGGATGGTATTTTTTAATTTTTAAAATTTTTTTGCATTTATATTTGAATTTTCTAACTCGGGTCGGGTTCAAACGGATAGGGAGGAATTTTTTTTTATTCTCTATTTTTCTTCCTGTCCTAACCCGGTTCGTCTTGAAATGAAGCCTGGATGATGTTTTTCAATTTTTAAAATTTTTCTGCATTTATTTTTGAATTTTCTAACTCGGGTCGGGTTCGAATGGATAGGAAGGAAATTGTTTTTTTTTCTCTATTTTTAGGCCTGACTTAGCCCGTTTCATCTTGAAATGAAGCCTGGTCAATGTTTCTTAATTTTCAAAATTTTTTTGCATTTATATTTGAATTTTCTAACTCGGGTCGGGTTCAAACGGATAGGGAGGAAATTTTTTTTATTCTCTATTTTTCTTCCTGTCCTAACCCGTTTCGTCTTGAAATGAAGCCTGGATGATGTTTTTTAATTTTTAAAATTTTTCTGCATTTATTTTTGAATTTTATAACTCGGGTCGGGTTCAAACGGATAGGGAGGAAATTTTTTTTATTCTCTATTTTTCGGCCTGTCCTGACCTGTTTCATCTTTAAATGAAGTCCAGATGATGTCTTTTAATTTTTAAAATTTTTTTTCATTTATTTTTGAATTTTCTAACTCGGGTCGGGTTCGAACGGATAGGATGAAAATTTTTTTTCTTCTCTACTTTTCGGCCTGACTTCACCCGTTTCGTCTCGAAATGAAACCTGGACGATGTTTTTTAATTTTTAGAATTTTTTCCATTTATTTTTGAATTTTCTAACTCGGGTGGAGTTCGATCGGATAGGAAGGAAATTATTTTTGTTCTCTTTTTTTCGGCTTGTCTTGGCCCATTTCATCTTGAAATAAAGCCTGGATGATATTTTTTAATTTTTAAAATTTTTTTGCATTTATATTTGAATTTTCTAACTTGGGTCGGGTTCGAACGGATAGGATGTAAATTTTTTTTCTCTATTTATCGACATGTCTTGGCCCGTTTCGTCGTGAAATGAACCTGGACGATGTTTTTTAATTTTTAAAATTTTTTTGCATTTATATTTGAATTTTCTAACTCGGGTCGGGTTCAAACGGATAGGGAGGAAATTTTTTTATTCTCTATTTTTCGGCCTGTCCTGACCCGTTTCGTCTTGAAATTAGGCCTGGATGATGTCTTTTAATTTTTTAAATTTTTCTGCAT
This sequence comes from Quercus robur, assembly GCF_932294415.1. Lineage (NCBI taxonomy): Eukaryota > Viridiplantae > Streptophyta > Magnoliopsida > Fagales > Fagaceae > Quercus > Quercus robur. The sequence continues at coordinate 29,550,148 of NC_065539.1, read as the reverse complement.
TTATTTTTGAATTTTATAACTCGGGTCGGGTTCAAACGGATAGGGAGGAAATTTTTTTTATTCTCTATTTTTCGGCCTGTCCTGACCTGTTTCATCTTTAAATGAAGTCCAGATGATGTCTTTTAATTTTTAAAATTTTTTTTCATTTATTTTTGAATTTTCTAACTCGGGTCGGGTTCGAACGGATAGGAAGGAAATTATTTTTGTTCTCTATTTTTCGGCCTGTCTTAGCCCGTTTCATCTTGAAATGAAGCCTGGTCAATGTTTCTTAATTTTTTAAAATTTTTTGCATTTATATTTGAATTTTCTAACTCGGGTCGGGTTCAAACGGATAGGGAGGAAATTTTTTTTATTCTCTATTTTTCGGCCTGTCCTGCCCCGCTTCACCTTCAAATAAAGCCTGGATGATGTCTTTTAATTTTTAAAAATTTTTTTCATTTATTTTTGAATTTTCTAACTCGTTTGGGTTCGAACGGATAGGAAGGAAATTATTTTTCTTATCTATTTTTCTGCCTGATTTGGCCCGTTTCGTCGTGAAATGAAGCCTGGATGATGTTTTTTAATTTTTTAAATTTTTTTTGCATTTATATTTTGAATTTTCTAACTCGAGTCGGGTTTAAACGGATATGGAGGAAATTTTTTTTATTCTCTATTTTTCGGCCTGTCCTGACCCGTTTCGTCTTGAAATGAAGCTTGGATGATGTTTTTTAAATTTTAAAATTTTTCTGCATTTATTTTTGAATTTTCTAACTCGGGTCGAGTTCGAACGGATAAGGAGGAAATTTTTTTTATTCTCTGTTTTTCGGCCTGTCCTGACCCGTTTCGTCTTGAAATGAATCCTGGATGATGTTTTTTAATTTTTAAAATTCTTCTGCATTTATTTTTGAATTTTCTAACTCGAGTCGGGTTCGAACGGATAAGAAGGAAATTATTTTTGTTCTCTATTTTTCAGCCTGTCTTGGCCCATTTCGTCTTGAAATAAAGCCTGGATGATGTTTTTTAATTTTTAAAATTTTTTTGCATTTATATTTGAATTTTCTAACTCGGGTCGGGTTCAAACGGATAGGGAGGAAATTTTTTTATTCTCTATTTTTCGGCCTGTCCTGACCCGTTTCGTCTTGAAATTAGGCCTGGATGATGTTTTTTAATTTTTGAAATTTTTATGCATTTATTTTTGAATTTTCTAACTCGGGTCGGGTTCAAACGGATATGGAGGAAATTTTTTTTTATTCTCTATTTTTCGGCCTGTCCTGACCCGTTTCATCTATAAATGAAGTCCGGATGATGTCTTTTAATTTTGAAAATTTTTTTTCATTTATTTTTGAATTTTCTAACTCGGGTCGGGTTCGAATGGATAGGAAGAAAATTTTTTTTCTTCTCTACTTTTCGGCCTGACTTCATCCGTTTCGTCTCGAAATGAAACCTGGATGATGTTTTTTAATTTTTAGAATTTTTTCCATTTATTTTTGAATTTTCTAACTCGGGTCGGGTTCGATCGGATAGGAAGGAAATTATTTTTGTTCTCTTTTTTTCGGCCTATCTTGGCCCATTTCGTCTTGAAATAAAGCCTGGATGATGTTTTTTAATTTTTAAAATTTTTTTGCATTTATTTTTGAATTTTATAACTCGGGTCGGGTTCAAACGGATAGGGAGGAAATTTTTTTTATTCTCTATTTTTCTTCCTGTCCTAACCCGTTTCGTCTTGAAATGAAGCCTGGATGATGTTTTTTAATTTTTAAAATTTTTCAGCATTTATTTTTGAATTTTATAACTCGGGTCGGGTTCAAACGGATAGGGAGGAAATTTTTTTTATTCTCTATTTTTCGGCCTGTCCTGACCCGTTTCATCTTTAAATGAAGTCCAGATGATGTCTTTTAATTTTTTAAAAATTTTTTCATTTATTTTTGAATTTTCTAACTCGGGTCGGGTTCGAACGGATAGGAAGAAAATTTTTTTTCTTCTCTACTTTTCGGCCTGACTTCACCCGTTTCGTCTCGAAATGAAACCTGGACGATGTTTTTTAATTTTTAGAATTTTTTCCATTTATTTTTGAATTTTCTAACTCGGGTGGAGTTCGATCGGATAGGAAGGAAATTATTTTTGTTCTCTTTTTTTCGGCCTGTCTTGGCCCATTTCATCTTGAAATAAAGCCTGGATGATATTTTTTAATTTTTAAAATTTTTTTGCATTTATATTTGAATTTTCTAACTTGGGTCGGGTTCGAACGGATAGGATGTAAATTTTTTTTCTCTATTTATCGACATGTCTTGGCCCGTTTCGTCGTGAAATGAACCTGGACGATGTTTTTTAATTTTTTAAATTTTTTTGAATTTATATTTGAATTTTCTAACTCGGGTCGGGTTCGAACGGATACGGAGGAAAATTTTTTTATTCTCTATTTTTCGGCCTGTCCTGACCTGTTTCGTCGTGAAATGAAGTCTGGATGATGTTTTTTAATTTTTAAAATTTTTTTGCATTTATATTTGAATTTTCTAACTCGGGTCGGGTTAGAACGTATAGGAAGGAAATTATTTTTGTTATCTATTTTTCGGCCTGTTTTGCCCCTTTAAGTCTTGAAATGAAGTCTGGATGATATTTTTTAATTTTTAAAATTTTTTTGCCTTTAAATTTGAATTTTCTAACTCGGGTCGGGTTCAAACGGATAGGGAGGAAATTTTTTTTATTCTCTATTTTTCTTCCTGTCCTAACCCGTTTCGTCTTGAAATGAAGCCTGGATGATGTTTTTTAAGTTTTAAAATTTTTCTGCATTTATTTTTGAATTTTCTAACTCGGGTCGGGTTCGAACGGATAGGAAGGAAATTTGGTCTCTATTTTTTGGCCTGTCTTAGCCCGTTTCATCTTGAAATGAAGCCTGGTCAATGTTTCTTAATTTTCAAAATTTTTTTGCATTTATATTTGAATTTTCTAACTCGGGTCGGGTTCAAACGGATAGGGAGGAAATTTTTTTTATTCTCTATTTTTTGGCCTGTCCTGCCCCGTTTCATCTTCAAATGAAGCCTGGATGATGTCTTTTAATTTTTAAAATTTTTTTTCATTTATTTTTGAATTTTCTAACTCGTTCGGGTTCGAACGGATAGGAAGGAAATTAACTTTCTTCTCTATTTTTCGGCCTGATTTGGCCCATTTCGTCGTGAAATGAAGCCTGGACGATGTTTTTTAATTTTTAAATTTTTTTTTGCATTTATATTTTGAATTTTCTAACTCGAGTCGGGTTCAGACGGATATGGAGGAAATTTTTTTTATTCTCTATTTTTCGGCCTGTCCTGACCCGTTTCGTCTTGAAATGAAGCTTGGATGATGTTTTTTAATTTTTAAAATTTTTCTGCATTTATTTTTGAATTATCTAACTCGGGTCGGGTTCGAACGGATAAGGAGGAAATTTTTTTTATTCTCTGTTTTTCGGCCTGTCCTGACCCATGTCGTCTTGAAATGAAGTCTGGATGATGTTTTTTAATTTTTAAAATTCTTCTGCATTTATTTTTGAATTTTCTAACTCGAGTCGGGTTCGAACGGATAAGAAGGAAATTATTTTTGTTCTCTATTTTTCGGCCTGTCTTGGCCCATTTCGTCTTGAAATAAAGCCTGGATGATGTTTTTTAATTTTTAAAATTTTTTTGCATTTATATTTGAATTTTCTAACTCGGGTCGGGTTCAAATGGATAGGGAGGAAATTTTTTTTGTTCTCTATTTTTCGGCCTGTCCTAACCCGTTTCGTCTTGAAATGAGGCCTGGATGATGTTTTTTAATTTTTAAAATTTTTCTGCATTTATTTTTGAATTTTCCAACTCGGGTCGGGTTCAAACGGATAGGGAGGAAATTTTTTTTATTCTCTATTTTTTGGCCTGTCCTGACCCGTTTCATCTTTAAATGAAGTCCGGATGATGTCTTTTAATTTTTAAAATTTTTTTTCATTTATTTTTGAATTTTCTAACTCTGGTCGGGTTCGAACGGATAGGAAGAAAATTTTTTTTCTTCTCTACTTTTCGGCCTGACTTCACCCGTTTCGTCTCGAAATGAAACCTGGACGATGTTTTTTAATTTTTAGAATTTTTTCCATTTATTTTTGAATTTTCTAACTCGGGTCGGGTTCGATCGGATAGGAAGGAAATTATTTTTGTTCTCTTTTTTTCGGCCTGTTTTGCCCCTTTAAGTCTTGAAATGAAGTCTGGATGATATTTTTTAATTTTTAAAATTTTTTTGCATTTATATTTGAATTTTCTAACTCGGGTCGGGTTCAGACGGATAGGGAGGAAATTTTTTTTATTCTCTATTTTTCTTCCTGTCTTGACCCGTTTCGTCTTGAAATGAAGCCTGGATGATGTTTTTTAATTTTTAAAATTTTTCTGCATTTATTTTTGAATTTTCTAACTTGGGTCGGGTTCGAACGGATAGGAAGGAAATTGTTTTTGTTCTCTATTTTTCAGACTGTCTTAGCCCGTTTCATCTTTAAATGAAGCCTGGACGATGTTTTTAAATTTTTAAAATTTTTTTGCATTTATATTTGAATTTTCTAACTCGGGTCGGGTTCAAACGGATAGGGAGGAAATTTTTTTTATTCCCTATTTTTCGGCCTGTCCTGACCCGTTTCGTCTTGAAATGAAGCCTGGATGATGTTTTTTAATTTTTAAAATTTTTTTGCATTTATATTTGAATTTTCTAACTCGGGTCGGGTTAGAACGTATAGGAAGGAAATTATTTTTGTTATCTATTTTTCGGCCCGTTTTGCCCCTTTAAGTCTTGAAATGAAGCCTGGATGATGTCTTTTAATTTTTTAAATTTTTTTTCGTTTATTTTTGAATTTTCTAACTCGGGTCGGGTTCGAACGAATAGGAAGAAAATTTTTTTTCTTCTCTATTTTTCGGCCTGACTTCACCCGTTTCGTCTCGAAATCAAACCTGGATGATGTTTTTTAATTTTTAAAATTTTTCTGCATTTATTTTTGAAATTTCTAACTTGAATCGGGTTCGAACGGATAGGAAGGAAATTGTTTTTTTTCTCTATTTTTCAGCCTGTCTTAGCCCGTTTCATCCTGAAATGAAGCCTGGATGATGTTTTTCAATTTTTAATTTTTTTTTTGCATTTATATTTGAATTTTCTAACTCGAGTCGTGTTCAAATGGATAGGGAGGAAATTTTTTTTATTCTCTATTTTTCGGCCTGTCCTGAGCCGTTTCGTCTTGAAATGAAGCCTGGATGATGTTTTTTAATTTTTAAAATTTTTCTGCATTTATTTTTGAATTTTCTAACTCGGGTTGGGTTCGAACGGATAAGAAGGAAATTGTTTTTGTTCTCTATTTTTCGGCCTGTCTTAGCCCATTTCGTCTTGAAATAAAGCCTGGAATATGTTTTTTAATTTTTAAAATTTTTTTGCATTTATATTTGAATTTTCTAACTCGGGTCGAGTTCAAACGGATAGGAAGGAAATTATTTTTCTTCTCTATTTTTCGGCCTAACTTCACCCGTTTTGTCTCGAAATGAAACCTGGATGATGTTTTTTAATGTTTAGAATTTTTTTCCATTTATTTTTGAATTTTCTAACTCGGGTCGGGTTCGAACGGATAGGAAGAAAATTTTTTTTCTTCTCTATTTTTCGGCCTGACTTCACCCGTTTCGTCTCGAAATCAAACCTGGATGATGTTTTTTAATTTTTAAAATTTTTCTGCATTTATTTTTGAAATTTATAACTCGAATCGGGTTCGAACGGATTGGAAGGAAATTGTTTTTTTTCTCTATTTTTCGGCCTGTCTTAGCCCGTTTCATCCTGAAATGAAGCCTGGATGATGTTTTTCAATTTTTAATTTTTTTTTTTGCATTTATATTTAAATTTTCTAACTCGAGTCGTGTTCAAATGGATAGGGAGGAAATTTTTTTTATTCTCTATTTTTCGGCCTGTCCTGAGCCGTTTCGTCTTGAAATGAAGCCTGGATGATGTTTTTTAATTTTTAAAATTTTTCTGCATTTATTTTTGAATTTTCTAACTCGGGTTGGGTTCGAACGGATAAGAAGGAAATTGTTTTTGTTCTCTATTTTTCGGCCTGTCTTAGCCCATTTCGTCTTGAAATAAAGCCTGGAATATGTTTTTTAATTTTTAAAATTTTTTTGCATTTATATTTGAATTTTCTAACTCGGGTCAAGTTCAAACGGATAGGAAGGAAATTATTTTTCTTCTCTATTTTTCGGCCTAACTTCACCCGTTTTGTCTCGAAATGAAACCTGGATGATGTTTTTTAATGTTTAGAATTTTTTTCCATTTATTTTTGAATTTTCTAACTCGGGTCGGGTTCGAACGGATAGAAAGAAAATTTTTTTTCTTCTCTATTTTTCGGCCTAACTTCGCCCGTTTTGTCTCGAAATGAAACTTGGATGATGTTTTTTAATTTTTAGAATTTGTTTCCATTTATTTTTGAATTTTCTAACTCGGGTCGAGTTCAAACGGATAGGAAGGAAATTATTTTTGTTCTCTATTTTTCGGCCTGTCTTGGCCCATTTCGTCTTGAAATAAAGCCTGGATGATGTTTTTTAATTTTTTAAATTTTTTTGCATTTATATTTGAATTTTCTAACTCGGGTCGGGTTCGAACGGATACAAAGGAAATTATTTTTCCTCTCTATTTTTCGGCCTGATTTGGCCCGTTTCATCGTGAAATTAAGCCTGGACGATGTTTTTTAATTTTTAAAATTTTTTTGCATTTATATTTGAATTTTCTAACTCGGGTCGGGTTCAAACGGATAGGGAGGAAATTTTTTTTTATTTTTTATTTTTTGGCCTGATTTGGCCCGTTTCGTCGTGAAATGAAGCCTGGACGATGTTTTTTAATTTTTAAATTTTTTTTTGCATTTATATTTGAATTTTCTAACTCGAGTCGGGTTCAAACGGATAGGGAGGAAATTTTTTTTATTCTCTATTTTTTGGCCTGTCCTGGCCCATTTCGTCTTGAAATAAAGCCTGGATGATGTTTTTTAATTTTTAAAGTTTTTTTGCATTTAGATTTGAATTTTCTAACTCGGGTCGGGTTCGAACGGATAGGAAGGAAATTATTTTTCTTCTCTATTTTTCGGCCTGTCTTGGCCCATTTCGTCTTGAAATAAATCCTAGATGATGTTTTTTAATTTTTAAAATTTTTTTGCCTTTATATTTGAATTTTCTAACTCGGGTCGGGTTCGAACGGATCGGAAGGAAATTATTTTTGTTCTCTATTTTTCGGCCTGTCTTGTCCCATTTCGTCTTGAAATAAAGCCTGGATGATGTTTTTTAATTTTTAAAATTTTTTTGCATTTATATTTGAATTTTCTAACTCGGGTCGGGTTCGAACGGATAGAAAGGAAATTATTTTTCTTCTCTATTTTTCGGCCTGATTTGGCCCGTTTCATCGTGAAATTAAGCCTGTACGATGTTTTTTAATTTTTAAAATTTTTTTGCATTTATATTTGAATTTTCTAACTCGGGTCGGTGTTAGAAGATCTATGTGTATGCTGCTGCATGAGGGGGGCGTGTGATGATGCATATGGGGGGCGTGTGATGCTGCATATGGGGTGCTGGTGTGGTGCGTGTACAAGCAGCTGATGAGGCATGCAGGAGCAGCTGATGATGGGTGCAGGAGCAGCTGATGATGGGGCTGCTACTAGTAATGTTACCAGAATAAGAGTTAGTTAAATAATGGTTAGTTGTTGGCATATTGGCAGCTGGTTAACAGCTGGCTTGGCCGTTAGGCAGTTAGAGAGTGAGGCTTGAGAGAGTATTTGAATCCTGGAAATCAGGAAGCATGTATCAGAAATCAATTACAACTTTCCAATTCTTCAATTCTATGTTTTCTCTCTCTCTCCCTTATTCTCTGTTCTTACCTCTTCTCAAATTCCCTGTTCTTATCTTTTCTCTGTTCTTGGAGGCATAAGCTCAACTATTCAAGCCCTCTGTTCCTAACATTTGGTATCAGAGCCAGACTTTCCTCGGCCATGGCTGAGACACGATCAACTACCGCTGCGACTCAAGAGGCTCTGGCTTCATTAAGAACTGCAAGTGATCATCATGGTAAAGAAATTCAAGAAATGCGTACTATCCAAGAAGTGCATACACGCATTATGAACGAAATGAATCAACAACTCGCAATTCTGGTACAGAGGCGTAATGGCTCTGATCAAGGAGGATTGCCTCAGTCTCCAACATATGGTGAACCTAGGAATGTGAATTCATCAACAATGGTGATGACTCGTTCTGTGAGATTGGAATTTCCAAGGTTCTTTGGAGAAGATCCTGCAGGTTGGGTCTACAGGGCCAACCAATATTTCAAGTATTACAATACACCAGTTACAGAGAAGGTGATGTTAGCTTCGTTTCATATGGAAGGTGAGGCTCTAGTCTGGTTTCAAGATAGTGAAGAAGTAGGTCTCATCGTTGATTGGGAGTCATTGGTTCAAGCATTGCATATCAGATTTGGTGCTACAGCTTATGATGATCCTATGGAAACGCTTACTAGGCTGAGACAAACTGCCTCAGTGTCATTGTATAAAGCCCAATTTGAGGTGTTATCCAACAGGATTAAGGGATTATCTGCTGCTCACAAGTTAAGCTGTTTTTTAAGTGGGTTAAGAGATGAGATAAGGCTTCCGGTAAGAATGCTTAGTCCTAAATCTCTGAATGAGGCTTTTGGATTGGCAAAGATTCAGGAAGAATATAATTGGAGTTGCAGGAAGTTTTCCCGATTTCATGGAGATCAAGGGAAGCCTTCTATTTTGGGAGCTCCTCCAAAAGCTCCTGCTCTGTTGGAGCCAAAGCCAAGGCTACCTATTAAGAGGATTTCGCCTGCTCAAATGGAAGAAAGGAAGAAGAAAGGGTTGTGTTATAATTGTGATGAAAAATGGACCCCTGGCCACAAGTGCAAGAGTGCTACGTTATTTCTGTTAGATCATGTAGAATTGACTCAGGAGAATGCAGATTCTGTGGTGCACCTGACTGAATTGGAGGAAAATGGATGTAAAGATCAGAGTGGACAGGCTTGGCAAGATCAAGAAGATGCAGAGATTACTCTATATGCATTGAGTGGCACTCCTACTTCAGGTACGATGAGAGTCATGGGAAAGATTAATCAAAGGTCTTTTGTGACTCTAATTGATTCAGGGAGCACCCACAATTTTATTGATGCTGTGCTGGTTTCACAATTACATATCCCTGTAGACACTACTCACATTCTGGAAGTAAAGGTTGCTAATGGGGATGTTATTAAAACTCAGGGGGTTTGTAAGGCAGTGCCTATCTTAATGCAAGGGGTGGAATTTGTAGTACACTTACACGTGCTACCAATGGGGGGATGTGACTTAGTTTTGGGCACTCACTGGTTGGGAACCTTGGGAGTCATTCAGTGGGATTTTAAGTTGCTCATAATGAGTTTTACTTATGGTTACAAGCAAATCCAATTACAAGGATTGAAGAGTGCTACTGATTCTCAATTGCAAGAGGGTGATGACTTCTTGAAACAATCTGTGAAGAAGGGGCTGATTCTCCAGATTTCAGTCCAGTTGCAACCTAAACTGATGTCTGCAGAAGGTCAAATTCCTGAAGCTATTGCAGCCTTGTTGCTGGATTATAAGACTGTTTTTGCTACTCCAGAAGGGCTGCCTCCCTTAAGGGATCATGAGCATCATATCACTTTGAAGGAAGGGACTCAAGCTGTATCTCAGAGGCCTTACAGGTATCCTTACTATCAAAAAAATGAAATTGAGAACATTGTTAAGGAGTTGTTGTCTGTGGGGTTTATTAGAAATAGTAGCAGTCCATTTGCTTCACCTGTCCTTTTAGTTAGGAAGGCTGATGGCTCTTGGAGGATGTGTATTGATTATAGAGCCTTAAATCAAGAAACTATTAAGGATAAGTATCCCATACCTGTTATTGATGAACTGCTAGATGAACTATTTGGTGCTACTGTTTTTTCTAAATTGGATTTGAGATCCGGATATCATCAGATTAGAATGAAAGAGGAAGACATTCCTAAGACTGCCTTTAGAACTCATGAGGGTCACTATGAGTTCTTAGTGATGCCATTTGGTTTAGCCAATGCACCCTCAACTTTCCAGTCACTTATGAATTCAGTGTTTAAACCTTACTTAAGGAAATTTGTCTTGGTGTTTTTTGATGACATACTTGTGTATAGTAAGGATGTGGCTGCTCATGTTAGTCACCTTAAATTGGTGTTGGAAACATTGGTGAATCACCAATTGTATGCAAAACAATCAAAGTGTGTGTTTGCATGTAAGGAAGTGGAGTATTTAGGACATCTAATCTCTGGTGAAGGGGTAAAAACAGACCCAAAGAAAACTGCTGCTATGCAGCAATGGCCTATTCCTCATGATGTGAAGGCTTTGAGGGGTTTTTTGGGCTTGACTGGATACTATAGGAAGTTTGTGAAAGGGTATGGCTTGATTGCAGCTCCTTTAACTGCTTTGTTAAGGAAAGACTCCTTCAATTGGACCCCTGCAGCTTCACATGCCTTCCAGCTGCTCAAGGATGCTATGTCTAGTCCACCTGTGCTAGCCTTGCCCGATTTCACTAAACCATTTGTTGTGGAATGTGATGCTTCAGGGTTGGGAGTAGGAGCTGTCTTAATGCAGAATCAAAGGCCCATTGCTTTCCACAGCCAAGCCTTGAAGGGGAAGGCACTTGCCCTTTCCACTTATGAAAAAGAATTGTTTGCTTTAGTAGTAGCTGTGAAGAAGTGGAGACCTTACCTCCTTGGAAGACCTTTTGTGATCAAGACAGACCATCAAAGTCTGAAATATTTGTTGGAGCAGAAGATTGGTACACCTGCACAGCAAAAATGGATCACCAAATTACTTGGCTATGCCTTTATAGTTGAATATAAGCATGGCAAGGAAAATCTAGTTGCTGATGCACTGTCAAGAAGAGAAATGACTGGGAATGAAGATGCTAACTGCAGTGGAGTGGGTACTCTATGCATTATCTCATTCCCTACTCCTAGTTGGCTTGATGATCTTAAAGCAAGCTATGCCACTGATCCAGCTATCCAGCAGACTATTCAGGCTATTGAATCAGGGCAGAATGTTCCAGTGGGGTTTACCTTTTGTAATGGATTGTTGTTTTATAAGGGGAGACTATACTTGGGAAGTTCTAATCAGACCTTGAAGACCCTTGCTTTGCAGCAAGTCCATGAGAGTCCTTTAGGGGGCCATTCTGGATATTTGAAGTCCTTCCATAGACTCAAGAAAGACTTTTATTGGTCTGGTATGGGCAGGGACTTGAAGACTATGGTCAAGGAATGTGATGTATGTCAAAGGTTGAAGACTGAGACTTGCTTCCCTGCTAGCTTGTTGCAGCCCTTGGTCATTCCAAATAGGCCTTGGCTTGACATTAGCATGGACTTTGTGGAGGGCCTGCCTAAATCTCAACAGAAGTCAGTGGTGTTTGTTGTTGTGGATAGATTTACTAAATATGTTCACTTCATTCCCTTGGCTCATCCCTACACTGCTGCTAAGGTGGCTCAGCTTTTCATGCAGTCTGTTTTTAAGTTACATGGGCTGCCTTCTACCATTGTGAGTGATAGAGACCCAATATTCACCTCTAAATTCTGGTCTGAATTGATGAAACTGCAAGGGATAAGCTTGGCTATGTCATCTTCTTATCACCCACAAACTGATGGCCAGACTGAAGTTGTGAACAAAAGTTTGGAACATTACTTGAGGGCCTTTGCTGCTGACAGACCTCAAGCCTGGGTGAACTGGCTTCCCTTGGCAGAGTTTTGGTTCAACACTAATTTCCATTCTTCTCTTAAGCTTACTCCATTTGAAGCCCTCTATGGATATCCTCCTCCCAAGCTTGTGGATTATGTTCCAGGCACTACAAGGGTGGCAGCTGTTGATTCAATTCTGCAGGATAGACAACAACTCTTCTCATTACTCAAGCACAATTTGACTGCTGCACAAGAAAGGATGAAATGGTTTGCTGACAAGAAACGGGTGGATAGGTCTTTTACTGTGGGGGATTGGGTGTATCTTAGACTGCAACCTTACAAGCAGTCCTCAGTTCAGTCCAAGAAGTTTGGCAAGCTAGCTCCTCGTTTTTATGGACCCTACCAAGTTGTACAGAAGGTGGGAGAGGTGTCTTACAAGCTGGATTTGCCTGCAGGTTCTCAAATTCATCCTGTGTTTCATGTGTCTAACCTCAAGGCTAAGTTGGGTGCTCAGGTAGTTCCAAGGTCTGCTTTACTTGCTGTGAATGTGGATCAGATTCCTAACCCTGAACCAATGGCTATTTTAGCTACCAAGTCACATCAGTTGAGGAGTAGAACTATCACCCAGGTGCTGGTACAGTGGCAAGATGAAAGCAAGGATGATGCTACTTGGGAGAATCTTTTCCTGCTGCAACAGAAGTTTCCTCACCTTGTGGGCAAGGTGCTTTGAAGGGGAGGGTATTGTTAGAAGATCTATGTGTATGCTGCTGCATGAGGGGGGCGTGTGATGATGCATATGGGGGGCGTGTGATGCTGCATATGGGGTGCTGGTGTGGTGCGTGTACAAGCAGCTGATGAGGCATGCAGGAGCAGCTGATGATGGGTGCAGGAGCAGCTGATGATGGGGCTGCTACTAGTAATGTTACCAGAATAAGAGTTAGTTAAATAATGGTTAGTTGTTGGCATATTGGCAGCTGGTTAACAGCTGGCTTGGCCGTTAGGCAGTTAGAGAGTGAGGCTTGAGAGAGTATTTGAATCCTGGAAATCAGGAAGCATGTATCAGAAATCAATTACAACTTTCCAATTCTTCAATTCTATGTTTTCTCTCTCTCTCCCTTATTCTCTGTTCTTACCTCTTCTCAAATTCCCTGTTCTTATCTTTTCTCTGTTCTTGGAGGCATAAGCTCAACTATTCAAGCCCTCTGTTCCTAACAGTAGGGTTCAAACAGATAGGGAGGAAATTTTTTTTATTCTCTATTTTTCGGCCTGATTTGGCCCGTTTCGTCGTGAAATGAAGCCTGGACGATGTTTTTTAATTTTTAAATTTTTTTTTGCATTTATATTTGAATTTTCTAACTCGAGTCGGGTTCAAACGGATAGGGAGGAAATTTTTTTTATTCTCTATTTTTTGGCCTGTCCTGGCCCATTTCGTCTTGAAATAAAGTCTGGATGATGTTTTTTAATTTTTAAAATTTTTTTGCATTTAGATTTGAATTTTCTAACTCGGGTCGGGTTCGAACGGATAGGAAGGAAATTATTTTTCTTCTCTATTTTTCGGCCTGATTTGGCCCGTTTCGTCGTGAAATGATGCCTGGACGATGTTTTTTAATTTTCAAAATTTTTTTTTGCATTTATATTTGAATTTTTTAACTCGAGTCGGGTTCAAACGGATAGGGAGGAAATTTTTTTTATTCTCTATTTTTCGGCCTGTCCTGACCCGTTTCGTCTTGAAATGAAGCTTGGATGATGATTTTTAATTTTTAAAATTTTTCTGCATTTATTTGTGAATTTTCTAACTCGGGTCGGGTTCGAACGAATAAGGAGAAATTTTTTTTTATTCTCTATTTTTCGGCCTGTCCTGACCCGTTTCGTCTTGAAATGAAGCCTGGATGATGTTTTTTAATTTTTAAAATTCTTCTGCTTTTATTTTTGAATTTTCTAACTCGGGTCGGGTTCGAACGGATAAGAAGGAAATTATTTTTGTTCTCTATTTTTCGGCCTGTCTTGGCCCATTTCGTCTTGAAATAAAGCCTGGATGATGCTTTTTAATTTTTAAAATTTTTTTGCATTTATATTTGAATTTTCTAACTCGGGTCGGGTTCAAACGGATAGGGAGGAAACTTTTTTTATTCTCTATTTTTCGGCCTGTCCTGACCCGTTTCATCTTGAAATGAAGCCTGGATGATGTTTTTTAATTTTTAAAATTTTTCTGCATTTATTTTTGAATTTTCTAACTCGGGTCGGGTTCAAACGGATAGGGCGGAAATTTTTTTTATTCTCTATTTTTCGGCCTATCCTAACCCGTTTCGTCTTGAAATGAAGCATGGATGATGTCTTTTAATTTTTAAAAATTTTGTTCATTTATTTTTGAATTTTCTAACTCGGGTCGGGTTCGAACGGATATGAAGAAAATTTTTTTTCTTCTCTATTTTTCGGCCTAACTTCACCCGTTTCGTCTCGAAATGAAACCTGGATGATGTTTTTTAATTTTTAGAATTTTTTTCCATTTATTTTTGAATTTTCTAACTCGGGTCGGGTTCGAACGGATAGGAAGGAAATTATTTTTGTTCTCTATTTTTCGGCCTGTCTTGGCCCATTTCGTCTTGAAATAAAGCCTAGATGATGTTTTTTAATTTTTAAAATTTTGTTGCCTTTATATTTGAATTTTCTAACTCGGGTCGGGTTCGAACGGATCGGAAGGAAATTATTTTTCTTCTCTATTTATCAGCCTAATTTGGCCAGTTTCGTCGTGAAATGAAGCCTGGATGATGATTTTCAATTTTTAAAATTTTTTTGCATTTATATTTGAATTTTCTAACTCGGGTCGGGTTCAAACGGACAGGGAGGAAATTTTTTTTATTCACTATTTTTCGGCCTGTCCTGACCCGTTTCATCTTGAAATGAAGCCTGGATGATGTTTTTTAATTTTAAAAATTTTTCTGCATTTATTTTTGAATTTTCTAACTCGGGTCGGGTTCAAACGGATAGGGCGGAAATTTTTTTTACTCTCTATTTTTCGACCTATCCTGACCCGTTTCGTCTTCAAATGAAGCATGGATGATGTCTTTTAATTTTTTTAAATTTTTTTCATTTATTTTTGAATTTTCTAACTCGGGTCGGGTTCGAACGGATAAGAAGGAAATTATTTTTGTTATCTATTTTTCGGCCTGTCTTAGCCCGTTTCGTCTTGAAATGAAGCCTGGACGATGTTTTTTTAATTTTGAAAATTTTTCTGCATTTATATTTGAATTTTATAACTCAGGTCGGGTTCAAACGGATAGGGAGGAAATTTTTTTTATTCTCTATTTTTCGGCCTATCCTGACCCGTGTCGTCATGAAATGAAGCCTGGATGATGTTTTTTAATTTTTAAAATTTTTCTGCATTTATTTTTGAATTTTCTAACTCGGGTCGGGTTCGAACGGATAGGAAGGAAATTGTTTTTGTTCTCTATTTTTCGGCCTGTCTTTGCCCGTTTCGTCTTGTAATGAAGCCTGGACGATGTTTTTTAATTTTTAAAATTTTTTTGCATTTATATTTGAATTTTATAACTCAGGTCGGGTTCAAACGGCTAGGGAGGAAATTTTTTTTGTTCTCTATTTTTCGGCCTGTCCTGACCCGTTTCGTCTTGAAATGAAGCCTGAATGATGTCTTTTAATTTTTAAAATTGTTTTTCATTTATTTTTGAATTTTCTAACTCGGGTTGGGTTTGAACGGATAGGAAGAAATTTTTTTTTCTTCTCTATCTATTTTTTGGCCTGGCTTCACCCGTTTCGTCTTGAAATGAAGCCTGGATGATGTTTTTTAATTTTTAGAATTTTTTTCCATTTATTTTTGAATTTTCTAACTCGGGTCGGGTTCGAACGGATAGGAAGGAAATTATTTTAGCTATCAATTTTTCGGCCTGTCTTGGCCTGTTTCGTCGTGAAATGAAGCCTGGACGATGTTTTTTAATTTTTAAAATTTCTTTCCATTTATATTTGAATTTTCTAACTCGGGTCGGGTTCAAACGGACAGGGAGGAAATTTTTTTAATTCTCTATTTTTCAGCCTGCCTTATCCGTTTCATCTTGAAATGAAGCCTGGATGATGTCTTTTAATTTTTAAAATTTTTATGCATTTATTTTTGAATTTTCTAACTCGGGTCGAATTCCAACGGATAAGAAGGAAATTATTTTTGTTCTCTATTTTTCGGCCTGTCTTAGCCCGTTTCGTCTTCAAATGAAGCCTGGACGATGTTTTTTAATTTTTAAAATTTTTTTGCATTTATAATTGAACTTTCTAACTCGGGTCGGGTTCGAACGGATAGGGAGGAAATTTTTTTTATTCTCTGTTTTCCGGCTTGTCCTGACCCGTTTCGTCTTGAAATGAAGCCTGGATGATGTTTTTTAATTTTGAAAATTTTTTTGCACTTATATTTGAATTTTCTAACTCGGGTCGAGTTCAAACAGATAGGAAGGAAATTATTTTTGTTCTCTATTTTTCGGCCTGTCTTGTCCCTTTAAGTCTTGAAATGAAGTCTGGATGATATTTTTTAATTTTTAATATTTTTTTGCATTTATATTTGAATTTTCTAACACGTGTCGGGTTCGAACGTATAAGAAGGAAATTTTTTTTTCTCTATTTTTCGGCCTGATTTTGCCCGTTTCGTTGTGAAATGAAGCCTGGACGATGTTTTTTAATTTTTAAAATTTTTTTGCATTTATATTTGAATTTTCTAACTCGGGTCAGGTTCAAATGGATAGGGAGGAAATTTTTTTTATTCTTTATTTTTCGGCCTGTCCTGACCCGTTTCGTCTTGAAATGAAGCCTGGATGATATTTTTTAATTTTGAAAATTTTTTTGCACTTATATTTGAATTTTCTAACTCGGGTCGGGTTCGAACAGATAGGATGGAAATTATTTTTGTCCGCTATTTTTAGGCCTGTCTTGTCCCTTTAAGTCTTGAAATGAAGTCTGGATGATATTTTTTAATTTTTAAAATTTTTTTGCATTTATATTTGAATTTTCTAACTTGTGTCGGGTTCGAACGGATAGGAAGAAAATTTTTTTTTTTCAACATTTCTCGGCCTGATTTGGCCCGTTTCGTTGTGAAATGAAGTTTGGACGATGTTTTTTAGTTTTTAAAATTTTTTTGCATTTATATTTGAATTTTCTAACTCGAGTCAGGTTCAAAAGGATTGGGAGGAATTTTTTTTTTCTATTTTTCGGCCTGTCCTGACCCGTTTCGTCTTGAAATGAAGCCTGGATGATGTTTTTTAATTTTTAAAATTTTTACGCATTTATTTTTGAATTTTCTAACTCGGGTCGGGTTCCAACGGATAAGAGGGAAATTATTTTTGTTCTCTATTTTTCGTCCTGTCCTGACCCGTGTCGTCATGAAATGAAGCCTGGATGATGTTTTTTAATTTTTAAAATTTTTCTGCATTTATTTTTGAATTTTCTAACTCGGGTCGGGTTCGAACGGATTAGAAGGAAATTATTTTTGTTATCTATTTTTCGGCCTGTCTTAGCCCGTTTCGTCTTGAAATGAAGCCTGGACGATGTTTTTTTAATTTTGAAAATTTTTCTGCATTTATGTTTGAATTTTCTAACTCGGGTCGGGTTCAAACGGATAGGGAGGAAATTTTTTTTATTCTCTATTTTTCGGGCTGTCCTGACCCGTGTCGTCATGAAATGAAGCCTGGATGATGTTTTTTAATTTTTAAAATTTTTCTGCATTTATTTTTGAATTTTCTAACTCGGGTCGGGTTCGAACGGATAGGAAGGAAATTGTTTTTGTTCTCTATTTTTCGGCCTGTCTTAGCCCGTTTCGCCTTGTAATGAAGCCTGGACGATGTTTTTTAATTTTTAAATTTTTTTTGCATTTATATTTGAATTTTATAACTCGGGTCGGGTTCAAACGGATAGGGAGGAAATTTTTTTTATTCTCTATTTTTCGGCCTGTCCTGACCCGTTTCGTCTTGAAATGAAGCCTGGATGATGTCTTTTAATTTTTAAAATTTTTTTTCATTTATTTTGAATTTTCTAACTCGGGTCGGGTTCGAACGGATAGGAAGAAAATTTTTTTTCTTCTCTATTTTTCGGCCTGGCTTCTCCCGTTTCGTCTGGAAATGAAGCCTGGATGATGTTTTTTAATTTTTAGAATTTTTTTCCATTTATTTTTGAATTTTCTAACTCGGGTCGGGTTCGAACGGATTTGAAGGAAATTGTTTTTGTTCTCTATTTTTCGGCCTGTCCTGACTCGTTTCGTCTTGAAATGACGGCTGGATGATGTCTTTTAATTTTTAAAATTTTTTTGCATTTATTTTTGAATTTTCTAACTCGGGTCGGTTTCGAAAGGATAGGAAGAAAATTTTTTTTTTCTCTATTTTTCGGCCTGTCTTGGCCCGTTTTGCCGTGAAATGAAGCTTGGACGATGTTTTTTCATTTTTAAATTTTTTTTTGCATTTATATTTGAATTTTCTAACTCTAGTCGGGTTCAAACGGATAGGGAGGAAATTTTTTTTATTCTCTATTTTTCGGCCTGTCCTAACCCGTTTCGTCTTGAAATGAAGCCTGGATGATGTTTTTTAATTTTTAAAATTTTTACGCATTTATTTTTGAATTTTCTAACTCGGGTCGGGTTCCAACGGATAAGAGGGAAATTATTTTTGTTCTCTATTTTTCGGCCTGTCCTAGACCGTTTCGTCTTGAAATGAAGCCTGGACGATGTTTTTGAATTTTTAAAATTTTTTTGCATTTATATTTGAACTTTCTAACTCGGGTCGGGTTCGAACGGATTGGGAGGAAATTTTTTTTATTCTCTGTTTTCCGGCTTGTCCTTACCCGTTTCGTCTTGAAATGAAGCCTGGATGATGTTTTTTAATTTTGAAAATTTTTTTGCACTTATATTTGAATTTTCTAACTCGGGTCGGGTTCGAACAGATAGGAAGGAAATTATTTTTGTTCTCTATTTTTCCGCCTGTCTTGTCCCTTTAAGTCTTGAAATGAAGTCTGTATGATATTTTTTAATTTTTAAAATTTTTTTGCATTTATATTTGAATTTTCTAACTCGTGTCGGGTTCGAACGGATAGGAAGGAAATTTTTTTTTTCTCTATTTTTCGGCCTGATTTGGCCCGTTTCATTGTGAAATGAATTCTGGACGATGTTTTTTAATTTTTAAAATTTTTTTGCATTTATATTTGAATTTTCTAAATCGGGTCAGGTTCAAATGGATAGGGAGGAAATTTTTTTTATTCTTTATTTTTCGGCCTGTCCTGACCTGTGTCGTCTTGAAATGAAGCCTGGATGATGTTTTTTAATTTTGAAAATTTTTTTGTACTTATATTTGAATTTTCTAACTCGGGTCGGGTTCGAACAGATAGGATGGAAATTATTTTTGTTCTCTATTTTTCGGCCTGTCTTGTCCCTTTAAGTCTTGAAATGAAGTCTGGATGATATTTTTTAATTTTTAAAATTTTTTTGCATTTATATTTGAATTTTCTAACTCGTGTCGGGTTCGAACGGAAAGGAAGGATATTTTTTTTTTCTCTATTTTTCGGCCTGATTTGGCCCGTTTCGTTATGAAATGAAGCCTGGACAATGTTTTTTAGTTTTTAAAATTTTTTTGCATTTATATTTGAATTTTCTAACTCGGGTCAGGTTCAAACGGATAGGGCGGAATTTTTTTTATTTTCTATTTTTCGGCCTGTCCTAACCCGTTTCGTCTTGAAATGAAGCCTGGATGATGTCTTTTAATTTTTAGAATTTTTTTGCATTTATTTTTGAATATTCTAACTCGGGTCGGGTTCGAACGGATAGGGAGGAAATTTTTTTTTTCTCTATTTTCGTCCTGTCTTTGCCCGTTTTGCCGTGAAATTAAGCTTGGACGATGTTTTTTAATTTTAAAAATTTTTTTTGCATTTATATTTGAATTTTCTAACTCGGTATGGGTTCAAACGGATAGGGAGGAAATTTTTTTTATTCTCTATTTTTCGGCCTGTCCTTACCCGTTTCGTCTTGAAATGTAGCATGGATGATATTTTTTTTAATTTTTAAAATTTTTCTGCATTTATTTTTGAATTTTCTAACTCGGGTCGGGTTCGAACGGATAGGATGGAAATTGTTTTTGTTCTCTATTTTTCTGCCTGTCTTAGCCCGTTTCGTCTTGAAATGAAGCCTGGACGATATTTTTTAATTTTGAAAATTTTTCTGCATTTATATTTGAATTTTCTAACTCAGGTCGGGTTCAAACGGATAGGGAATAAATTTTTTTTATTCTCTATTTTTCGGCCTGTCCTGACCCGTGTTGTCATGAAATGAAGCCTGGATGATGTTTTTTAATTTTTAAATATTTCCTGCATTTATATTTGAATTTTCTAACTCGGGTCGGGTTTAAACGGATAGGGAGGAAATTTTTTTTATTCTCTATTTTTCGGCCTGTCCTGACCCGTTTTGTCTTCAAGTGAAGCCTGGATGATATTTTTTAATTTTTAAAATTTTTCAGCATTTATTTTTTAATTTTCTAACTCGGGTCGGGTTCGAACGGATAAGAAGGAAATTATTTTTGTTATCTATTTTTCGGCCTGTCTTAGCCCGTTTCGTCTTGAAATGAAGCCTGGACGATGTTTTTTTAATTTTGAAAATTTTTCTGCATTTATATTTGAATTTTCTAACTCGGGTCGGGTTCAAAAGGATAGGGAGGAAATTTTTTTTATTCTCTATTTTTCGGCCTGTCCTGACCCGTGTCGTCATGAAATGAAGCTTGGATGATGTTTTTTAATTTTTAAAATTTTTCTGCATTTATTTTTGAATTTTCTAACTCAGGTCGGGTTCGAACGGATAGGAAGGAAATTGTTTTTGTTCTCTATTTTTCGGCCTGTCTTAGCCCGTTTCGTCTTGTAATGAAGCCTGGACGATGTTTTTTAATTTTTAAAATTTTTTTGCATTTATATTTGAATTTTATAACTCGGGTCGGGTTCAAACGGATAGGGAGGAAATTTTTTTTATTCTCTATTTTTTGGCCTGTCCTGACCCGTTTCGTCTTGAAATGAAGCCTGGATGATGTTTTTGAATTTTTTAAATTTTTTTTTATTTATTTTTGAATTTTCTAACTCGGGTCGGGTTCGAACGGATAGGAAGAAATTTTTTTTTTTTTCTATTTTTCGGCCTGGCCTGACCCGTTTTGTCTTCAAATGAAGCCTGGATGATGTTTTTTAATTTTTAAAATTTTTCTGCATTTATTTTTGAACTTTCTAAGTCGGGTCGGGTTCGAACGGATAAGAAGCAAATTATTTTTGGTTATCTATTTTTTGGCCTGTCTTAGACCGTTTCGTCTTGAAATGAAGCCTGGATGATGTTTTTTTAATTTTGAAAATTTTTCTGCATTTATATTTGAATTTTCTAACTCGTGTCGGGTTCAAACGGATAGGGAGGAAATTTTTTTTATTCTCTATTTTTCGGCCTGTCCTAACCCGTTTCGTCTTGAAATGAAGCCTGGATGATGTTTTTTAATTTTTAAAATTTTTATGCATTTATTTTTGAATTTTCTAACTCGGGTCGGGTTCCAACGGATAAGAAGGAAATTATTTTTGTTATCTATTTTTCGGCCTGTCTTAGCCCGTTTCGTCTTCAAATGAAGCCTGGACGATGTTTTTTAATTTTTAAAATTTTTTTGCATTTATATTTGAACTTTCTAACTCGGGTCGGGTTCGAACGGATAGGGAGGAAATTTTTTTTATTCTCTGTTTTTCGGCTTGTCCTGACCCGTTTCGTCTTGAAATGAAGCCTGGATGATGTTTTTTAATTTTGAAAATTTTTTTGCACTTATATTTGAATTTTCTAACTCAGGTCGGGTTCGAACAGATAGGAAGGAAATTATTTTTTTTCTCTATTTTTCGGCCTGGCTTGTCCCTTTAAGTCTTGAAATGAGGTCTGGATGATATTTTCTAATTTTTAAAATTTTTTTGCATTTATATTTGAATTTTCTAACTCGTGTCGGGTTCGAACGGATAGGAAGGAAATTTTTTTTTTCTCTATTTTTCGGCCTGATTTGGCCCGTTTCGTTGTGAAATGAAGCCTGGTCGTTGTTTTTTAATTTTTGAAATTTTTTTGCATTTATATTTGAATTTTCTAACTCGGGTCAGGTTCAAATGGATAGGGAGGAAATTTTTTTTATTCTTTATTTTTCGGCCTGTCCTGACCCGTTTCGTCTTGAAATGAAACCTGGATGATGTCTCTTAACTTTTAGAATTTTTTTGCATTTATTTTTGAATTTTCTAACTCGGGTCGGGTTCGAACGGATAGGAAGGAAAATTTTTTTTTTCTGTATTTTTCAGTCTGTCTCGGCCCGTTTCGCTGTGAAATGAAGCTTGGACGGTGTTTTTTAATTTATAAAATTTTTGTTGCATTTCTATTTCAATTTTCTAACTCGGGTCGAGTTCAAATGGATAGGGCGGAAATTTTTTTTGTTCTCTATTTTTCGGCCTGTCCTGACACGTTTCATCATGAAATGAAGCCTGGATGAAGTTTTTTAATTTTGAAAATTTTTTTGCATTTATATTTGAATTTTCTAACCCGGGTTGGGTTCAAATGGATAGGGAGGAAATTTTTTTTATTCTCTATTTTTCGGCCTGTCCTGACCTGTTTCGTCTTGAAATGAAGCCTGGATGATGTCTTTTAATTTTTTTTAAAAAATTTCAGTTATTTTTTAATTTTCTAACTCGGGTCGGGTTCGGACGGATAGGAAAAAAATTTTTTTTCTTCTCCATTTTTCGGCCTGACTTCACCCGTTTCGTCTCGAAATGAAACCTAGATGATGGTTTTTAATTTTTAGAATTTTTTTCCTTTTATTTTTGAATTTTCTAACTCGGGTCGGATTCGAACGGATAGGAAGGAAATTATTTTTGTTCTCTATTTTTCGGCCTATCTTGGCCCATTTCGTCTTCAAATAAAGCTTTGATGATCTTTTTTAATTTTTAAAATTTTTTTGCATTTATATTTGAATTTTTTAACTCGGGTCGGGTTCGAACGGATAGGAAGGAAATTATTTTTCTTCTCTATTTTTCGGCCTGATTTGGCCCATTTCGTCGTGAAATGAAGCCTGGACGATGTTATTTAATTTTTAAAATTTTTTTGCATTGATATTTGAATTTTCTAACTCCGGTCGGGTTCAAACGAACAGGGAGGAAAATTTTTTTATTCTCTATTTTTCGGCCTGTCCTAATCCGTTTCATCTTGAAATGAAGCCTGGATGATGTCTTTTAATTTTTAAAATTTTTTTGCATTTATATTTGAATTTTCTAACTCGGGTCAGGTTCAAATGGATAGGGAGGAAATTTTTTTTATTCTTTATTTTTCGGCCTGTCCTGACCCGTTTCGTCTTGAAATGAAGCCTGGATGATGTTTTTTAATTTTGAAAATTTTTTTGCACTTATATTTGAATTTTCTAACTCGGGTCGGGTTCGAACAGATAGGATGGAAATTATTTTTGTCCGCTATTTTTAGGCCTGTCTTGTCCCTTTAAGTCTTGAAATGAAGCCTGGATGATGTTTTTTAATTTTGAAAATTTTTTTGCACTTATATTTGAATTTTCTAACTCGGGTCGGGTTCGAACAGATAGGAAGGAAATTATTTTTGTTCTCTATTTTTCCGCCTGTCTTGTCCCTTTAAGTCTTGAAATGAAGTCTGTATGATATTTTTTAATTTTTAAAATTTTTTTGCATTTATATTTGAATTTTCTAACTCGTGTCGGGTTCGAACGGATAGGAAGGAAATTTTTTTTTCTCTATTTTTCGGCTTGATTTGGCCCGTTTCATTGTGAAATGAATCCTGGACGATGTTTTTTAATTTTTAAAATTTTTTTGCATTTATATTTGAATTTTCTAAATCGGGTCAGGTTCAAATGGATAGGGAGGAAATTTTTTTTATTCTTTATTTTTCGGCCTGTCCTGACCTGTGTCGTCTTGAAATGAAGCCTGGATGATGTTTTTTAATTTTGAAAATTTTTTTGTACTTATATTTGAATTTTCTAACTCGGGTCGGGTTCGAACAGATAGGATGGAAATTATTTTTGTTCTCTATTTTTCGGCCTGTCTTGTCCCTTTAAGTCTTGAAATGAAGTCTGGATGATATTTTTTAATTTTTAAAATTTTTTTGCATTTATATTTGAATTTTCTAACTCGTGTCGGGTTCGAACGGAAAGGAAGGATATTTTTTTTTTCTCTATTTTTCGGCCTGATTTGGCCCGTTTCGTTATGAAATGAAGTCTGGACAATGTTTTTTAGTTTTTAAAATTTTTTTGCATTTATATTTGAATTTTCTAACTCGGGTCAGGTTCAAACGGATAGGGCGGAATTTTTTTTATTTTCTATTTTTCGGCCTGTCCTAACCCGTTTCGTCTTGAAATGAAGCCTGGATGATGTCTTTTAATTTTTAGAATTTTTTTGCATTTATTTTTGAATATTCTAACTCGGGTCGGGTTCGAACGGATAGGGAGGAAATTTTTTTTTTCTCTATTTTCGTCCTGTCTTTGCCCGTTTTGCCGTGAAATTAAGCTTGGACGATGTTTTTTAATTTTAAAAAATTTTTTTGCATTTATATTTGAATTTTCTAACTCGGTATGGGTTCAAACGGATAGGGAGGAAATTTTTTTTATTCTCTATTTTTCGGCCTGTCCTTACCCGTTTCGTCTTGAAATGTAGCATGGATGATATTTTTTTTAATTTTTAAAATTTTTCTGCATTTATTTTTGAATTTTCTAACTCGGGTCGGGTTCGAACGGATAGGATGGAAATTGTTTTTGTTCTCTATTTTTCTGCCTGTCTTAGCCCGTTTCGTCTTGAAATGAAGCCTGGACGATATTTTTTAATTTTGAAAATTTTTCTGCATTTATATTTGAATTTTCTAACTCAGGTCGGGTTCAAACGGATAGGGAATAAATTTTTTTTATTCTCTATTTTTCGGCCTGTCCTGACCCGTGTTGTCATGAAATGAAGCCTGGATGATGTTTTTTAATTTTTAAATATTTCCTGCATTTATATTTGAATTTTCTAACTCGGGTCGGGTTTAAACGGATAGGGAGGAAATTTTTTTTATTCTCTATTTTTCGGCCTGTCCTGACCCGTTTTGTCTTCAAGTGAAGCCTGGATGATATTTTTTAATTTTTAAAATTTTTCAGCATTTATTTTTTAATTTTCTAACTCGGGTCGGGTTCGAACGGATAAGAAGGAAATTATTTTTGTTATCTATTTTTCGGCCTGTCTTAGCCCGTTTCGTCTTGAAATGAAGCCTGGACGATGTTTTTTTAATTTTGAAAATTTTTCTGCATTTATATTTGAATTTTCTAACTCGGGTCGGGTTCAAAAGGATAGGGAGGAAATTTTTTTTATTATCTATTTTTCGGCCTGTCCTGACCCGTGTCGTCATGAAATGAAGCTTGGATGATGTTTTTTAATTTTTAAAATTTTTCTGCATTTATTTTTGAATTTTCTAACTCAGGTCGGGTTCGAACGGATAGGAAGGAAATTGTTTTTGTTCTCTATTTTTCGGCCTGTCTTAGCCCGTTTCGTCTTGTAATGAAGCCTGGACGATGTTTTTTAATTTTTAAAATTTTTTTGCATTTATATTTGAATTTTATAACTCGGGTCGGGTTCAAACGGATAGGGAGGAAATTTTTTTTATTCTCTATTTTTTGGCCTGTCCTGACCCGTTTCGTCTTGAAATGAAGCCTGGATGATGTCTTTGAATTTTTTAAATTTTTTTTTATTTATTTTTGAATTTTCTAACTCGGGTCGGGTTCGAACGGATAGGAAGAAATTTTTTTTTTTTTCTATTTTTCGGCCTGGCCTGACCCGTTTTGTCTTCAAATGAAGCCTGGATGATGTTTTTTAATTTTTAAAATTTTTCTGCATTTATTTTTGAACTTTCTAAGTCGGGTCGGGTTCGAACGGATAAGAAGCAAATTATTTTTGATTATCTATTTTTTGGCCTGTCTTAGACCGTTTCGTCTTGAAATGAAGCCTGGATGATGTTTTTTTAATTTTGAAAATTTTTCTGCATTTATATTTGAATTTTCTAACTCGTGTCGGGTTCAAACGGATAGGGAGGAAATTTTTTTTATTCTCTATTTTTCGGCCTGTCCTAACCCGTTTCGTCTTGAAATGAAGCCTGGATGATGTTTTTTAATTTTTAAAATTTTTATGCATTTATTTTTGAATTTTCTAACTCGGGTCGGGTTCCAACGGATAAGAAGGAAATTATTTTTGTTATCTATTTTTCGGCCTGTCTTAGCCCGTTTCGTCTTCAAATGAAGCCTGGACGATGTTTTTTAATTTTTAAAATTTTTTTGCATTTATATTTGAACTTTCTAACTCGGGTCGGGTTCGAACGGATAGGGAGGAAATTTTTTTTATTCTCTGTTTTTCGGCTTGTCCTGACCCGTTTCGTCTTGAAATGAAGCCTGGATGATGTTTTTTAATTTTGAAAATTTTTTTGCACTTATATTTGAATTTTCTAACTCAGGTCGGGTTCGAACAGATAGGAAGGAAATTATTTTTTTTCTCTATTTTTCGGCCTGGCTTGTCCCTTTAAGTCTTGAAATGAGGTCTGGATGATATTTTCTAATTTTTAAAATTTTTTTGCATTTATATTTGAATTTTCTAACTCGTGTCGGGTTCGAACGGATAGGAAGGAAATTTTTTTTTTCTCTATTTTTCGGCCTGATTTGGCCTGTTTCGTTGTGAAATGAAGCCTGGTCGTTGTTTTTTAATTTTTGAAATTTTTTTGCATTTATATTTGAATTTTCTAACTCGGGTCAAGTTCAAATGGATAGGGAGGAAATTTTTTTTATTCTTTATTTTTCGGCCTGTCCTGACCCGTTTCGTCTTGAAATGAAACCTGGATGATGTCTCTTAACTTTTAGAATTTTTTTGCATTTATTTTTGAATTTTCTAACTCGGGTCGGGTTCGAACGGATAGGAAGGAAAATTTTTTTTTTTCTGTATTTTTCAGTCTGTCTCGGCCCGTTTCGCTGTGAAATGAAGCTTGGACGGTGTTTTTTAATTTATAAAATTTTTGTTGCATTTCTATTTCAATTTTCTAACTCGGGTCGAGTTCAAATGGATAGGGCGGAAATTTTTTTTGTTCTCTATTTTTCGGCCTGTCCTGACACGTTTCATCTTGAAATGAAGCCTGGATGAAGTTTTTTAATTTTGAAAATTTTTTTGCATTTATATTTGAATTTTCTAACCCGGGTTGGGTTCAAATGGATAGGGAGGAAATTTTTTTTATTCTCTATTTTTCGGCCTGTCCTGACCTGTTTCGTCTTGAAATGAAGCCTGGATGATGTCTTTTAATTTTTTTAAAAAAATTTCAGTTATTTTTTAATTTTCTAACTCGGGTCGGGTTCGGACGGATAGGAAGAAAATTTTTTTTCTTCTCCATTTTTCGGCCTGACTTCACCCGTTTCGTCTCGAAATGAAACCTAGATGATGGTTTTTAATTTTTAGAATTTTTTTCCTTTTATTTTTGAATTTTCTAACTCGGGTCGGATTCGAACGGATAGGAAGGAAATTATTTTTGTTCTCTATTTTTCGGCCTATCTTGGCCCATTTCGTCTTCAAATAAAGCTTCGATGATCTTTTTTAATTTTTAAAATTTTTTTGCATTTATATTTGAATTTTCTAACTCGGGTCGGGTTCGAACGGATAGGAAGGAAATCATTTTTCTTCTCTATTTTTCGGCCTGATTTGGCCCATTTCGTCGTGAAATGAAGCCTGGACGATGTTATTTAATTTTTAAAATTTTTTTGCATTGATATTTGAATTTTCTAACTCCGGTCGGGTTCAAACGAACAGGGAGGAAAATTTTTTTATTCTCTATTTTTCGGCCTGTCCTAATCCGTTTCATCTTGAAATGAAGCCTGGATGATGTCTTTTAATTTTTAAAATTTTTTTGCATTTATATTTGAATTTTCTAACTCGGGTCAGGTTCAAATGGATAGGGAGGAAATTTTTTTTATTCTTTATTTTTCGGCCTGTCCTGACCCGTTTCGTCTTGAAATGAAACCTGGATGATGTCTTTTAACTTTTAGAATTTTTTTGCATTTATTTTTGAATTTTCTAACTCGGGTCGGGTTTGAACGGATAGGAAGAAAATTTTTTTTCTTCTCTATCTATTTTTTGGCCTGGCTTCACCCGTTTCGTCTTGAAATGAAGCCTGGATGATGTTTTTTAATTTTTAGAATTTTTTTCCATTTATTTTTGAATTTTCTAACTCGGGTCGGGTTCGAACGGATAGGAAGGAAATTATTTTAGCTATCAATTTTTCAGCCTGTCTTGGCCCGTTTCGTTGTGAAATGAAGCCTGGACGATGTTTTTTAATTTTTAAAATTTTTTCCCATTTATATTTGAATTTTCTAACTCGGGTCGGGTTCAAACGGACAGGGAGGAAATTTTTTTAATTCTCTATTTTTCAGCCTGCCTTATCCGTTTCATCTTGAAATGAAGCCTGGATGATGTCTTTTAATTTTTAAAATTTTTATGCATTTATTTTTGAATTTTCTAACTCGGGTCGAATTCCAACGGATAAGAAGGAAATTATTTTTGTTCTCTATTTTTCGGCCTGTCTTAGCCCGTTTCGTCTTCAAATGAAGCCTGGACGATGTTTTTTAATTTTTTAAATTTTTTTGCATTTATAATTGAACTTTCTAACTCGGGTCGGGTTCGAACGGATACGGAGGAAATTTTTTTTATTCTCTGTTTTCCGGCTTGTCCTGACCCGTTTCGTCTTGAAATGAAGCCTGGATGATGTTTTTTAATTTTGAAAATTTTTTTGCACTTATATTTGAATTTTCTAACTCGGGTCGAGTTCAAACAGATAGGAAGGAAATTATTTTTGTTCTCTATTTTTCGGCCTGTCTTGTCCCTTTAAATCTTGAAATGAAGTCTGGATGATATTTTTTAATTTTTAATATTTTTTTGCATTTATATTTGAATTTTCTAACACGTGTCGGGTTCGAACGTATAAGAAGGAAATTTTTTTTTCTCTATTTTTCGGCCTGATTTTGCCCGTTTCGTTGTGAAATGAAGCCTGGACGATGTTTTTTAATTTTTAAAATTTTTTTGCATTTATATTTGAATTTTCTAACTCGGGTCAGGTTCAAATGGATAGGGAGGAAATTTTTTTTATTCTTTATTTTTCGGCCTATCCTGACCCGTTTCGTCTTGAAATGAAGCCTGGATGATGTTTTTTAATTTTGAAAATTTTTTTGCACTTATATTTGAATTTTCTAACTCGGGTCGGGTTCGAACAGATAGGATGGAAATTATTTTTGTCCGCTATTTTTAGGCCTGTCTTGTCCCTTTAAGTCTTGAAATGAAGTCTGGATGATATTTTTTAATTTTTAAAATTTTTTTGCATTTATATTTGAATTTTCTAACTCGTGTCGGGTTCGAACGGATAGGAAGAAAATTTTTTTTTTTCAACATTTCTCGGCCTGATTTGGCCTGTTTCGTTGTGAAATGAAGTTTGGACGATGTTTTTTAGTTTTTAAAATTTTTTTGCATTTATATTTGAATTTTCTAACTCGAGTCAGGTTCAAAAGGATTGGGAGGAATTTTTTTTTTCTATTTTTCGGCCTGTCCTGACTCGTTTCGTCTTGAAATGAAGCCTGGATGATGTCTTTTAATTTTTAGAATTTTTTGCATTTATTTTTGAATTTTCTAACTCAGGTCGGGTTCGAACGAATAGGAAGGAAATTTCTTTTTTCTCTATTTTCGGCATGTCTATGCCCGTTTTGCCGTGAAATTAAGCATGGATGATGTTTTTTAATTTTAAAAATTTTTTTTGCATTTATATTTGAATTTTCTAACTCGGTATGGGTTCAAACGGATTGGGAGGAAATTTTTTTTATTCTCTATTTTTCGGCCAGTCCTGACCCGTTTCGTCTTGAAATGAAGCCTGGATGATATTTTTTAATTTTTAAAATTTTTCTGCATTTATTTTTGAATTTTCTAACTCGGGTCGGATTCGAACGGATAGGATGGAAATTGTTTTTGTTCTCTATTTTTCAGCCTGTCTTAGCCCGTTTCGTCTTGAAATGAATCCTGGACGATGTTTTTTAATTTTTAAAATTTTTTTGCATTTATTTTTGAATATTCTAACTCAGGTCGGGTTCAAACGGATAGGGAGGAACTTTTTTTTGTTCTCTATTTTTCGGCCTGTCCTGACCCGTGTCGTCATGAAATGAAGCCTGGATGATGTTTTTTAATTTTTAAAATTTTGCTGCATTTATATTTGAATTTTCTAACTCG
The DNA here is from genome assembly GCF_932294415.1 of Quercus robur. NCBI lineage: Eukaryota > Viridiplantae > Streptophyta > Magnoliopsida > Fagales > Fagaceae > Quercus > Quercus robur. The sequence goes on along the minus strand of NC_065539.1, from coordinate 29,520,160 downwards.
GGTCGGGTTCAAACGGATAGGGAGGAAATTTTTTTTATTCTCTATTTTTCGTCCTGTCCTGACCCGTTTTGTCTTCAAATGAAGCCTGGATGATGTTTTTTAATTTTTAAAATTTTTCCGCATTTATTTTAGAATTTTCTAACTCGGGTCGGGTTCGAACGGATAAGAAGGAAATTATTTTTCTTCTCTATTTTTCTGCCTGTCTTAGCCCGTTTCGCCTTGTAATGAAGCCTGGACGATGTTTTTTAATTTTTAAATTTTTTTTGCATTTATATTTGAATTTTATAACTCGGGTCGGGTTCAAACGGATAGGGAGGAAATTTTTTTTATTCTCTATTTTTCGGCCTGTCCTGACCCGTTTCATCTTGAAATGAAGCCTGGATGATGTCTTTTAATTTGTAAAATTTTTTTTCATTTATTTTTGAATTTTCTAACTCGGGTCGGGTTCGAACGGATAGGAAGAAAATTTTTTTTCTTCTCTATTTTTCGGCCTGGCTTCACCCGTTTCTTCTTGAAATGAAGCCTGGATGATGTTTTTTAATTTTTAAAATTTTTACGCATTTATTTTTGAATTTTCTAACTCGAGACGGGTTCCAACGGATAAGAGGGAAATTATTTTTGTTCTCTATTTTTCGTCCTGTCCTGACCCGTGTCGTCATGAAATGAAGCCTGGATGATGTTTTTTAATTTTTAAAATTTTTCTGCATTTATTTTTGAATTTTCTAACTCGGGTCGGGTTCGAACGGATTAGAAGGAAATTATTTTTGTTATCTATTTTTCGGCCTGTCTTAGCCCGTTTCGTCTTGAAATGAAGCCTGGACGATGTTTTTTTAATTTTGAAAATTTTTCTGCATTTATATTTGAATTTTTTAACTCGGGTCGGGTTCAAACGGATAGGGAGGAAATTTTTTTTATTCTCTATTTTTCGGCCTGTCCTGACCCGTGTCGTCATGAAATGAAGCCTGGATGATGTTTTTTAATTTTTAAAATTTTGCTGCATTTATATTTGAATTTTCTAACTCGGGTCGGGTTCAAACGGATAGGGAGGAAATTTTTTTTATTCTCTATTTTTCGTCCTGTCCTGACCCGTTTTGTCTTCAAATGAAGCCTGGATGATGTTTTTTAATTTTTAAAATTTTTCTGCATTTATTTTAGAATTTTCTAACTCGGGTCGGGTTCGAACGGATAAGAAGGAAATTATTTTTGTTATCTATTTTTCGGCCTGTCTTAGCCCGTTTCGTCTTGAAATGAAGCCTGGACGATGTTTTTTTAATTTTGAAAATTTTTCTGCATTTATATTTGAATTTTTTAACACGGGTCGGGTTCAAACGGATAGGGAGGAAATTTTTTTTATTCTCTATTTTTCGGCCAGTCCTGACCCGTTTCGTCTTGAAATGAAGCCTGGATGATATTTTTTAATTTTTAAAATTTTTCTGCATTTATTTTTGAATTTTCTAGCTCTGGTCGGATTCGAACGGATAGGATGGAAATTGTTTTTGTTCTCTATTTTTCAGCCTGTCTTAGCCCGTTTCGTCTTGAAATGAAGCCTGGACGATGTTTTTTAATTTTTAAAATTTTTTTGCATTTATTTTTAAATATTCTAACTCAGGTCGGGTTCAAACGGATAGGGAGGAACTTTTTTTTGTTCTCTATTTTTCGGCCTGTCCTGACCTGTGTCGTCATGAAATGAAGCCTGGATGATGTTTTTTAATTTTTAAAATTTTGCTGCATTTATATTTGAATTTTCTAACTCGGGTCGGGTTCAAACGGATAGAGAGGAAATTTTTTTTATTCTCTATTTTTCGTCCTGTCCTGACCCGTTTTGTCTTCAAATGAAGCCTGGATGATGTTTTTTAATTTTTAAAATTTTTCTGCATTTATTTTTGAATTTTCTAACTCGGGTCGGGTTCGAACGGATAAGATGGAAATTATTTTTGTTATCTATTTTTCGGCCTGTTTTGCTCCTTTAAGTCTTGAAATGAAGTCTGGATGATATTTTTTATTTTTTAAAATTTTTTTGCATTTATATTTGAATTTTCTAACTCGGGTCGGGTTCAAACGGATAGGGAGGAAATTTTTTTTATTCCCTATTTTTCGTCCTGTCCTGACCCGTTTTGTCTTCAAATGAAGCCTGGATGATGTTTTTTAATTTTTAAAATTTTTCTGCATTTATTTTAGAATTTTCTAACTCGGGTCGGGTTCGAACGGATAAGATGGAAATTATTTTTGTTATCTATTTTTCGGCCTGTCTTAGCCCGTTTCGTCTTGAAATGAAGCCTGGACGATGTTTTTTTAATTTTGAAAATTTTTCTGCATTTATATTTGAATTTTTTAACTCGGGTCGGGTTCAAACGGATAGGGAGGAAATTTTTTTTATTCTCTATTTTTCGGCCAGTCCTGACCCGTTTCGTCTTGAAATGAAGCCTGGATGATATTTTTTAATTTTTAAAATTTTTCTGCATTTATTTTTGAATTTTCTAGCTCTGGTCGGATTCGAACGGATAGGATGGAAATTGTTTTTGTTCTCTATTTTTCAGCCTGTCTTAGCCCGTTTCGTCTTGAAATGAAGCCTGGACGATGTTTTTTAATTTTTAAAATTTTTTTGCATTTATTTTTAAATATTCTAACTCAGGTCGGGTTCAAACGGATAGGGAGGAACTTTTTTTTGTTCTCTATTTTTCGGCCTGTCCTGACCTGTGTCGTCATGAAATGAAGCCTGGATGATGTTTTTTAATTTTTAAAATTTTGCTGCATTTATATTTGAATTTTCTAACTCGGGTCGGGTTCAAACGGATAGAGAGGAAATTTTTTTTATTCTCTATTTTTCGTCCTGTCCTGACCCGTTTTGTCTTCAAATGAAGCCTGGATGATGTTTTTTAATTTTTAAAATTTTTCTGCATTTATTTTTGAATTTTCTAACTCGGGTCGGGTTCGAACGGATAAGATGGAAATTATTTTTGTTATCTATTTTTCGGCCTGTTTTGCTCCTTTAAGTCTTGAAATGAAGTCTGGATGATATTTTTTATTTTTTAAAATTTTTTTGCATTTATATTTGAATTTTCTAACTCGGGTCGGGTTCAAACGGATAGGGAGGAAATTTTTTTTATTCCCTATTTTTCGTCCTGTCCTGACCCGTTTTGTCTTCAAATGAAGCCTGGATGATGTTTTTTAATTTTTAAAATTTTTCTGCATTTATTTTAGAATTTTCTAACTCGGGTCGGGTTCGAACGGATAAGATGGAAATTATTTTTGTTATCTATTTTTCGGCCTGTCTTAGCCCGTTTCGTCTTGAAATGAAGCCTGGACGATGTTTTTTTAATTTTGAAAATTTTTCTGCATTTATATTTGAATTTTTTAACTCGGGTCGGGTTCAAACGGATAGGGAGGAAATTTTTTTTATTCTCTATTTTTCGTCCTGTCCTGACCCGTGTCGTCATGAAATGAAGCCTGGATGATGTTTTTTAATTTTTAAAATTTTTCTGCATTTATTTTTGAATTTTCTAACTCGGGTCGGGTTCGAACGGATAGGAAGGAAATTGTTTTTGTTCTCTATTTTTCGGCCTGTCTTAGCCCGTTTCGCCTTGTAATGAAGCCAGGACGATGTTTTTTAATTTTTAAATTTTTTTTGCATTTATATTTGAATTTTATAACTCGGGTCGGGTTCAAACGGATAGGGAGGAAATTTTTTTTATTCTCTATTTTTCGGCCTGTCCTGACCCGTTTCGTCTTGAAATGAAGCCTGGATGATGTCTTTTAATTTTTAAAATTTTTTTTCATTTATTTTTGAATTTTCTAACTCGGGTCGGGTTCGAACGGATAGGAAGAAAATTTTTTTTCTTCTCTATTTTTCGGCCTGGCTTCACCCGTTTCGTCTTGAAATGAAGCCTGGATGATGTTTTTAAATTTTTAAAATTTTTACGCATTTATTTTTGAATTTTCTAACTCGGGTCGGGTTCCAACGGATAAGAGGGAAATTATTTTTGTTCTCTATTTTTCGTCCTGTCCTGACCCGTGTCGTCATGAAATGAAGCCTGGATGATGTTTTTTAATTTTTAAAATTTTTCTGCATTTATTTTTGAATTTTCTAACTCGGGTCGGGTTCGAACGGATTAGAAGGAAATTATTTTTGTTATCTATTTTTCGGCCCGTCTTAGCCCGTTTCGTCTTGAAATGAGGCCTGGACGATGTTTTTTTAATTTTGAAAATTTTTCTGCATTTATATTTGAATTTTCTAACTCGGGTCGGGTTCAAACGGATAGGGAGGAAATTTTTTTTATTCTCTATTTTTCGGGCTGTCCTGACCCGTGTCGTCATGAAATGAAGCCTGGATGATGTTTTTTAATTTTTAAAATTTTTCTGCATTTATTTTTGAATTTTCTAACTCGGGTCGGGTTCGAACGGATAGGAAGGAAATTGTTTTTGTTCTCTATTTTTCGGCCTGTCTTAGCCCGTTTCGCCTTGTAATGAAGCCTGGACGATTTTTTTTAATTTTTAAATTTTTTTTGCATTTATATTTGAATTTTATAACTCGGGTCGGGTTCAAACGGATAGGGAGGAAATTTTTTTTATTCTCTATTTTTCGGCCTGTCCTGACCCGTTTCGTCTTGAAATGAAGCCTGGATGATGTCTTTTAATTTTTAAAATTTTTTTTCATTTATTTTTGAATTTTCTAACTCGGGTCGGGTTCGAACGGATAGGAAGAAAATTTTTTTTCTTCTCTATTTTTCGGCCTGGCTTCACCCGTTTCGTCTGGAAATGAAGCCTGGATGATGTTTTTTAATTTTTAGAATTTTTTTCCATTTATTTTTGAATTTTCTAACTCGGGTCGGGTTCGAACGGATTTGAAGGAAATTGTTTTTGTTCTCTATTTTTCGGCCTGTCCTGACTCGTTTCGTCTTGAAATGACGGCTGGATGATGTCTTTTAATTTTTAAAATTTTTTTGCATTTATTTTTGAATTTTCTAACTCGGGTCGGTTTCGAAAGGATTGGAAGAAAATTTTTTTTTTCTCTATTTTTGGGCCTGTCTTGGCCCGTTTTGCCGTGAAATGAAGCTTGGACGATGTTTTTTAATTTTTAAATTTTTTTTTGCATTTATATTTGAATTTTCTAACTCTAGTCGGGTTCAAACGGATAGGGAGGAAATTTTTTTTATTCTCTATTTTTCGGCCTGTCCTAACCCGTTTCGTCTTGAAATGAAGCCTGGATGATGTTTTTTAATTTTTAAAATTTTTACGCATTTATTTTTGAATTTTCTAACTCGGGTCGGGTTCCAACGGATAAGAGGGAAATTATTTTTGTTCTCTATTTTTCGGCCTGTCTTAGACCGTTTCGTCTTCAAATGAAGCCTGGACGATGTTTTTGAATTTTTAAAATTTTTTTGCATTTATATTTGAACTTTCTAACTCGGGTCGGGTTCGAACGGATTGGGAGGAAATTTTTTTTTATTCTCTGTTTTCCGGCTTGTCCTTACCCGTTTCGTCTTGAAATGAAGCCTGGATGATGTTTTTTAATTTTTAAAATTTTTCTGCATTTATTTTTGAATTTTCTAACTCGGGTCGGGTTCGAACGGATTAGAAGGAAATTATTTTTGTTATCTATTTTTCGGCCTGTCTTAGCCCGTTTCGTCTTGAAATGAAGCCTGGACGATGTTTTTTTAATTTTGAAAATTTTTCTGCATTTATATTTGAATTTTCTAACTCGGGTCGGGTTCAAACGGATAGGGAGGAAATTTTTTTTATTCTCTATTTTTCGGGCTGTCCTAACCCGTGTCGTCATGAAATGAAGCCTGGATGATGTTTTTTAATTTTTAAAATTTTTCTACATTTATTTTTGAATTTTCTAACTCGGGTCGGGTTCGAACGGATAGGAAGGAAATTGTTTTTGTTCTCTATTTTTCGGCCTATCTTAGCCCGTTTCGCCTTGTAATGAAGCCTGGACTATGTTTTTTAATTTTTAAATTTTTTTTGCATTTATATTTGAATTTTATAACTCGGGTCGGGTTCAAACGGATAGGGAGGAAATTTTTTTTATTCTCTATTTTTCGGCCTGTCCTGACCCGTTTCGTCTTGAAATGAAGCCTGGATGATGTCTTTTAATTTTTAAAATTTTTTTTCATTTATTTTTGAATTTTCTAACTCGGGTCGGGTTCGAACGGATAGGAAGAAAATTTTTTTTCTTCTCTATTTTTCGGCCTGGCTTCACTCGTTTCGTCTTGAAATGAAGCCTGGATGATGTTTTTTAATTTTTAAAATTTTTACGCATTTATTTTTGAATTTTCTAACTCGGGTCGGGTTCCAACGGATAAGAGGGAAATTATTTTTGTTCTCTATTTTTCGTCCTGTCCTGACCCGTGTCGTCATGAAATGAAGCCTGGATGATGTTTTTTAATTTTTAAAATTTTTCTGCATTTATTTTTGAATTTTCTAACTCGGGTCGGGTTCGAACGGATTAGAAGGAAATTATTTTTGTTATCTATTTTTCGGCCTGTCTTAGCCCGTTTCGTCTTGAAATGAAGCCTGGACGATGTTTTTTTAATTTTGAAAATTTTTCTGCATTTATATTTGAATTTTCTAACTCGGGTCGGGTTCAAACGGATAGGGAGGAAATTTTTTTTATTCTCTATTTTTCGGGCTGTCCTGACCCGTGTCGTCATGAAATGAAGCCTGGATGATGTTTTTTAATTTTTAAAATTTTTCTGCATTTATTTTTGAATTTTCTAACTCGGGTCGGGTTCGAACGGATAGGAAGGAAATTGTTTTTGTTCTCTATTTTTCGGCCTGTCTTAGCCCGTTTCGCCTTGTAATGAAGCCTGGACGATGTTTTTTAATTTTTAAATTTTTTTTGCATTTATATTTGAATTTTATAACTCGGGTCGGGTTCAAACGGATAGGGAGGAAATTTTTTTTATTCTCTATTTTTCGGCCTGTCCTGACCCGTTTCGTCTTGAAATGAAGCCTGGATGATGTCTTTTAATTTTTAAAATTTTTTTTCATTTATTTTTGAATTTTCTAACTCGGGTCGGGTTCGAACGGATAGGAAGAAAATTTTTTTTCTTCTCTATTTTTCGGCCTGGCTTCACCCGTTTCGTCTGGAAATGAAGCCTGGATGATGTTTTTTAATTTTTAGAATTTTTTTCCATTTATTTTTGAATTTTCTAACTCGGGTCGGGTTCGAACGGATTTGAAGGAAATTGTTTTTGTTCTCTATTTTTTCGGCCTGTCCTGACTCGTTTCGTCTTGAAATGACGGCTGGATGATGTCTTTTAATTTTTAAAATTTTTTTGCATTTATTTTTGAATTTTCTAACTCGGGTCGGTTTCGAAAGGATAGGAAGAAAATTTTTTTTTTCTCTATTTTTCGGCCTGTCTTGGCCCGTTTTGCCGTGAAATGAAGCTTGGACGATGTTTTCTAATTTTTAAATTTTTTTTTGCATTTATATTTGAATTTTCTAACTCTAGTCGGGTTCAAACGGATAGGGAGGAAATTTTTTTTATTCTCTATTTTTCGGGCTGTCCTGACCCGTGTCGTCATGAAATGAAGCCTGGATGATGTTTTTTAATTTTTAAAATTTTTCTGCATTTATTTTTGAATTTTCTAACTCGGGTCGGGTTCGAACGGATAGGAAGGAAATTGTTTTTGTTCTCTATTTTTCGGCCTGTCTTAGCCCGTTTCGCCTTGTAATGAAGCCTGGACGATGTTTTTTAATTTTTAAATTTTTTTTGCATTTATATTTGAATTTTATAACTCGGGTCGGGTTCAAACGGATAGGGAGGAAATTTTTTTTATTCTCTATTTTTCGGCCTGTCCTGACCCGTTTCGTCTTGAAATGAAGCCTGGATGATGTCTTTTAATTTTTAAAATTTTTTTTCATTTATTTTTGAATTTTCTAACTCGGGTCGGGTTCGAACGGATAGGAAGAAAATTTTTTTTCTTCTCTATTTTTCGGCCTGGCTTCACCCGTTTCGTCTGGAAATGAAGCCTGGATGATGTTTTTTAATTTTTAGAATTTTTTTCCATTTATTTTTGAATTTTCTAACTCGGGTCGGGTTCGAACGGATTTGAAGGAAATTGTTTTTGTTCTCTATTTTTCGGCCTGTCCTGACTCGTTTCGTCTTGAAATGACGGCTGGATGATGTCTTTTAATTTTTAAAATTTTTTTGCATTTATTTTTGAATTTTCTAACTCGGGTCGGTTTCGAAAGGATAGGAAGAAAATTTTTTTTTTTCTCTATTTTTCGGCCTGTCTTGGCCCGTTTTGCCGTGAAATGAAGCTTGGACGATGTTTTCTAATTTTTAAATTTTTTTTTGCATTTATATTTGAATTTTCTAACTCTAGTCGGGTTCAAACGGATAGGGAGGAAATTTTTTTTATTCTCTATTTTTCGGCCTGTCCTAACCCGTTTCGTCTTGAAATGAAGCCTGGATGATGTTTTTTAATTTTTAAAATTTTTACGCATTTATTTTTGAATTTTCTAACTCGGGTCGGGTTCCAACGGATAAGAAGGAAATTATTTTTGTCCTCTATTTTTCCGCCTGTCTTGTCCCTTTAAGTCTTGAAATGAAGTCTGTATGATATTTTTTAATTTTTAAAATTTTTTTGCATTTATATTTGAATTTTCTAACTCGTGTCGGGTTCGAACGGATAGGAAGGAAATTTTTTTTTTCTCTATTTTTCGGCCTGATTTGGCCCGTTTCATTGTGAAATGAAGCCTGGACGATGTTTTTTAATTTTTAAAATTTTTTTGCATTTATATTTGAATTTTCTAAATCGGGTCAGGTTCAAATGGATAGGGAGGAAATTTTTTTTATTCTTTATTTTTCGGCCTGTCCTGACCTGTGTCGTCATGAAATGAAGCCTGGATGATGTTTTTTAATTTTGAAAATTTTTTTGCACTTATATTTGAATTTTCTAACTCGGGTCGGGTTCGAACAGATAGGATGGAAATTATTTTTGTTCTCTATTTTTCGGCCTGTCTTGTCCCTTTAAGTCTTGAAATGAAGTCTGGATGATATTTTTTAATTTTTAAAATTTTTTTGCATTTATATTTGAATTTTCTAACTCGTGTCGGGTTCGAACGGATAGGAAGGATATTTTTTTTTTCTCTATTTTTCGGCCTGATTTGGCCCGTTTCGTTATGAAATGAAGTCTGGACAATGTTTTTTAGTTTTTAAAATTTTTTTGCATTTATATTTGAATTTTCTAACTCGGGTCAGGTTCAAACGGATAGGGCGGAATTTTTTTTATTTTCTATTTTTCGGCCTGTCCTAACCCGTTTCGTCTTGAAATGAAGCCTGGATGATGTCTTTTAATTTTTAGAATTTTTTTGCATTTATTTTTGAATTTTCTAACTCGGGTCGGGTTCTAACGGATAGGGAGGAAATTTTTTTTTTCTCTATTTTCGTCCTGTCTTTGCCCGTTTTGCCGTGAAATTAAGCTTGGACGATGTTTTTTAATTTTAAAAAATTTTTTAGCATTTATATTTGAATTTTCTAACTCGGTATGGGTTCAAACGGATAGGGAGGAAATTTTTTTTATTCTCTATTTTTCGGCCTGTCCTTACCCGTTTCGTCTTGAAATGTAGCATGGATGATATTTTTTTTAATTTTTAAAATTTTTCTGCATTTATTTTTGAATTTTCTAACTCGGGTCGGGTTCGAACGGATAGGATGGAAATTGTTTTTGTTCTCTATTTTTCGGCCTGTCTTAGCCCGTTTCGTCTTGAAATGAAGCCTGGACGATATTTTTTAATTTTGAAAATTTTTCTGCATTTATATTTGAATTTTCTAACTCAGGTCGGGTTCAAACGGATAGGGAATAAATTTTTTTTATTCTCTATTTTTCGGCCTGTCCTGACCCGTGTTGTCATGAAATGAAGCCTGGATGATGTTTTTTAATTTTTAAATATTTCCTGCATTTATATTTGAATTTTCTAACTCGGGTCGGGTTTAAACGGATAGGGAGGAAATTTTTTTTATTCTCTATTTTTCGGCCTGTCCTGACCCGTTTTGTCTTCAAGTGAAGCCTGGATGATATTTTTTAATTTTTAAAATTTTTCAGCATTTATTTTTTAATTTTCTAACTCGGGTCGGGTTCGAACGGATAAGAAGGAAATTATTTTTGTTATCTATTTTTCGGCCTGTCTTAGCCCGTTTCGCCTTGAAATGAAGCCTGGACGATGTTTTTTTAATTTTGAAAATTTTTCTGCATTTATATTTGAATTTTCTAACTCGGGTCGGGTTCAAAAGGATAGGGAGGAAATTTTTTTTATTCTCTATTTTTCGGCCTGTCCTGACCCGTGTCGTCATGAAATGAAGCTTGGATGATGTTTTTTAATTTTTAAAATTTTTCTGCATTTATTTTTGAATTTTCTAACTCAGGTCGGGTTCGAACGGATAGGAAGGAAATTGTTTTTGTTCTCTATTTTTCGGCCTGCCTTAGCCCGTTTCGTCTTGTAATGAAGCCTGGACGATGTTTTTTAATTTTTAAAATTTTTTTGCATTTATATTTGAATTTTATAACTCGGGTCGGGTTCAAACGGATAGGGAGGAAATTTTTTTTATTCTTTATTTTTCGGCCTGTCCTGACCCGTTTCGTCTTGAAATGAAGCCTGGATGATGTCTTTGAATTTTTTAAATTTTTTTTCATTTATTTTTGAATTTTCTAACTCGGGTCGGGTTCGAACGGATAGGAAGAAATTTTTATTTTTCTATTTTTCGGCCTGGCCTGACCCGTTTTGTCTTCAAATGAAGCCTGGATGATGTTTTTTAATTTTTAAAATTTTTCTGCATTTATTTTTGAATTTTCTAAGTCGGGTCGGGTTCGAACGGATAAGAAGCAAATTATTTTTGTTATCTATTTTTTGGCCTGTCTTAGACCGTTTCGTCTTGAAATGAAGCCTGGATGATGTTTTTTTAATTTTGAAAATTTTTCTGCATTTATATTTGAATTTTCTAACTCGTGTCGGGTTCAAACGGATAGGGAGGAAATTTTTTTTATTCTCTATTTTTCGGCCTGTCCTAACCCGTTTCGTCTTGAAATGAAGCCTGGATGATGTTTTTTAATTTTTAAAATTTTTATGCATTTATTTTTGAATTTTCTAACTCGGGTCGGGTTCCAACGGATAAGAAGGAAATTATTTTTGTTATCTATTTTTCGGCCTTTCTTAGCCCGTTTCGTCTTCAAATGAAGCCTGGACGATGTTTTTTAATTTTTAAAATTTTTTTGCATTTATATTTGAACTTTCTAACTCGGGTCGGGTTCGAACGGATAGGGAGGAAATTTTTTTTATTCTCTGTTTTCCGGCTTGTCCTGACCCGTTTCGTCTTGAAATGAAGCCTGGATGATGTTTTTTAATTTTGAAAATTTTTTTGCACTTATATTTGAATTTTCTAACTCGGGTCGGGTTCGAACAGATAGGAAGGAAATTATTTTTTTTCTCTATTTTTCGGCCTGGCTTGTCCCTTTAAGTCTTGAAATGAGGTCTGGATGATATTTTTAATTTTTAAAATTTTTTTGCATTTATATTTGAATTTTCTAACTCGTGTCGGGTTCGAACGGATAGGAAGGAAATTTTTTTTTTTCTCTATTTTTCGGCCTGATTTGGCCCGTTTCGTTGTGAAATGAAGCCTGGTCGTTGTTTTTTAATTTTTGAAATTTTTTTGCATTTATATTTGAATTTTCTAACTCGGGTCAGGTTCAAATGGATAGGGAGGAAATTTTTTTTATTCTTTATTTTTCGGCCTGTCCTGACCCGTTTCGTCTTGAAATGAAACCTGGATGATGTCTTTTAACTTTTAGAATTTTTTTGCATTTATTTTTGAATTTTCTAACTCGGGTCGGGTTCGAACGGATAGGAAGGAAAAAATTTTTTTTTCTGTATTTTTCAGTCTGTCTCGGCCCGTTTCGCTGTGAAATGAAGCTTGGACAGTGTTTTTTAATTTATAAAATTTTTGTTGCATTTCTATTTCAATTTTCTAACTCGGGTCGAGTTCAAATGGATAGGGCGGAAATTTTTTTTGTTCTCTATTTTTCGGCCTGTCCTGACACGTTTCATCTTGAAATGAAGCCTGGATGAAGTTTTTTAATTTTGAAAATTTTTTTGCATTTATATTTGAATTTTCTAACTCGGGTTGGGTTCAAATGGATAGGGAGGAAATTTTTTTTATTCTCTATTTTTCGGCCTGTCCTGACCCGTTTCGTCTTGAAATGAAGCCTGAATGATGTCTTTTAATTTTTTTAAAAAAATTTCAGTTATTTTTTAATTTTCTAACTCGGGTCGGGTTCGGACGGATAGGAAGAAAATTTTTTTTCTTCTCTATTTTTCGGCCTGACTTCACCCGTTTCGTCTCGAAATGAAACCTAGATGATGGTTTTTAATTTTTAGAATTTTTTTCCTTTTATTTTTGAATTTTCTAACTCGGGTCGGATTCGAACGGATAGGAAGGAAATTATTTTTGTTCTCTATTTTTCGGCCTATCTTGGCCCATTTTGTCTTCAAATAAAGCTTCGATGATCTTTTTTAATTTTTAAAATTTTTTGCATTTATATTTGAATTTTCTAACTCGGGTCGGGTTCGAACGGATAGGAAGGAAATTATTTTTCTTCTCTATTTTTCGGCCTGATTTGGCCCATTTCGTCGTGAAATGAAGCCTGGACGATGTTATTTAATTTTTAAAATTTTTTTGCATTGATATTTGAATTTTCTAACTCCGGTCGGGTTCAAATGAACAGGGAGGAAAATTTTTTTATTCTCTATTTTTCGGCCTGTCCTAATCCGTTTCATCTTGAAATGAAGCCTGGATGATGTCTTTTAATTTTTAAAATTTTTTTGCATTTATATTTGAATTTTCTAACTCGGGTCAGGTTCAAATGGATAGGGAGGAAATTTTTTTTATTCTTTATTTTTCGGCCTGTCCTGACCCGTTTCGTCTTGAAATGAAACCTGGATGATGTCTTTTAACTTTTAGAATTTTTTTGCATTTATTTTTGAATTTTCTAACTCGGGTCGGGTTCGAACGGATAGGAAGGAATTTTTTTTTTTTTTTCTGTATTTTTCAGTCTGTCTCGGCCCGTTTTGCTGTGAAATGAAGCTTGGACGGTGTTTTTTAATTTTTAAAATTTTTGTTGCATTTCTATTTCAATTTTCTAACTCGGGTCGAGTTCAAATGGATAGGGAAGAAATTTTTTTTGTTCTCTATTTTTTGGCCTGTCTTGACCCGTTTCGTCTTGAAATAAAGCCTGGATGATGTCTTTTAATTTTTAAAATTTTTCTGCATTTATTTTTGAATTTTCTAACTCGGGTCGGGTTCGAACGGACAGGAAGAAAATTGTTTTAGTTCTCTATTTTCGGCCTGTCTTAGCCCGTTTCATCTTGAAATGAAGCCTGGACGATGTTTTTTAATTTTGAAAATTTTTCTGCATTTATATTTGAATTTTCTAACTCGGGTTGGGTTCAAATGGATAGGGAGGAAATATTTTTTATTCTCTATTTTTCGGCCTGTCCTGATCCGTTTCGTCTTGAAATGAAGCCTGGATGATGTCTTTTAATTTTTAAAAAAAAAATTTCAGTTATTTTTGTATTTTCTAACTCGGGTCGAGTTCAAACGGATAGGAAGGAAATTTTTTTTGTTCTCTATTTTTCGGCCTGTCCTGACCCGCTTCGTCTTGAAATGAAGCCTGGATGATGTGTTTTAATTTTTAAAATTTTTCTGTCTTTATTTTTGAATTTTCTAACTCGGGTCGGGTTCGAACGGATAAGAAGGAAATTATTTTTGTTATCTATTTTTCGGCCTGCCTTAGCCCGTTTCATCTTGAAATGAAGCCTGGACGATTTTTTTTAATTTTGAAAATTTTTCTGCATGTATATTTGAATTTTCTAACTTGGGTTTGGTTCAAATGGATAGGGAGGAAATATTTTTTATTCTCTATTTTTCGGCCTGTCCTGACCCGTTTCGTCTTGAAATGAAGCCTGGATGATGTCTTTTAATTTTTTAAAAAAAAATTTCAGTTATTTTTGTATTTTCTAACTCGGGTCGAGTTCAAACGGATAGGAAGGAAATTTTTTTTGTTCTCTATTTTTCGGCCTGTCCTGACCCGTTTCGTCTTGAAATGAAGCCTGGATGATGTGTTTTAATTTTTAAAATTTTTCTGCATTTATTTTTGAATTTTCTAACTCGGGTCGGGTTCGAACGGATAAGAAGGAAATTATTTTTGTTATCTATTTTTCGGCCTGTCTTAGCCCGTTTTGTCTTCAAATGAAGCCTGGACGATGTTTTTTAATTTTGAAAATTTTTTTGCATTTATATTTGAACTTTCTAACTCGGGTCGGGTTCGAACGGATAGGAAGAAAATTTTTTTTCTTCTCTATTTTTCGGCCTGACTTCACCCGTTTCGTCTCAAAATGAAACCTCGATGATGTTTTTTAATTTTTAGAATTTTTTTTCATTTATTTTTGAATTTTCTAACTCGGGTCGGGTTCGAACGGATAGGGAGGAAATTTTTTTTATTCTCTATTTTTCGGCCTGTCCTGACACGTTTCGTCTTGAAATGAAGCCTGGATGATGTCTTTTAATTTTTAAAATTTTTTTTCATTTATTTTTGAATTTTCTAACTCGGGTCGGGTTCGAACGGATAGGAAGGAAATTTTTTTTTCTTCTCTATTTTTTGGCCTGTCTTAGCCCATTTCGTTTTGAAATAAAGCCTGGATGATGTTTTTTAATTTTTAAAATTTTTTGGCATTTATATTTGAATTTTCTAACTCGGGTCGGGTCCGAACGGATCGGAAGGAAATTATTTTTCTTCTCAATTTTTCAGCCTAATTTGGCCCGTTTCGTCGTGAAATGAAGCCTGGACGACGTTTTTTAATTTTTAAAATTTTTTTGCATTTATATTTGAATTTTCTAACTCAGGTCGGATTCAAACGGACAGGGACGAAATTTTTTTTATTCTCTATTTTTCGGCCTGTCCTGACCCGTTTCAACTTGAAATGAAGCCTGGATGATGTCCTTTAATATTTAGAATTTTTTTGCATTTATTTTTGAATTTTCTAACTCGGGTCGGTTTCGAACGGATAGGAAGGAAAAAAAAAAATTTTCTCTATTTTTCGGCCTGTCTTGGCCCGTTTTGCCGTGAAATGAAGCTTGAACGATGTTTTTTAATTTTCAAATTTTTTTTTTGCATTTATAATTGAATTTTCTAACTCGAGTTGGGTTCAAACGGATAGGGAGGAAATTTTTTTTATTCTCTATTTTTCAGCCTGTCCTGACCCGTTTCGTCTTGAAATGAAGCCTGGATGATGTCTTTTAATTTTTAGAATTTTTTTACATTTATTTTTGAATTTTCTAACTCGGGTCGGGTTCGAACGGATAGGAAGGAAATTTTTTTTTTTTCTCTATTTTTCGGCCTGTCTTGGCCCGTTTTGCCGTGAAATGAAGCTTGGACGATGTTTTTTAATTGTAAAATTTTTTTTTGCATTTATATTTGAATTTTCTAACTCGGGTCGGGTTCAAACGGATAGGGAGGAAATTTTTTTTATTCTCTATTTTTCGGCCTGTGCTGACCCGTTTCGTCTTGAAATGAAGTCTGGATGATGTTTTTTAATTTTTAAAATTTTTCTGCATTTATTTTTGAATTTTCTAACTCGGGTCGGGTTCGAACGGATAGGAAGGAAATTTTTTTTGTTCTCTATTTTTCGGCCTGTCCTGACCCGTTTCATCTTGAAATGAAGCCTAGATGATGTCCTTTAATTTTTAGAATTTTTTTACATTTATTTTTGAATTTTCTAACTCGGGTCGGGTTCGAACGGATAGGAAGGAAAATTTTTTTTTTCTCTATTTTTCGGCCTGTCTTGGCCCGTTTTGCCGTGAAATGAATTTTGGACGATGTTTTTTAATTTTTAAAATTTTTTTTGCATTTATATTTGAATTTTCTAACTCGGGTCGGGTTCAAACGGATAGGGAGGAAATTTTATTTATTCTCTATTTTTTGGCCCGTCCTGACCCGTTTCGTCTTGAAATGAAGCCTAGATGATATTTTTTAATTTTTAAAATTTTTCTGCATTTATTTTTGAATTTTCTAACTCGGGTCGGGTTCGAACGGATAGGAAGGAAATTGTTTTTGTTCTCTATTTTTCCGCCTGTCTTAGCCCGTTTCGTCTTGAAATGAAGTCTGGATAATATTTTTTAATTTTAAAAATTTTTTTGCATTTATATTTGAATTTTCTAACTCGTGTCGGGTTCGAACGGATAGGAAGGAAATTTTTTTTTCTCTATTTTTCGGCCTGATTTGGCCCTTTTCGTTGTGAAATGAAGCCTGGACGATGTTTTTTAATTTTTAAAATTTTTTTGGATTTATATTTGAATTTTCTAAATCGGGTCAGGTTCAAATGGATAGGGAGGAAATTTTTTTTATTCTTTATTTTTCGGCCTGTCCTGACCCGTGTCGTCTTGAAATGAAGCCTGGATGATGTTTTTTAATTTTGAAAAATTTTTTGCACTTGTATTTGAATTTTCTAACTTGGGTCGGGTTCGAACAGATAGGATGGAAATTATTTTTGTTCTCTATTTTTCGGCCTGTCTTGTCCCTTTAAGTCTTGAAATGAAGTCTGGATGATATTTTTTAATTTTTAAAATTTTTTTGCATTTATATTTGAATTTTCTAACTCGTGTCGGGTTCGAATGGATAGGAAGGATAATTTTTTTTTCTCTATTTTTCGGCCTGATTTGGCCTGTTTCGTTGTGAAATGAAGTCTGTACGATGTTTTTTAGTTTTTAAAATTTTTTTGCATTTATATTTGAATTTTCTAACTCGGGTCAGGTTCAAACGGATAGGGAAGAAATTTTTTTTATTTTCTATTTTTCGGCCTGTCCTGACCCGTTTCGTCTTGAAATGAAGCCTGGATGATGTCTTTTAATTTTTAGAATTTTTTTGCATTTATTTTTGAATTTTCTAACTCGGGTCGGGTTCGAACGGATAGGAAGGAAATTTTTTTTTTTCTATTTTCGGCCTGTCTATGCCCGTTTTGTCGTGAAATTAAGCTTGGACGATGTTTTTTAATTTTAAAAATTTTTTTTGCATTTATATTTGAATTTTCTAACTCGGTATGGGTTCAAACGGATAGGGAGGAAATTTTTTTTATTCTCTATTTTTCGGCCAGTCCTGACCCGTTTCGTCTTGAAATGTAGCCTGGATGATATTTTTTTAATTTTTAAAATTTTTCTGCATTTATTTTTGAATTTTCTAACTCGGGTCGGGTTCGAACGGATAGGATGGAAATTGTTTTTGTTCTCTATTTTTCGGCCTGTCTTAGCCCGTTCCGTCTTGAAATGAAGCCTGGACGATGTTTTTTAATTTTGAAAATTTTTCTGCATTTATATTTGAATTTTCTAACTCAGGTCGGGTTCAAACGGAAAGGGAAGAAATTTTTTTTATTCTCTATTTTTCGGCCTGTCCTGACCCGTGTCGTCATGAAATGAAGCCTGGATGATGTTTTTTAATTTTTAAATATTTTCTGCATTTATATTTGAATTTTCTAACTCGGGTCGGGTTTAAACGGATAGGGAGAAAATTTTTTTTATTCTCTATTTTTCGGCCTGTCCTGACCCGTTTTGTCTTCAAATGAATCCTGGATGATATTTTTTAATTTTTAAAATTTTTCAGCATTTATTTTTGAATTTTCTAACTCGGGTCGGGTTCGAACGGATAAGAAGGAAATTATTTTTGTTATCTATTTTTCGGCCTGTCTTAGCCCGTTTCGTCTTGAAATGAAGCCTGGACGATGTTTTTTTAATTTTGAAAATTTTTCTGCATTTATATTTGAATTTTCTAACTCGGGTCGGGTTCAAACGGATAGAGAGGAAATTTTTTTTATTCTCTATTTTTCGGCCTGTCCTGACCCGTGTCGTCATGAAATGAAGCCTGAATGATGTTTTTTAATTTTTAAAATTTTTCTGCATTTATTTTTGATTTTTCTAACTCGGGTCAGGTTCGAACGGAGAGGAAGGAAATTGTTTTTGTTCTCTATTTTTTGGCCTGTCTTAGCCCGTTTCGCCTTGTAATGAAACCTGGACGATGTTTTTTAATTTTAAAATTTTTTTGTATTTATATTTGAATTTTATAACTCGGGTCGGGTTCAAACGGATAGGGAGGAAATTTTTTTTATTCTCTATTTTTTGGCCTGTCCTGATCCGTTTCGGCTTGAAATGAAGCCTGGATGATGTCTTTTAATTTTTTAATTTTTTTGTCATTTATTTTTGAATTTTCTAACTCGGGTCGGGTTCGAACGGATAGGAAGAAATTTTTTTTTCTTTATTATTTTTCAGCCTGGCCTGACCCGTTTTGTCTTCAAATGAAGCCTGGATGATGTTTTTTAATTTTTAAAATTTTTCTGCGTTTATTTTTGAATTTTCTAACTCGGGTCGGGTTCGAACGAATAAGAAGGAAATTATTTTTGTTATCTATTTTTTGGCCTATCTTAGACCGTTTCGTCTTGAAATGAAGCCTGGACGATGTTGTTTTAATTTTTAAAATTTTTCTGCATTTATATTTGAATTTTCTAACTCGTGTCGGGTTCAAACGGATAGTGAGGAAATTTTTTTTATTCTCTATTTTTCGGCCTGTCCTAACCCGTTTCGTCTTGAAATGAAGCCTGGATGATGTTTTTTAATTTTTAAAATTTTTATGCATTTATTTTTGAATTTTCTAACTCGGGTCAGGTTCCAACGGATAAGAAGGAAATTATTTTTGTTCTCTATTTTTCGGCCTGTCTTAGCCCGTTTCGTCTTCAAATGAAGCCTGGACGATGTTTTTTAATTTTTAAAATTTTTTTGCATTTATATTTGAACTTTCTAACTCGGGTCGGGTTCGAACGGATAGGGAGGAAATTTTTTTTATTCTCTGTTTTCCGGCTTGTCCTGACCCGTTTCGTCTTGAAATGAAGCCTGGATGATGTTTTTTAATTTTGAAAATTTTTTTGCACTTATATTTGAATTTTCTAACTCGGGTCGGGTTCGAACAGATAGGAAGGAAATTATTTTTGTTCTCTATTTTTCGGCCTGGCATGTCCCTTTAAGTCTTGAAATGAAGTCTGGATGATATTTTTTAATTTTTAAAATTTTTTTGCATTTATATTTGAATTTTCTAACTCGTGTCGGGTTCGAACGGATAGGAAGGAAATTTTTTTTTTCTCTATTTTTCGGCCTGATTTGGCCCGTTTCGTTGTGAAATGAAGCCTGGACGTTGTTTTTTAATTTTTAAAATTTTTTTGCATTTATATTTGAATTTTCTAACTCGGATCAGGTTCAAATGGATAGGGAGGAAATTTTTTTTATTCTTTATTTTTCGGCCTGTCCTCACCCGTTTCGTCTTGAAATGAAACCTGGATGATGTCTTTTAAGTTTTAGAATTTTTTTGCATTTATTTTTGAATTTTCTAACTCGGGTCGGGTTCGAACGGATAGGAAGAAAATTTTTTTTTTTTTTTCTGTATTTTTCAGTCTGTCTCGGCCCGTTTCGCTGTGAAATGAAGCTTGGACGGTGTTTTTTAATTTATAAAATTTTTGTTGCATTTCTATTTCAATTTTCTAACTCGGGTCGAGTTCAAATGGATAGGGCGGAAATTTTTTTTGTTCTCTTTTTTTTGGCCTGTCCTGACCCGTTTCGTCTTGAAATGAAGCCTGGCTGAAGTTTTTTAATTTTGAAAATTTTTCTGCATTTATATTTGAATTTTCTAACTCGGGTTGGTTTCAAACGGATAGGGAGGAAATTTTTTTTATTCTCTATTTATCGGCCTGTCCTGACCCGTTTCGTCTTAAAATGAAGCCTGGATGATGTCTTTTAATTTTTTAAAAAAAATTTCAGTTATTTTTGAATTTTCTAACTCGGGTCGGGTTCGGACGGATAGGAAGAAAATTTTTTTCCTTCTCTATTTTTCGGCCTGACTTCACCCGTTTCGTCTCGAAATGAAACCTAGATGATGGTTTTTAATTTTTAGAATTTTTTTCCTTTTATTTTTGAATTTTCTAACTCGGGTCGGATTCGAACGGATAGGAAGGAAATTATATTTGTTCTCTATTTTTCGGCCTCTCTTGTCCCATTTCGTCTTCAAATAAAGCTTCGATGATCTTTTTTAATTTTTAAAATTTTTTTGCATTTATATTTGAATTTTCTAACTCGGGTCGGGTTCGAACGGATAGGAAGGAAATTATTTTTCTTCCCTATTTTTCGGCCTGATTTGGCCCATTTCGTCGTGAAATGAAGCCTGGACGATGTTATTTAATTTTTAAAATTTTTTTGCATTGATATTTGAATTTTCTAACTCGGGTCGGGTTCAAACGGACAGGGAGGAAAATTTTTTTATTCTCTATTTTTCGGCCTGTCCTGATCCGTTTCATCTTGAAATGAATCCGGGATGATGTCTTTTAATTTTTAAAATTTTTTTGCATTTATATTTGAATTTTCTAACTCGGGTCAGGTTCAAATGCATAGGGAGGAAATTTTTTTTATTCTTTATTTTTCGGCCTGTCCTGACCCGTTTCGTCTTGAAATGAAGCCTGGATGAAGTTTTTTAATTTTGAAAATTTTTCTGCATTTATATTTGAATTTTCTAACTCGGGTTGGTTTCAAACGGATAGGGAGGAAATTTTTTTTATTCTCTATTTTTCGGCCTGTCCTGACCCGTTTCGTCTTGAAATGAAGTCTGGATGATGTCTTTTAATTTTTTTAAAAAAATTTCAGTTATTTTTGAATTTTCTAACTCAGGTCGGGTTCGGACGGATAGGAAGAAAATTTTTTTCCTTCTCTATTTTTCGGCCTGACTTCACCCGTTTCGTCTCGAAATGAAACCTAGAGGATGGTTTTTAATTTTTAGAATTTTTTTCCTTTTATTTTTGAATTTTCTAACTCGGGTCGGATTCGAACGGATAGGAAGGAAATTATATTTGTTCGCTATTTTTCGGCCTGTCTTGGCCCGTTTCGTCTTCAAATAAAGCTTCGATGATCTTTTTTAATTTTTAAAATTTTTTTGCATTTATATTTGAATTTTCTAACTCGGGTCGGGTTCGAACGGATAGGAAGGAAATTATTTTTCTTCTCTATTTTTCGGCCTGATTTGGCCCATTTCGTCGTGAAATGAAGCCTGGACGATGTTATTTAATTTTTAAAATTTTTTTGCATTGATATTTGAATTTTCTAACTCGGGTCGGGTCCAAACGGACAGGGAGGAAAATTTTTTTATTCTCTATTTTTCGGCCTGTCCTGATCCGTTTCATCTTGAAATGAATCCTGGATGATGTCTTTTAATTTTTAAAATTTTTTTGCATTTATATTTGAATTTTCTAACTCGGGTCAGGTTCAAATGGATAGGAAGGAAATTATTTTTGTTCTCTATTTTTCGGCCTGGCTTGTCCCTTTAAGTCTTGAAATGAAGTCTGGATGATATTTTTTAATTTTTAAAATTTTTTTGCATTTATATTTGAATTTTCTAACTCGTGTCGGGTTCGAACGGATAGGAAGGAAAATTTTTTTTTTCTCTATTTTTCGGCCTGATTTGGCCCGTTTCGTTGTGAAATGAAGCCTGGACGTTGTTTTTTAATTTTTAAAATTTTTTTGCATTTATATTTGAATTTTCTAACTCGAATCAGGTTCAAATGGATAGGGAGGAAATTTTTTTTATTCTTTATTTTTCGGCCTGTCCTCACCCGTTTCGTCTTGAAATGAAACCTGGATGATGTCTTTTAACTTTTAGAATTTTTTTGCATTTATTTTTGAATTTTCTAACTCGGGTCGGGTTCGAACGGATAGGAAGGAATTTTTTTTTTTTCTGTATTTTTCAGTCTGTCTCGGCCCGTTTTGCTGTGAAATGAAGCTTGGACGGTGTTTTTTAATTTTTAAAATTTTTGTTGCATTTCTATTTCAATTTTCTAACTCGGGTCGAGTTCAAATGGATAGGGAGGAAATTTTTTTTGTTCTCTATTTTTTGGCCTGTCCTGACCCGTTTCGTCTTGAAATAAAGCCTGGATGATGTCTTTTAATTTTTAAAATTTTTCCGCATTTATTTTTGAATTTTCTAACTCGGGTCGGGTTCGAACGGACAGGAAGGAAATTGTTTTAGTTCTCTATTTTTCGGCCTGTCTTAGCCCGTTTCATCTTGAAATGAAGCCTGGACGATGTTTTTTAATTTTGAAAATTTTTCTGCATTTATATTTGAATTTTCTAACTCGGGTTGGGTTCAAACGGATAGGGAGGAAATATTTTTTATTCTCTATTTTTCGGCCTGTCCTGACCCGTTTCGTCTTGAAATGAAGCCTGGATGATGTCTTTTAATTTTTTGAAAAAAAATTTCAGTTATTTTTGTATTTTCTAACTCGGGTCGAGTTCAAACGGATAGGAAGGAAATTTTTTTTGTTCTCTATTTTTCGGCCTGTCCTGACCCGTTTCGTCTTGAAATGAAGCCTGAATGATGTGTTTTAATTTTTAAAATTTTTCTGCATTTATTTTTGAATTTTCTAACTCGGGTCGGGTTCGAACGGGTAAGAAGGAAATTATTTTTGTTCTCTATTTTTCGGCCTGTCTTAGCCCGTTTCGTCTTCAAATGAAGCCTGGACGATGTTTTTTAATTTTTAAAATTTTTTTGCATTTATATTTGAACTTTCTAACTCGGGTCGGGTTCGAACGGATAGGAAGAAAATTTTTTTTCTTCTCTATTTTTCGGCCTGACTACACCCGTTTCTTCTCGAAATGAAACCTGGATGATGTTTTTTTAATTTTTAGAATTTTTTTCCATTTATTTTTGAATTTTCTAACTCGGGTCGGGTTTGAATGGATAGGGAGGAAATTTTTTTTATTCTCTATTTTTCGGTCTGTCCTGACCCGTTTCGTCTTGAAATGAAGCCTGGATGATGTCTTTTAATTTTTAAAATTTTTTTTCATTTATTTTTGAATTTTCTAACTCGGGTCGGGTTCGAACGGATAGGAAGAAAATTTTTTTTCTGCTCTATTTTTTGGCCTGTCTTGGCCCATTTCGTTTTGAAATAAAGCCTAGATGATGTTTTTTAATTTTTAAAATTTTTTGGCATTTATATTTGAATTTTCTAACTCGGGTCGGTTTCGAACGGATAGGAAGGAAAATTTTTTTTTTCTCTATTTTTCGGCCTGTCTTAGCCCGTTTTGCCGTGAAATGAAGCTTGAACGATGTTTTTTAATTTTTAAATTTTTTTTTTGCATTTATATTTGAATTTTCTAACTCGAGTTGGGTTCAAACGGATAGGGAGGAAATTTTTTTTATTCTCTATTTTTCGGCCTGTCCTGACCCGTTTCGTCTTTAAATGAAGCCTGGATGATGTCCTTTAATTTTTAGAATTTTTTTACATTTATTTTTGAATTTTCTAACTCGGGTCGGGTTCGTACGGATAGGAAGGAAATTTTTTTTTTCTCTATTTTTCGGCCTGTCTTGGCCCGTTTTGCCGTGAAATGAAGCTTGGACGATGTTTTTTAATTTTAAAATTTTTTTTTGCTTTTATATTTGAATTTTCTAACTCGGGTCGGGTTCAAACGGATAGGGAGGAAATTTTTTTTATTC
The DNA here is from genome assembly GCF_932294415.1 of Quercus robur. Classification (NCBI taxonomy): domain Eukaryota; kingdom Viridiplantae; phylum Streptophyta; class Magnoliopsida; order Fagales; family Fagaceae; genus Quercus; species Quercus robur. The sequence goes on along the minus strand of NC_065539.1, from coordinate 29,496,589 downwards.
TCTATTTTTCGGCCTGTGCTGACCCGTTTCGTCTTGAAATGAAGTCTGGATGATGTTTTTTAATTTTTAAAATTTTTCTGCATTTATTTTTGAATTTTCTAACTCGGGTCGGGTTTGAACGGATAGGAAGGAAATTTTTTTTTCTCTATTTTTCGGCCTGTCCTGACCCGTTACGTCTTGAAATGAAGCCTAGATGATGTCCTTTAATTTTTAGAATTTTTTTACTTTTATTTTTGAATTTTCTAACTCGGGTCGGGTTCCAACGGATAGGAAGGAAAATTTTTTTTTTCTCTATTTTTCGGCCTGTCTTGGCCCGTTTTGCCGTGAAATGAATTTTGGACGATGTTTTTTAATTTTTAAAATTTTTTTTGCATTTATATTTGAATTTTCTAACTCGGGTCGGGTTCGAACGGATAGGGAGGAAATTTTTTTTATTCTCTATTTTTTGGCCTGTCCTGACCCGTTTCGTCTTGAAATGAAGCCTAGATAATATTTTTTAATTTTTAAAATTTTTCTGCATTTATTTTTGAATTTTCTAACTCGGGTCGGGTTCGAACGGATAGGAAGGAAATTGTTTTTGTTCTCTATTTTTCCGCCTGTCTTAGCCCGTTTCGTCTTGAAATAAAGCCTGGATGATGTTTTTTAATTTTTAAATTTTTTTTGCCTTTATATTTGAATTTTTTCTATCCTGGGTCGGGTTCAAACGGATAGGGAGGAAATTTTTTTTATTATCTACTTTTCGGCCTGTCCTGACCCGTTTCGTCTTGAAATGAAGCTTGGATGATGTCTTTTAATTTTTAGAATTTTTTTGCAATTATTTTTGAATTTTCTAATTCGGGTCGAGTTCGAACAGAAAGGAAGGAATTTTTTTTTTCTCTATTTTTCGGCCTGTCTTAGCCCGTTTCGTCTTCAAATGAAGCCTGGACAATGTTTTTTAATTTTTAAAATTTATTTGCATTTATATTTGAATTTTCTAACTCGGGTTGGGATCAAACGGATAGGGAGGAAATTTGTTTTATTCTCTGTTTTCCGGCCTCTCCTGACCCGTTTCGTCTTGAAATGAAGCCTGGATGATGTTTTTTAATTTTGAAATTTTTTTTGCACCTATATTTGAATTTTCTAACTCGGGTCGGGTTCGAAAAGATAGGAAAGAAATTATTTTTGTTCTCTATTTTTCGGCCTGTCTTATCCCTTTAAGTCTTGAAATGAAGTATGGATGATATTTTTTAATTTTTAAAAATTTTTTTGCATTTATATTTGAATTTTCTAACTCGTGTCGGGTTCGAACGGATAGGAAGGAAATTTTTTTTTCTCTATTTTTCGGCCTGATTCGGCCCGTTTCGTTGTGAAATGAGGCCTGGACGATGTTTTTTAATTTTTTTTGCACTTATATTTGAATTTTCTAACTCGGGTCAGGTTCAAATGGATAGGGGGGAAATTTTTTTCATTATCTATTTTTCGGCCTGTCCTGACCCGCTTCATCTTGAAATGAAGCCTGGATGATGTCTTTTAATTTCTAGAATTTTTTTGCATTTATATTTGAATTTTCTAACTCGGGTCGGGTTCAAACTAATAGGGAGGAATTTTTTTTTATTAACTATTTTTCGGCCTGTCCTGACCCGTTTCGTCTTGAAATGAAGCCTGGACAATGTTTTTTAATTTTTAAAATTTTTCTGCATTTATTTTTTAATTTTCTAACTTGGGTCGAGTTCGAACGGTTAGGAAGGAAATTGTTTTTTTCTCTATTTTTCGGCCTGTCTTAGCCCGTTTCGACTTCAAATGAAGCCTGGACGATGTTTTTTAATTTTTAAAATTTTTTTGCATTTATATTTGAATTTTCTAACTCGTGTCGGGTTCGAACGGATAGGAAGGAAATTTCTTTTTCTCTATTTCTCGGTCTGATTTGGCCCGTTTTGTTGTGAAATGAAGTCTGGACGATGTTTTTTAGTTTTTAAAATTTTTTTCCATTTATATTTGAATTTTCTAACTCGTGTCAGGTTCAAAAGGATTGGGAGGAATTTTTTTTTTCTATTTTTCGGCCTGTCCTGACCCGTTTCGTCTTGAAATGAAGCCTGGATGATGTCTTTTAATTTTTAGAATTTTTTTGCATTTATTTTTGAATTTTCTAACTCGGGTCGGGTTCGAACGGATAGGAAGGAAATTTTTTTTTCTCTATTTTCGGCCTGTCTATGCCCGTTTTGCCGTGAAATTAAGCTTGGCCGATGTTTTTTAATTTTAAAAAATTTTTTTGCATTTATATTTGAATTTTCTAACTCGGTATGGGTTCAAACGGATAGGGAGGAAATTTTTTTTATTCTCTATTTTTCGGCCAGTCCTGACCCGTTTCGTCTTGAAATGAAGCCTGGATGATATTTTTTAATTTTTAAAATTTTTCTGCATTTATTTTTGAATTTTCTAACTCGGGTCGGGTTCGAACGGATAGGATGGAAATTGTTTTTGTTCTCTATTTTTCAGCCTGTCTTAGCCCGTTTCGTCTTGAAATGAAGCCTGGATGATGTCTTTTAATTTCTAGAATTTTTTTGCATTTATATTTGAATTTTCTAACTCGGGTCGGGTTCAAACTAATAGGGAGGAATTTTTTTTTATTATCTATTTTTCGGCCTGTCCTGACCCGTTTCGTCTTGAAATGAAGCCTGGACGATGTTTTTTTATTTTTAAAATTTTTCTGCATTTATTTTTTAATTTTCTAACTTGGGTCGAGTTCGAACGGATAGGAAGGAAATTGTTTTTTTCTCTATTTTTCGGCCTGTCTTAGCCCGTTTCGACTTCAAATGAAGCCTGGACGATGTTTTTTAATTTTTAAAATTTTTTTGCATTTATATTTGAATTTTCTAACTCGTGTCGGGTTCGAACGGATAGGAAGAAAATTTTTTTTTCTCTATTTCTCGGTCTGATTTGGCCCGTTTTGTTGTGAAATGAAGTCTGGACGATGTTTTTTAGTTTTTAAAATTTTTTTCCATTTATATTTGAATTTTCTAACTCGTGTCAGGTTCAAAAGGATTGGGAGGAATTTTTTTTTTCTATTTTTCGGCCTGTCCTGACCCGTTTCGTCTTGAAATGAAGCCTGGATGATGTCTTTTAATTTTTAGAATTTTTTTGCATTTATTTTTGAATTTTCTAACTCGGGTCGGGTTCGAACGGATAGGAAGGAAATTTTTTTTTTCTCTATTTTCGGCCTGTCTATGCCCGTTTTGCCGTGAAATTAAGCTTGGCCGATGTTTTTTAATTTTAAAAATTTTTTTTGCATTTATATTTGAATTTTCTAACTCGGTATGGGTTCAAACGGATAGGGAGGAAATTTTTTTTATTCTCTATTTTTCGGCCAGTCCTGACCCGTTTCGTCTTGAAATGAACCCTGGATGATATTTTTTAATTTTTAAAATTTTTCTGCATTTATTTTTGAATTTTCTAACTCGGGTCGGGTTCGAACGGATAGGATGGAAATTGTTTTTGTTCTCTATTTTTCAGCCTGTCTTAGCCCGTTTCGTCTTGAAATAAAGCCTGGATGATGTTTTTTAATTTTTAAATTTTTTTTGCATTTATATTTGAATTTTTTCTATCCCGGGTCGGGTTCAAACGGATAGGGAGGAAATTTTTTTTATTCTCTACTTTTCGGCCTGTCCTGACCCGTTTCGTCTTGAAATGAAGCTTGGATGATGTCTTTTAATTTTTAGAATTTTTTTGCAATTATTTTTGAATTTTCTAATTCGGGTCGAGTTCGAACGGAAAGGAATGAATTTTTTTTTTCTCTATTTTTCGGCCTGTCTTAGCCCGTTTCGTCTTCAAATGAAGCCTGGACGATGTTTTTTAATTTTTAAAATTTTTTTGCATTTATATTTGAATTTTCTAACTCGGGTCGAGATCAAACGGATAGGGAGGAAATTTTTTTTATTCTCTGTTTTCCGGCCTCTCCTGACCCGTTTCGTCTTGAAATGAAGCCTGGATGATGTCTTTTAATTTTGAAATTTTTTTTGCACCTATATTTGAATTTTCTAACTCGGGTCGGGTTCGAAAAGATAGGAAGGAAATTATTTTTGTTCTCTATTTTTCGGCCTGTCTTATCCCTTTAAGTCTTGAAATGAAGTATGGATGATATTTTTTAATTTTTAAAAATTTTTTTACATTTATATTTGATTTTTCTAACTCGTGTCGGGTTCGAACGGATTGGAAGGAAATTTTTTTTTCTCTATTTTTCGGCCTGATTCGGCCCGTTTCGTTGTGAAATGAGGCCTGGACGATGTTTTTTAATTTTTTTTGCACTTATATTTGAATTTTCTAACTTGGGTCAGGTTCAAATGGATAGGGGGGAAATTTTTTTTATTATCCATTTTTCGGCCTGTCCTGACCCGCTTCGTCTTGAAATGAAGCCTGGATGATGTCTTTTAATTTCTATAATTTTTTTGCATTTATATTTGAATTTTCTAACTCGGGTCGGGTTCAAACTAATAGGGAGGAAATTTTTTTTATTCTCTATTTTTCGTCCTGTCCTGACCCGTTTCGTCTTGAAATGAAGCCTGGACGATGTTTTTTAATTTTTAAAATTTTTCTGCATTTATTTTTTAATTTTCTAACTTGGGTCGAGTTCGAACGGATAGGAAGGAAATTGTTTTTTTCTCTATTTTTCGGCCTGTCTTAGCCCATTTCGACTTCAAATGAAGCCTGGACGATGTTTTTTAATTTTTAAAATTTTTTTGCATTTATATTTGAATTTTCTAACTCGTGTCGGGTTCAAACGGATAGGAAGGAAATTTTTTTTTTTCTATTTCTCGGTCTGATTTGGCCCGTTTCGTTGTGAAATGAAGTCTGGACGATGTTTTTTAGTTTTTAAAATTTTTTTGCATTTATATTTGAATTTTCTAACTCGGGTCAAGTTCAAAAGGATTGGGAGGAATTTTTTTTTTTTCTATTTTTCGGCCTGTCCTGACCCGTTTCGTCTTTAAATGAAGCCTGGATGATGTCTTTTAATTTTTAGAATTTTTTTGCATTTATTTTTGAATTTTCTAACTCGGGTCGGGTTCGAACGGATAGGAAGGAAATTTTTTTTTTCTCTATTTTCGGCCTGTCTATGCCCGTTTTGCCGTGAAATTAAGCTTGGCCGATGTTTTTTAATTTTAAAAATTTTTTTTGCATTTATATTTGAATTTTCTAACTCGGTATGGGTTCAAACGGATAGGGAGGAAATTTTTTTTATTCTCTATTTTTCGGCCAGTCCTGACCCGTTTCGTCTTGAAATGAAGCCTGGATGATATTTTTTAATTTTTAAAATTTTTCTGCATTTATTTTTGAATTTTCTAACTCGGGTCGGGTTCGAACGGATAGGATGGAAATTGTTTTTGTTCTCTATTTTTCAACCTGTCTTAGCCCGTTTCGTCTTTAAATGAAGCCTGGACGATGTTTTTTAATTTTTAAAATTTTTTTGCATTTATTTTTGAATTTTCTAACTCAGGTCGGGGTCAAACGGATAGGGAGGAACTTTTTTTTGTTCTCTATTTTTCGGCCTGTCCTGACCCGTGTCGTCATGAAATGAAGCCTGGATGATGTTTTTTAATTTTTAAAATTTTGCTGCATTTATATTTGAATTTTCTAACTCGGGTCGGGTTCAAACGGATAGGGAGGAAATTTTTTTTATTCTCTATTTTTCGTCCTGTCCTGACCCGTTTTGTCTTCAAATGAAGCCTGGATGATGTTTTTTAATTTTTAAAATTTTCCTGCATTTATTTTAGAATTTTCTAACTTGGGTCGGGTTCGAACGGATAAGAAGGAAATTATTTTTGTTATCTATTTTTCGGCCTGTTTTAGCCCGTTTCGTCTTGAAATGAAGCCTGGACGATGTTTTTTTAATTTTGAAAATTTTTCTGCATTTATATTTGAATTTTTTAACTCGGGTCGGGTTCAAACGAATAGGGAGGAAATTTTTTTTATTCTTTATTTTTCGGGCTGTCCTGACCCGTGTCGTCATGAAATGAAGCCTGGATGATGTTTTTTAATTTTTAAAATTTTTCTGCATTTATTTTTGAATTTTCAAACTCGGGTTGGGTTCGAACGGATAGGAAGGAAATTTTTTTTGTTCTCTATTTTTCGGCCTGTCCTGACCCGTTTCGTCTTGAAATGAAGCCTAGATGATGTCCTTTAATTTTTAGAATTTTTTTACATTTATTTTTTAATTTTCTAACTCGGGTCGGGTTCGAACGGATAGGAAGGAAAATTTTTTTTTTCTCTATTTTTCGGCCTGTCTTGGCCTGTTTTGCCGTGAAATGAATTTTGGACGATGTTTTTTAATTTTTAAAATTTTTTTTGCATTTATATTTGAATTTTCTAACTCGAGTCGGGTTCAAACGGATAGGGAGGAAATTTTTTTTATTCTCTATTTTTTGGCCTGTCCTGACCCGTTTCGTCTTGAAATGAAGCCTAAATGATATTTTTTAATTTTTAAAATTTTTCTGCATTTATTTTTGAATTTTCTAACTCCTGTCGGGTTCGAACGGATAGGAAGGAAATTGTTTTTGTTCTCTATTTTTCCGCCTGTCTTAGCCCGTTTCGTCTTGAAATAAAGCCTGGATGATGTTTTTTAATTTTTAAATTTTTTTTGCATTTATATTTGAATTTTTTCTATCCCGGGTCGGGTTCAAACGGATAGGGAGGAAATTTTTTTTATTCTCTACTTTTCGGCCTGCCCTGACCCGTTTCGTCTTGAAATGAAGCTTGGATGATGTCTTTTAATTTTTAGAATTTTTTTGCAATTATTTTCGAATTTTCTAATTCGGGTCGTGTTCGAACGGAAAGGAAGGAATTTTTTTTTGCACTATTTTTCGGCCTGTCTTAGCCCGTTTCGTCTTCAAATGAAGCCTGGACGATGTTTTTTAATTTTTAAAATTTTTTTGCATTTATATTTGAATTTTCTAACTCGGGTCGGGATCAAACGGATAGGGAGGAAATTTTTTTTATTCTCTGTTTTCCGGCCTCTCCTGACCCGTTTCGTCTTGAAATGAAGCCTGGATGATGTTTTTTAATTTTGAAATTTTCTTTGCACCTATATTTGAATTTTCTAACTCAGGTCGGGTTCGAAAAGATAGGAAGGAAATTATTTTTGTTCTCTATTTTTCGGCCTGTCTTATCCCTTTAAGTCTTGAAATGAAGTCTGGATGATATTTTTTAATTTTTAAAATTTTTTTGCATTTATATTTGAATTTTCTAACTTGTGTCGGGTTCGAACGGATAGGAAGGAAATTTTTTTTTTTCTCTATTTTTCGGCCTGATTTGGCCCGTTTCGTTGTGAAATGAAGCCTGGACGTTGTTTTTTAATTTTTAATATTTTTTTGCATTTATATTTGAATTTTCTAACTCGGATCAGGTTCAAATGGATAGGGAGGAAATTTTTTTTATTCTTTATTTTTCGGCCTGTCCTCACCCGTTTCGTCTTGAAATGAAACCTGGATGATGTCTTTTAACTTTTAGAATTTTTTTGCATTTATTTTTGAATTTTCTAACTCGGGTCGGGTTCGAACGGATAGGAAGGAATTTTTTTTTTTTTTTTTTTCTGTTTTTTTCAGTCTGTCTCGGCCCGTTTTGCTGTGAAATGAAGCTTGGACGGTGTTTTTTAATTTTTAAAATTTTTGTTGCATTTCTATTTCAATTTTCTAACTCGGGTCGAGTTCAAATGGATAGGGAGGAAATTTTTTTTGTTCTCTATTTTTTGGCCTGTCCTGACCCGTTTCGTCTTGAAATAAAGCCTGGATGATGTCTTTTAATTTTTAAAATTTTTCCGCATTTATTTTTGAATTTTCTAACTCGGGTCGGGTTCGAACGGACAGGAAGGAAATTGTTTTAGTTCTCTATTTTTCGGCCTGTCTTAGCCCGTTTCATCTTGAAATGAAGCCTGGACGATGTTTTTTAATTTTGAAAATTTTTCTACATTTATATTTGAATTTTCTAACTCGGGTTGGGTTCAAACGGATAGGGAGGAAATATTTTTTATTCTCTATTTTTCGGCCTGTCCTGACCCGTTTCGTCTTGAAATGAAGCCTGGATGATGTCTTTTAATTTTTTGAAAAAAAATTTCAGTTATTTTTGTATTTTCTAACTCGGGTCGAGTTCAAACGGATAGGAAGGAAATTTTTTTTGTTCTCTATTTTTCGGCCTGTCCTGACCCGTTTTGTCGTGAAATGAAGCCTGAATGATGTGTTTTAATTTTTAAAATTTTTCGGCATTTATTTTTGAATTTTCTAACTCGGGTCGGGTTCGAACGGATAAGAAGGAAATTATTTTTGTTCTCTATTTTTCGGCCTGTCTTAGCCCGTTTCGTCTTCAAATGAAGCCTGGACGATGTTTTTTAATTTTTAAAATTTTTTTGCATTTATATTTGAACTTTCTAACTCGGGTCGGGTTCGAACGGATAGGAAGAAAATTTTTTTTCTTCTCTATTTTTCGGCCTGACTTCACCCGTTTCTTCTCGAAATGAAACCTGGATGATGTTTTTTAATTTTTAGAATTTTTTTCCATTTATTTTTGAATTTTCTAACTCGGGTCGGGTTTGAATGGATAGGGAGGAAATTTTTTTTATTCTCTATTTTTCGGTCTGTCCTGACCCGTTTCGTCTTGAAATGAAGCCTGGATGATGTCTTTTAATTTTTAAAATTTTTTTTCATTTATTTTTGAATTTTCTAACTCGGGTCGGGTTCGAACGGATAGGAAGAAAATTTTTTTTCTGCTCTATTTTTTGGCCTGTCTTGGCCCATTTCGTTTTGAAATAAAGCCTGGATGATGTTTTTTAATTTTTAAAATTTTTTGGCATTTATATTTGAATTTTCTAACTCGGGTCGGGTCCGAACGGATCGGAAGGAAATTATTTTTCTTCTCTATTTTTCAGCCTAATTTGTCCCGTTTCGTCGCTAAATGAAGCCTGGACGACGTTTTTTAATTTTTAAAATTTTTTTTGCATTTATATTTGAATTTTCTAACTCAGGTCGGGTTCAAACGGACAGGGAGGAAATTTTTTTTATTCTCTATTTTTCGGCCTGTCCTGACCCGTTTCAACTTGAAATGAAGCCTGGATGATGTCCTTTAATATTTAGAATTTTTTTGCATTTATTTTTGAATTTTCTAACTCGGGTCGGTTTCGAACGGATAGGAAGGAAAATTTTTTTTTTCTCTATTTTTCGGCCTGTCTTAGCCCGTTTTGCCGTGAAATGAAGCTTGAACGATGTTTTTTAATTTTTAATTTTTTTTTTTGCATTTATATTTGAATTTTCTAACTCGAGTTGGGTTCAAACGGATAGGGAGGAAATTTTTTTTATTCTCTATTTTTCGGCCTGTCCTGACCCGTTTCGTCTTTAAATGAAGCCTGGATGATGTCCTTTAATTTTTAGAATTTTTTTACATTTATTTTTGAATTTTCTAACTCGGGTCGGGTTCGTACGGATAGGAAGGAAATTTTTTTTTTCTCTATTTTTCGGCCTGTCTTGGCCCGTTTTGCCGTGAAATGAAGCTTGGACGATGTTTTTTAATTTTAAAATTTTTTTTTGCTTTTATATTTGAATTTTCTAACTCGGGTCGGGTTCAAACGGATAGGGAGGAAATTTTTTTTATTCTCTATTTTTCGGCCTGTGCTGACCCGTTTCGTCTTGAAATGAAGTCTGGATGATGTTTTTTAATTTTTAAAATTTTTCTGCATTTATTTTTGAATTTTCTAACTCGGGTCGGGTTCGAACGGATAGGAAGGAAATTTTTTTTTTCTCTATTTTTCGGCCTGTCCTGACCCGTTACGTCTTGAAATGAAGCCTAGATGATGTCCTTTAATTTTTAGAATTTTTTTACTTTTATTTTTGAATTTTCTAACTCGGGTCGGGTTCCAACGGATAGGAAGGAAAAATTTTTTTTTCTCTACTTTTCGGCCTGTCTTGGCCCGTTTTGCCGTGAAATGAATTTTGGACGATGTTTTTTAATTTTTAAAATTTTTTTTGCATTTATATTTGAATTTTCTAACTCGGGTCGGGTTCAAACGGATAGGGAGGAAATTTTTTTTATTCTCTATTTTTTGGCCTGTCCTGACCCGTTTCGTCTTGAAATGAAGCCTAGATGATATTTTTTAATTTTTAAAATTTTTCTGCATTTATTTTTGAATTTTCTAACTCGGGTCGGGTTCGAACGGATAGGAAGGAAATTGTTTTTGTTCTCTATTTTTCCGCCTGTCTTAGCCCGTTTCGTCTTGAAATAAAGCCTGGATGATGTTTTTTAATTTTTAAATTTTTTTTTGCCTTTATATTTGAATTTTTTCTATCCCGGGTCGGGTTCAAACAGATAGGGAGGAAATTTTTTTTATTATCTACTTTTCGACCAGCCTGACCCGTTTCGTCTTGAAATGAAGCTTGGATGATGTCTTTTAATTTTTAGAATTTTTTTGCAATTATTTTTGAATTTTCTAATTCGGGTCGAGTTCGAACGGAAAGGATGGAATTTTTTTTTTCTCTATTTTTCGGCCTGTCTTAGCCCGTTTCGTCTTCAAATGAAGCCTGGACAATGTTTTTTAATTTTTAAAATTTATTTGCATTTATATTTGAATTTTCTAACTCGGGTTGGGATCAAACGGATAGGGAGGAAATTTGTGTTATTCTCTGTTTTCCGGCCTCTCCTGACCCGTTTCGTCTTGAAATGAAGCCTGGATGATGTTTTTTAATTTTGAAATTTTTTTTGCACCTATATTTGAATTTTCTAACTCGGGTCGGGTTCGAAAAGATAGGAAGGAAATTATTTTTGTTCTCTATTTTTCGGCCTGTCTTATCCCTTTAAGTCTTGAAATGAAGTATGGATGATATTTTTTAATTTTTAAAAATTTTTTTGCATTTATATTTGAATTTTCTAACTCGTGTCGGGTTCGAACGGATAGGAAGGAAATTTTTTTTTCTCTATTTTTCGGCCTGATTCGGCCCGTTTCGTTGTGAAATGAGGCCTGGACGATGTTTTTTAATTTTTTTTGCACTTATATTTGAATTTTCTAACTCGGGTCAGGTTCAAATGGATAGAGGGGAAATTTTTTTTATTATCTATTTTTCGGCCTGTCCTGACCCGCTTCATCTTGAAATGAAGCCTGGATGATGTCTTTTAATTTCTAGAATTTTTTTGCATTTATATTAGAATTTTCTAACTCGGGTCGGGTTCAAACTAATAGGGAGGAATTTTTTTTTATTATCTATTTTTCGGCCTGTCCTGACCCGTTTCGTCTTGAAATGAAGCCTGGACGATGTTTTTTAATTTTTAAAATTTTTCTGCATTTATTTTTTAATTTTCTAACTTGGGTCGAGTTCGAACGGATAGGAAGGAAACTGTTTTTTTCTCTATTTTTCGGCCTGTCTTAGCCCGTTTCGACTTCAAATGAAGCCTGGACGATGTTTTATAATTTTTAAAATTTTTTTGCATTTATATTTGAATTTTCTAAATCGTGTCGGGTTCGAACGGATAGGAAGGAAATTTTTTTTTCTCTATTTCTCGGTCTGATTTGGCCCGTTTTGTTGTGAAATGAAGTCTGGACGATGTTTTTTAGTTTTTAAAATTTTTTTGCATTTATATTTGAATTTTCTAACTCGTGTCAGGTTCAAAAGGATTGGGAGGAATTTTTTTTTTTTCTATTTTTCGGCCTGTCCTGACCCGTTTCGTCTTGAAATGAAGCCTGGATGATGTCTTTTAATTTTTAGAATTTTTTTGCATTTATTTTTGAATTTTCTAACTCGGGTCGGGTTCGAACGGATAGGAAGGAAATTTTTTTTTTCTCTATTTTCGGCCTGTCTATGCCCGTTTTGCCGTGAAATTAAGCTTGGCCGATGTTTTTTAATTTTAAAATTTTTTTTTGCATTTATATTTGAATTTTCTAACTCGGTATGGGTTCAAACGGATAGGGAGGAAATTTTTTTTATTCTCTATTTTTCGGCCAGTCCTGACCCGTTTCGTCTTGAAATGAAGCCTGGATGATATTTTTTAATTTTTAAAATTTTTCTGCATTTATTTTTGAATTTTCTAACTCGGGTCGGGTTCGAACGGATAGGATGGAAATTGTTTTTGTTCTCTATTTTTCAGCCTGTCTTAGCCCGTTTCGTCTTGAAATAAAGCCTGGATGATGTTTTTTAATTTTTAAATTTTTTTTGCATTTATATTTGAATTTTTTCTATCCCGGGTCGGGTTCAAACGGATAGGGAGGAAATTTTTTTTATTCTCTACTTTTCGGCCTGTCCTGACCCGTTTCGTCTTGAAATGAAGCTTGGATGATGTCTTTTAATTTTTAGAATTTTTTTGCAATTATTTTTGAATTTTCTAATTCGGGTCGAGTTCGAACGGAAAGGAATGAATTTTTTTTTCTCTATTTTTCGGCCTGTCTTAGCCCGTTTCGTCTTCAAATGAAGCCTGGACGATGTTTTTTAATTTTTAAAATTTTTTTGCATTTATATTTGAATTTTCTAACTCGGGTCAGGATCAAACGGATAGGGAGGAAATTTTTTTTATTCTCTGTTTTCCTGCCTCTCCTAACCCGTTTCGTCTTGAAATGAAGCCTGGATGATGTTTTTTAATTTCGAAATTTTTTTTGCACCTATATTTGAATTTTCTAACTCGGGTCGGGTTCGAAAAGATAGGAAGGAAATTATTTTTGTTCTCTATTTTTCGGCCTGTCTTATCCCTTTAAGTCTTGAAATGAAGTATGGATGATATTTTTTAATTTTTAAAAATTTTTTTACATTTATATTTGAATTTTCTAACTCGTGTCGGGTTCGAACGGATTGGAAGGAAATTTTTTTTTTATCTATTTTTCGGCCTGATTCGGCCCGTTTCGTTGTGAAATGAGGCCTGGACGATGTTTTTTAATTTTTTTTGCACTTATATTTGAATTTTCTAACTCGGGTCAGGTTCAAATGGATAGGGGGGAAATTTTTTTTATTATCTATTTTTCGGCCTGTCCTGACCCGCTTCGTCTTGAAATGAAGCCTGGATGATGTCTTTTAATTTCTAGAATTTTTTTGCATTTATATTTGAATTTTCTAAATCGGGTCGGGTTCAAACTAATAGGGAGGAAATTTTTTTTATTCTCTATTTTTCGTCCTGTCCTGACCCGTTTCGTCTTGAAATGAAGCCTGGACGATGTTTTTTAATTTTTAAAATTTTTCTGCATTTATTTTTTAATTTTCTAACTTGGGTCGAGTTCGAACGGATAGGAAGGAAATTGTTTTTTTCTCTATTTTTCGGCCTGTCTTAGCCCGTTTCGAATTCAAATGAAGCCTGGACGATGTTTTTTAATTTTTAAAATTTTTTTGCATTTATATTTGAATTTTCTAACTCGTGTCGGGTTCAAACGGATAGGAAGGAAATTTTTTTTTTCTATTTCTCGGTCTGATTTGGCCCGTTTCGTTGTGAAATGAAGTCTGGACGATGTTTTTTAGTTTTTAAAATTTTTTTGCATTTATATTTGAATTTTCTAACTCGGGTCAAGTTCAAAAGGATTGGGAGGAATTTTTTTTTTTCTATTTTTCGGCCTGTCCTGACCCGTTTCGTCTTGAAATGAAGCCTGGATGATGTCTTTTAATTTTTAGAATTTTTTTGCATTTATTTTGGAATTTTCTAACTCGGGTCGGGTTCGAACGGATAGGAAGGAAATTTTTTTTTTCTCTATTTTCGGCCTGTCTATGCCCGTTTTGCCGTGAAATTAAGCTTGGCCGATGTTTTTTAATTTTAAAAATTTTTTTTGCATTTATATTTGAATTTTCTAACTCGGTATGGGTTCAAACGGATAGGGAGGAAATTTTTTTTATTCTCTATTTTTCGGCCAGTCCTGACCCGTTTCGTCTTGAAATGAAGCCTGGATGATATTTTTTAATTTTTAAAATTTTTCTGCATTTATTTTTGAATTTTCTAACTCGGGTCGAGTTCGAACGGATAGGATGGAAATTGTTTTTGTTCTCTATTTTTCAACCTGTCTTAGCCCGTTTCGTCTTTAAATGAAGCCTGGACGATGTTTTTTAATTTTTAAAATTTTTTTGCATTTATTTTTGAATTTTCTAACTCAGGTCGGGGTCAAACGGATAGGGAGGAACTTTTTTTTGTTCTCTATTTTTCGGCCTGTCCTGACCCGTGTCGTCATGAAATGAAGCCTGGATGATGTTTTTTAATTTTTAAAATTTTGCTGCATTTATATTTGAATTTTCTAACTCGGATCGGGTTCAAACGGATAGGGAGGAAATTTTTTTTATTCTCTATTTTTCGTCCTGTCCTGACCCGTTTTGTCTTCAAATGAAGCCTGGATGATGTTTTTTAATTTTTAAAATTTTCCTGCATTTATTTTAGAATTTTCTAACTTGGGTCGGGTTCGAACGGATAAGAAGGAAATTATTTTTGTTATCTATTTTTCGGCCTGTTTTAGCCCGTTTCGTCTTGAAATGAAGCCTGGACGATGTTTTTTTAATTTTGAAAATTTTTCTGCATTTATATTTGAATTTTTTAACTCGGGTCGGGTTCAAACGGATAGGGAGGAAATTTTTTTTATTCTCTATTTTTCGGGCTGTCCTGACCCGTGTCGTCATGAAATGAAGCCTGGATGATGTTTTTTAATTTTTAAAATTTTTCTGCATTTATTTTTGAATTTTCAAACTCGGGTCGGGTTCGAACGGATAGGAAGGAAATTTTTTTTGTTCTCTATTTTTCGGCCTGTCCTGACCCGTTTCGTCTTGAAATGAAGCCTAGATGATGTCCTTTAATTTTTAGAATTTTTTTACATTTATTTTTGAATTTTCTAACTCGGGTCGGGTACGAACGGATAGGAAGGAAAATTTTTTTTTTCTCTATTTTTCGGCCTGTCTTGGCCCGTTTTGCCGTGAAATGAATTTTGGACGATGTTTTTTAATTTTTAAAATTTTTTTTGCATTTATATTTGAATTTTCTAACTCGAGTCGGGTTCAAACGGATAGGGAGGAAATTTTTTTTATTCTCTATTTTTTGGCCTGTCCTGACCCGTTTCGTCTTGAAATGAAGCCTAGATGATATTTTTTAATTTTTAAAATTTTTCTGCATTTATTTTTGAATTTTCTAACTCCTGTCGGGTTCGAACGGATAGGAAGGAAATTGTTTTTGTTCTCTATTTTTCCGCCTGTCTTAGCCCGTTTCGTCTTGAAATAAAGCCTGGATGATGTTTTTTAATTTTTAAATTTTTTTTGCATTTATATTTGAATTTTTTCTATCCCGGGTCGGGTTCAAACGGATAGGGAGGAAATTTTTTTTATTCTCTACTTTTCGGCCTGCCCTGACCCGTTTCGTCTTGAAATGAAGCTTGGATGATGTCTTTTAATTTTTAGAATTTTTTTGCAATTATTTTCGAATTTTCTAATTCGGGTCGGGTTCGAACGGAAAGGAAGGAATTTTTTTTTGCACTATTTTTCGGCCTGTCTTAGCCCGTTTCGTCTTCAAATGAAGCCTGGACGATGTTTTTTAATTTTTAAAATTTTTTTGCATTTATATTTGAATTTTCTAACTCGGGTCGGGATCAAACGGATAGGGAGGAAATTTTTTTTATTCTCTGTTTTCCGGCCTCTCCTGACCCGTTTCGTCTTGAAATGAAGCTTGGATGATGTTTTTTATTTTTGAAATTTTCTTTGCACCTATATTTGAATTTTCTAACTCGGGTCGGGTTCGAAAAGATAGGAAGGAAATTATTTTTGTTCTCTATTTTTCGGCCTGTCTTATCCCTTTAAGTCTTGAAATGAAGTATGGATGATATTTTTTAATTTTTAAAAATTTTTTTGCATTTATATTTGAATTTTCTAACTCGGGTCGGGTTCGAACGGATAGGAAGGAAATTATTTTAGCTCTCAATTTTTCGGCCTGTCTTGGCCTGTTTCGTCGTGAAATGAAGCTTGGACGATGTTTTTTAATTTTTAAAATTTTTTTCCATTTATATTTGAATTTTCTAACTCGGGTCGGGTTCAAACGGACAGGGAGGAAATTTTTTTTATTCTCTATTTTTTAGACTGTCCTGACCCGTTTCCTCTTGAAATGAAGCCTGGATGATGTCTTTTAATATTTAGAATTTTTTTGCATTTATTTTTGAATTTTCTAACTCGGGTCGGTTTCGAACGGATAGGAAGGAAATTTTTTTTTCTCTATTTTTCGGCCTGTCTTGGCCCGTTTCCTCTTGAAATGAAGCTTGGATGATGTTTTTTAATTTTTAAATTTTTTTTTGCATTTATATTTGAATTTTCTAACTCTAGTCGGGTTCAAACGGATAGGGAGGAAATTTTTTTTATTCTCTATTTTTCGGCCTGTCCTAACCCGTTTCGTCTTGAAATGAAGCCTGGATGATGTTTTTTAATTTTTAAAATTTTTATGCATTTATTTTTGAATTTTCTAACTCGGGTCGGGTTCCAACGGATGAGAAGGAAATTATTTTTGTTCTCTATTTTTCGGCCTGTCTTAGACCGTTTCGTCTTCAAATGAAGCCTGGACGATGTTTTTTAATTTTTAAAATTTTTTTGCATTTATATTTGAACTTTCTAACTCGGGTCGGGTTCGAACGGATTGGGAGGAAATTTTTTTTATTCTCTGTTTTCCGGCTTGTCCTTACCCGTTTCATCTTGAAATGAAGCCTGGATGATGTTTTTTAATTTTGAAAAGTTTTTTGCACTTATATTTGAATTTTCTAACTCGGGTCGGGTTCGAACAGATAGGAAGGAAATTATTTTTGTTCTCTATTTTTCGGCCTGCCTTGTCCCTTTAAGTCTTGAAATGAAGTCTGGATGATATTTTTTAATTTTTAAAATTTTTTTGCATTTATATTTGAATTTTCTAACTCGTGTCGGGTTCGAACGGATAGGAAGGAAAATTTTTTTTTCTCTATTTTTCGGCCTGATTTGGCCCGTTTCGTTGTGAAATGAAGCCTGGACGATGTTTTTTAATTTTTAAAATTTTTTTGCATTTATATTTGAATTTTCTAAATCGGGTCAGGTTCAAATTGATAGGGAGGAAATTTTTTTTATTCTTTATTTTTCGGCCTGTCCTGACCCGTTTCGTCTTGAAATGAAGCCTGGATGATGTTTTTTAATTTTGAAAATTTTTTCGCACTTATATTTGAATTTTCTAACTCGGGTCGGGTTCGAACAGATAGGATGGAAATTATTTTTGTTCTCTATTTTTCGGCCTGTCTTGTCCCTTTAAGTCTTGAAATGAAGTCTGGATGATATTTTTTAATTTTTAAAACTTTTTTGCATTTATATTTTAATTTTCTAACTCGTGTCGGGTTCGAACGGATAGGAAGGAAAATTTTTTTTTTCTCTATTTTTCGGCCTGATTTGGCCCGTTTCGTTGTGAAATGAAGTCTGGACGATGTTTTTTAGTTTTTAAAATTTTTTTGCATTTATATTTGAATTTTCTAACTCGGGTCAGGTTCAAACGGATAGGGAGGAAATTTTTTTTATTTTCTATTTTTCGGCCTGTCCTGACCCGTTTCGTCTTGAAATGAAGCCTGGATGATGTCTTTTAATTTTTAGAATTTTTTTGCATTTATTTTTGAATTTTCTAACTCGGGTCGGGTTCGAACGGATAGGAAGGAAATTTTTTTTTCTCTATTTTCGGCCTGTCTATACCCGTTTTGCCGTGAAATTCAGCTTGGACGATGTTTTTTAATTTTAAAAATTTTTTTTGCATTTATATTTGGCTTTTCTAACTCGGTATGGGTTCAAATGGATAGGGAGGAAATTTTTTTTATTCTCTATTTTTCGGCCAGTCCTGACCCGTTTCGTCTTGAAATGTAGCCTGGATGATATTTTTTTAATTTTAAAATTTTCCTGCATTTATTTTTTAATTTTCTAACTAGGGTCGGGTTCAAACGGATAGGATGGAAATTGTTTTTGTTCTCTATTTTTCGGCCTGTCTTAGCCCGTTTCGTCTTGAAATGAAGCCTGGACGATGTTTTTTAATTTTGAAAATTTTTCTGCATTTATATTTGAATTTTCTAACTCAGGTCGGGTTCAAACGGATAGGGAAGAAATTTTTTTTATTCTCTATTTTTCGGCCTGTCCTGACCCGTGTCGTCATGAAATGAAGCCTGGATGATGTTTTTTAATTTTTAAAATTTTTCTGCATTTATATTTGAATTTTCTAACTCGGGTCGGGTTTAAACGGATAGGGAGGAAATTTATTTTATTCTCTATTTTACGGCATGTCCTGACCCGTTTTGTCTTCAAATGAAGCCTGGATGATATTTTTTAATTTTTAAAATTTTTCAGCATTTATTTTTGAATTTTCTAACTCGGGTCGGGTTCGAACGGATAAGAAGGAAATTATTTTTGTTATCTATTTTTCGGCCTGTCTTAGCCCGTTTCGTCTTGAAATGAAGCCTGGACGATGTTTTTTTAATTTTGAAAATTTTTCTGCATTTATATTTGAATTTTCTAACTCGGGCCGGGTTCAAACGGATAGGAAGGAAAATTTTTTTATTCTCTATTTTTCGGGCTGTCCTGACCCGTGTCGTCATGAAATGAAGCCTGCATGATGTTTTTTAATTTTTAAAATTTTTCTGCATTTATTTTTGAATTTTCTAACTCGGGTCGGGTTCGAACGGATAGGAAGGAAATTATTTTTGTTCTCTATTTTTCGGCCTGTCTTAGCCCGTTTCGTCTTGTATTGAAGCCTGGACGATGTTTTTTAATTTTTAAAATTTTTTTGCATTTATATTTGAATTTTATAACTCGGGTCGGGTTCAAACGGATAGGGATGAAATTTTTTTTATTCTCTATTTTTCGGCCTGTCCTGACCCGTTTCGTCTTGAAATGAAGCCTGGATGATGTCTTTTAATTTTTTAAATTTTTTTTCATTTATTTTTGAATTTTCTAACTCGGGTCGGGTTCGAACGGATAGGAAGAAAATTTTTTTTCTTCCCTATTTTTCGGCCTGGCTTCACCCGTTTCGTCTTGAAATGAGGCCTGGATGACGTTTTTTAATTTTAAGAATTTTTTTCCATTTATTTTTAAATTTTCTAACTCGGGTCGGGTTCGAATGGTTAGGAAGGAAATTATTTTAGCTCTCAATTTTTCGGCCTGTCTTGGCCCGTTTCCTCGTGAAATGAAGCTTGGACGATGTTTTCTAATTTTGAAAATTTTTTTCCATTTATATTCGAATTTTCTAGCTCATGTCGGGTTCGAACGGATAGGAAGGAAATTGTTTTTGTTCTCTATTTTTCGGCCTGTCCTGACCCGTTTCGTCTTGAAATGAAGGCTGGATGATGTCTTTTAATTTTTAAAATTTTTTTTCATTTATTTTTGAATTTTCTAACTCTGGTCGGGTTTGAACGGATAGGAAGAAAATTTTTTTTCTTCTCTATTTTTCGGCCTGGCTTCACCCGTTTCGTCTTGAAATGAAACCTGGATGATGTTTTTTAATTTTTAGAATTTTTTTCCATTTATTTTTGAATTTTCTAACACGGGTCGGGTTCGAACAGATAGGAAGGAAATTATTTTAGCTCTCAATTTTTCGGCCTTTCTTGGCCTGTTTCGTCGTGAAATGAAGCTTGGACGATGTTTTTTAATTTTTAAAATTTTTTTCCATTTATATTTGAATTTTCTAACTCGGGTCGGATTCAAACGGACAGGGAGGAAATTTTTATTATTCTCTATTTTTCAGACTGTCCTGACCCGTTTCATCTTGAAATGAAGCCTGGATGATGTCTTTTAATATTTAGAATTTTTTTGCATTTATTTTTGAATTTTCTAACTCGGGTCGGTTTCGAACGGATAGGAAGGAAAAAATTTTTTCTCTATTTTTCGGCCTGTCTTGGCCCGTTTTGCCGTGAAATGAAGCTTGGACGATATTTTTTAATTTTTAAATTTTTTTTTGCATTTATATTTGAATTTTCTAACTCTAGTCGGGTTCAAACGGATAGGGAGGAAATTTTTTTTATTCTCTATATTTCGGCCTGTCCTAACCCGTTTCGTCTTGAAATGAAGCCTGGATGATGTTTTTTAATTTTTAAAATTTTTATGCATTTATTTTTGAATTTTCTAACTCGGGTCGGGTTCCAACGGATAAAAAGGAAATTATTTTTGTTCTCTATTTTTCGGCCTGTCTTAGACCGTTTCGTCTTCAAATGAAGCCTGGACGATGTTTTTTAATTTTTAAAATTTTTTTGCATTTATATTTTAACTTTCTAACTCGGGTCGGGTTCGAACGGATTGGGAGGAAATTTTTTTTATTCTCTGTTTTCCGGCTTGTCCTTACCCGTTTCGTCTTGAAATGAAGCCTGGATGATGTTTTTTAATTTTGAAAAATTTTTTGCACTTATATTTGAATTTTCTAACTCGGGTCGGGTTCGAACAGATAGGAAGGAAATTATTTTTGTTCTCTATTTTTCGGCCTGCCTTGTCCCTTTAAGTCTTGAAATGAAGTCTGGATGATATTTTTTAATTTTTAAAATTTTTTTGCATTTATATTTGAATTTTCTAACTCGTGTCGGGTTCGAACGGATAGGAAGGAAAATTTTTTTTTCTCTATTTTTTGGCCTGATTTGGCCCGTTTCGTTGTGAAATGAAGCCTGGACGATGTTTTTTAATTTTTAAAATTTTTTTGCATTTATATTTGAATTTTCTAAATCGGGTCAGGTTCAAATTGATAGGGAGGAAATTTTTTTTATTCTTTATTTTTCGGCCTGTCCTGACCCGTTTCGTCTTGAAATGAAGCCTGGATGATGTTTTTTAATTTTGAAAATTTTTTTGCACTTATATTTGAATTTTCTAACTCGGGTCGGGTTCGAACAGATAGGATGGAAATTATTTTTGTTCTCTATTTTTCGGCCTGTCTTGTCCCTTTAAGTCTTGAAATGAAGTCTGGATGATATTTTTTAATTTTTAAAACTTTTTTGCATTTATATTTTAATTTTCTAACTCGTGTCGGGTTCGAACGGATAGGAAGTAAATTTTTTTTTTCTCTATTTTTCGGCCTGATTTGGCCCGTTTCGTTGTGAAATGAAGTCTGGACGATGTTTTTTAGTTTTTAAAATTTTTTTGCATTTATATTTGAATTTTCTAACTCGGGTCAGGTTCAAACGGATAGGGAGGAAATTTTTTTTATTTTCTATTTTTCGGCCTGTCATGACCCGTTTCGTCTTGAAATGAAGCCTGGATGATGTCTTTTAATTTTTAGAATTTTTTTGCATTTATTTTTGAATTTTCTAACTCGGGTCGGGTTCGAACGGATAGGAAGGAAATTGTTTTAGTTCTCTATTTTTCGGCCTGTCTTAGCCCGTTTCGTCTTGTATTGAAGCCTGGACGATGTTTTTTAATTTTTAAAATTTTTTTGCATTTATATTTGAATTTTATAACTCGGGTCGGGTTCAAACGGATAGGGAGGAAATTTTTTTTATTCTCTATTTTTCGGCCTGTCCTGACCCGTTTCGTCTTGAAATGTAGCCTGGATGATATTTTTTTAATTTTAAAATTTTCCTGCATTTATTTTTTAATTTTCTAACTCGGGTCGGGTTCAAACGGATTGGATGGAAATTGTTTTTGTTCTCTATTTTTCGGCCTGTCTTAGCCCGTTTCGTCTTGAAATGAAGCCTGGACGATGTTTTTTAATTTTGAAAATTTTTCTGCATTTATATTTGAATTTTCTAACTCAGGTCGGGTTCAAACGGATAGGGAAGAAATTTTTTTTATTCTCTATTTTTCGGCCTGTCCTGACCCGTGTCGTCATGAAATGAAGCCTGGATGATGTTTTTTAATTTTTAAAATTTTTCTGCATTTATATTTGAATTTTCTAACTCGGGTCGGGTTTAAACGGACAGGGAGGAAATTTTTTTTATTCTCTATTTTTCGGCCTGTCCTGACCCGTTTTGTCTTCAAATGAAGCCTGGATGATATTTTTTCATTTTTAAAATTTTTCAGCATTTATTTTTGAATTTTCTAACTCGGGTCGGGTTCGAACGGATAAGAAGGAAATTATTTTTGTTATCAATTTTTCGGCCTGTCTTAGCCCGTTTCGTCTTGAAATGAAGCCTGGACGATGTTTTTTTAATTTTGAAAATTTTTCTGCATTTATATTTGAATTTTCTAACTCGGGTCGGGTTCAAACGGATAGGGAGGAAATTTTTTTTATTCTCTATTTTTCGGCCTGTCCTGACCCGTGTCGTCATGAAATGAAGCCTGGATGATATTTTTTAATTTTTAAAATTTTTCTGCATTTATTTTTGAATTTTCTAACTCGGGTCGGGTTCGAACGGATAGGAAGGAAATTATTTTTGTTCTCTATTTTTCGGCCTGTCTTAGCCCGTTTCGTCTTGTATTGAAGCCTGGACGATGTTTTTTAATTTTTAAAATTTTTTTGCATTTATATTTGAATTTTATGACTCGGGTCGGGTTCAAACGGATAGGGAGGAAATTTTTTTTATTCTCTGTTTTTCGGCCTGTCCTGATCCGTTTCGGCTTGAAATGAAGCCTGGATGATGACTTTTAATTTTTTAAATTTTTTTTCATTTATTTTTGAATTTTCTAACTCGGGTCAGGTTCGAACGGATAGGAAGAAAATTTTTTTTTCTTTTCTATTTTTCGGCCTGGCCTGACCCGTTTTGTCTTCAAATGAAGCCTGGATGATGTTTTTTAATTTTTAAAATTTTTCTGCATTTATTTTTGAATTTTCTAACTCGGGTCGGGTTCGAACGGATAAGAAGGAAATTATTTTTGTTATCTATTTTTTGGCCTGTCTTAGACCGTTTCGTCTTGAAATGAAGCCTGGACGATGTTTTTTTAATTTTGAAAATTTTTCTGCATTTTCATTTGAATTTTCTAACTCGTGTCGGGTTCAAATGGATAGGGAGGAAATTTTTTTTATTCTCTATTTTTCGGCCTGTCCTAACCCGTTTCGTCTTGAAATGAAGCCTGGATGAAGTTTTTTAATTTTTAAAATTTTTATGCATTTATTTTTGAATTTTCTAACTCGGGTCGGGTTCCAACGGATAAGAAGGAAATTATTTTTGTTCTCTATTTTTCGGCCTGTCTTAGCCCGTTTCGTCTTCAAATGAAGCCTGGACGATGTTTTTTAATTTTTAAAATTTTTTTGCATTTATATTTGAACTTTCTAACTCGGGTCGGGTTCGAACGGTTAGGGAGGAAATTTTTTTTTATTCTCTGTTTTCCGGCTTGTCCTGACCCGTTTCGTCTTGAAATGAAGCCTGGATGATGTTTTTTAATTTTGAAAATTTTTTTGCACTTATATTTGAATTTTCTAACTCGGGTCGGGTTTGAACAGATAGGAAGGAAATTATTTTTGTTCTCTATTTTTCGGCCTGGCTTGTCCCTTTAAGTCTTGAAATGAAGTCTGGATGATATTTTTTAATTTTTGAAATTTTTTTGCATTTATATTTGAATTTTCTAACTCGTGTCGGGTTCGAACGGATAGGAAGGAAATTTTTTTTTTCTCTATTTTTCGGCCTGATTTGGCCCGTTTCGTTGTGAAATGAAGCCTGGACGATGTTTTTTAATTTTTAAAATTTTTTTACATTTATATTTGAATTTTCTAACTCGGGTCAGGTTCAAATGGTAGGGAGGAAATTTTTTTTATTCTTTATTTTTCGGCCTGTCCTGACCCGTTTCGTCTTGAAATGAAACCTGGATGATGTCTTTTAACTTTTAGAATTTTTTTGCATTTATTTTTGAATTTTCTAACTCGGGTCGGGTTCGAACGGATAGGAAGGAAATTTTTTTTTTTCTGTATTTTTCAGTCTGTCTCGGCCCGTTTCGCTGTGAAATGAAGCTTGGATGGTGTTTTTTAATTTATAAAATTTTTGTTGCATTTCTATTTCAATTTTCTAACTCGGGTCGAGTTCAAATAGATAGGGAGGAAATTTTTTTTGTTCTCTATTTTTCGGCCTGTCCTGACCCGTTTCGTCTTGAAATGAAGCCTGGATGAAGTTTTTTAATTTTGAAAATTTTTCTGCATTTATATTTGAATTTTCTAACTCGGGTTGGGTTCAAACAGATAGGGAGGAAATTTTTTTTATTCTCTATTTTTCGGCCTGTCCTGACCCGTTTCGTCTTGAAATGAAGCCTGGATGATGTCTTTTAATTTTTTTAAAAAAATTTCAGTTATTTTTGAATTTTCTAACTCGGGTCGGGTTCGGACGGATAGGAAGAAAATTTTTTTTCTTCTCTATTTTTCGGCCTGACTTCACCCGTTTCG
Organism: Quercus robur; assembly: GCF_932294415.1. Taxonomy (NCBI): domain Eukaryota; kingdom Viridiplantae; phylum Streptophyta; class Magnoliopsida; order Fagales; family Fagaceae; genus Quercus; species Quercus robur. Next base: position 29,472,382 of record NC_065539.1, on the reverse strand, counting down.
TCTCGAAATGAAACCTAGATGATGTTTTTTAATTTTTAGAATTTTTTTCCTTTTATTTTTGAATTTTCTAACTCGGGTCGGATTCGAACGGATAGGAAGGAAATTATTTTTTTTCTCTATTTTTCGGCCTGTCTTGGCCCATTTCGTCTTCAAATAAAGCTTGGATGATCTTTTTTAATTTTTAAAATTTTTTTGCATTTATATTTGAATTTCCTAACTCGGGTCGGGTTCGAACGGATAGGAAGGAAATTATTTTTCTTCTCTATTTTTTGGCCTGATTTGGCCCATTTCGTCGTGAAATGAAGCCTGGACGATGTTATTTAATTTTTAAAATTTTTTTGCGTTGATATTTTAATTTTCTAACTCGGGTCGGGTTTAAACGGACAGGGAGGAAAATTTTTTTATTCTCTATTTTTCGGCCTGTCCTGATCCGTTTCATCTTGAAATGAAGCCTGGATGATGTCTTTTAATTTTTAAAATTTTTTTGCATTTATATTTGAATTTTATAACTCGGGTCGGGTTCAAACGGATAGGGAGGAAATTTTTTTTATTCTCTATTTTTCGGCCTGTCCTGATCCGTTTCGGCTTGAAATGAAGCCTGGATGATGACTTTTAATTTTTTAAATTTTTTTTCATTTATTTTTGAATTTTCTAACTCGGGTCAGGTTCGAACGGATAGGAAGAAAATTTTTTTTTCTTTTCTATTTTTCGGCCTGGCCTGACCCGTTTTGTCTTCAAATGAAGCCTGGATGATGTTTTTTAATTTTTAAAATTTTTCTGCATTTATTTTTGAATTTTCTAACTCGGGTCGGGTTCGAACGGATAAGAAGGAAATTATTTTTGTTATCTATTTTTTGGCCTGTCTTAGACCGTTTCGTCTTGAAATGAAGCTTGGACGATGTTTTTTTAATTTTGAAAATTTTTCTGCATTTTCATTTGAATTTTCTAACTCGTGTCGGGTTCAAATGGATAGGGAGGAAATTTTTTTTATTCTCTATTTTTCGGCCTGTCCTAACCCGTTTCGTCTTGAAATGAAGCCTGGATGAAGTTTTTTAATTTTTAAAATTTTTATGCATTTATTTTTGAATTTTCTAACTCGGGTCGGGTTCCAACGGATAAGAAGGAAATTATTTTTGTTCTCTATTTTTCGGCCTGTCTTAGCCCGTTTCGTCTTCAAATGAAGCCTGGACGATGTTTTTTAATTTTTAAAATTTTTTTGCATTTATATTTGAACTTTCTAACTCGGGTCGGGTTCGAACGGTTAGGGAGGAAATTTTTTTTATTCTCTGTTTTCCGGCTTGTCCTGACCCGTTTCGTCTTGAAATGAAGCCTGGATGATGTTTTTTAATTTTGAAAATTTTTTTGCACTTATATTTGAATTTTCTAACTCGGGTCGGGTTTGAACAGATAGGAAGGAAATTATTTTTGTTCTCTATTTTTCGGCCTGGCTTGTCCCTTTAAGTCTTGAAATGAAGTCTGGATGATATTTTTTAATTTTTGAAATTTTTTTGCATTTATATTTGAATTTTCTAACTCGTGTCGGGTTCGAACGGATAGGAAGGAAATTTTTTTTTTCTCTATTTTTCGGCCTGATTTGGCCCGTTTCGTTGTGAAATGAAGCCTGGACGATGTTTTTTAATTTTTAAAATTTTTTTGCATTTATATTTGAATTTTCTAACTCGGGTCAGGTTCAAATGGTAGGGAGGAAATTTTTTTTATTCTTTATTTTTCGGCCTGTCCTGACCCGTTTCGTCTTGAAATGAAACCTGGATGATGTCTTTTAACTTTTAGAATTTTTTTGCATTTATTTTTGAATTTTCTAACTCGGGTCGGGTTCGAACGGATAGGAAGGAAATTTTTTTTTTTCTGTATTTTTCAGTCTGTCTCGGCCCGTTTCGCTGTGAAATGAAGCTTGGACGGTGTTTTTTAATTTATAAAATTTTTGTTGCATTTCTATTTCAATTTTCTAACTCGGGTCGAGTTCAAATAGATAGGGAGGAAATTTTTTTTGTTCTCTATTTTTCGGCCTGTCCTGACCCGTTTCGTCTTGAAATGAAGCCTGGATGAAGTTTTTTAATTTTGAAAATTTTTCTGCATTTATATTTGAATTTTCTAACTCGGGTTGGGTTCAAACAGATAGGGAGGAAATTTTTTTTATTCTCTATTTTTCGGCCTGTCCTGACCCGTTTCGTCTTGAAATGAAGCCTGGATGATGTCTTTTAATTTTTTTAAAAAAATTTCAGTTATTTTTGAATTTTCTAACTCGGGTCGGGTTCGGACGGATAGGAAGAAAATTTTTTTTCTTCTCTATTTTTCGGTCTGACTTCACCCGTTTCGTCTCGAAATGAAACCTAGATGATGTTTTTTAATTTTTAGAATTTTTTTCCTTTTATTTTTGAATTTTCTAACTCGGGTCGGATTCGAACGGATAGGAAGGAAATTATTTTTTTTCTCTATTTTTCGGCCTGTCTTGGCCCATTTCGTCTTCAAATAAAGCTTGGATGATCTTTTTTAATTTTTAAAATTTTTTTGCATTTATATTTGAATTTTCTAACTCGGGTCGGGTTCGAACGGATAGGAATGAAATTATTTTTCTTCTCTATTTTTTGGCCTGATTTGGCCCATTTCGTCGTGAAATGAAGCCTGGACGATGTTATTTAATTTTTAAAATTTTTTTGCGTTGATATTTTAATTTTCTAACTCGGGTCGGGTTTAAACGGACAGGGAGGAAAATTTTTTTATTCTCTATTTTTCGGCCTGTCCTGATCCGTTTCATCTTGAAATGAAGCCTGGATGATGTCTTTTAATTTTTAAAATTTTTTTGCATTTATATTTGAATTTTCTAACTCGGGTCAGGTTCAAATGGATAGGGAGGAAATTTTTTTTATTCTTTATTTTTCGGCCTGTCCTGACTCGTTTCGTCTTGAAATGAAACCTGGATGATGTCTTTTAACTTTTAGAATTTTTTTGCATTTATTTTTGAATTTTCTAACTCGGGTCGGGTTCGAACGGATAGGAAGGAATTTTTTTTTTTCTGTATTTTTCAGTCTGTCTCGGCCCGTTTTGCTGTGAAATGAAGCTTGGATGGTGTTTTTTAATTTTTAAAATTTTTGTTGCATTTCTATTTCAATTTTCTAACTCGGGTCGAGTTCAAATGGATAGGGAGGAAATTTTTTTTGTTCTCTATTTTTTGGCCTGTCCTGACCCGTTTCGTCTTGAAATAAAGCCTGGATGATGTCTTTTAATTTTTAAAATTTTTCTGCATTTATTTTTGAATTTTCTAACTCGGGTCGGGTTCGAACGGACAGGAAGGAAATTGTTTTAGTTCTCTATTTTTCGGCCTGTCTTAGCTCGTTTCATCTTGAAATGAAGCCTGGACGATGTTTTTTAATTTTGAAAATTTTTCTGCATTTATATTTGAATTTTCTAACTCGGGTTGGGTTCAAACGGATAGGGAGGAAATATTTTTTATTCTCTATTTTTCGGCCTGTCCTGACCCGTTTCGTTTTGAAATGAAGCCTGGATGATGTCTTTTAATTTTTTTAAAAAAAAATTCAGTTATTTTTGTATTTTCTAACTCGGGTCGAGTTCAAACGGATAGGAAGGAAATTTTTTTTGTTCTCTATTTTTCGGCCTGTCCTGACCCGTTTTGTCTTGAAATGAAGCCTGGATGATGTCTTTTAATTTTTAAAATTTTTCTGCATTTATTTTTTGTAAGGTTGAATTTATTCAACCATCTAATTGGCTTTATTCCGTGCCAAATTTGCTTGTAATTCAGCATTTAGTAACCCTGTATTTAGGTGGGATTGTTGTAAGGGTAGTGAGTGAGTTAGTGTGAAGATTGCTCAAGAGTGTGCAAGAAAACAGAGTGTCGCGGCTGGGACTCGCGGGTGGACTCGCGGCTTCAACCCGCCAGAAGATGCACACGTGCCAAGCATGCTGGAAGATGAACAGTCATGCTAGCTGGAGCACTACAGGACAAAACAGGACAACTGGCCATACGGTTAACTCGCGACTGGATCTCGCGACTTAGTCAAGCCGCGAGGTCAAGCCGCGAGCCACCCCTGTTTTGGAAAAACCTGACGTTTCGCATTCCTCTTCACTCCAGTATAAATACCCTTTTAACCCACGATTGAAAGAGAGCTTCCAGAGAGAATTTTGAGAGAGAAACCCTAAAGAAAAACCAGATTGTTTCACCCACAATCTCTACCTTAGAGTCTCATCAAATTCCCTCACTCTCTTCCTCTCCATTGTCAAATCCTTGAGAGGCATTATCCCAAACCTGGTTCTCACCATTATCATCCCTGTGAGACAGACGTTTGGAGTTCTGGGAAGCAATTAGGAAGGAGCCAATATTCATTGGTTGATGCTACGGTGTAGTAGCGGAATCCGGAAAGCTAGAAAAGAAAAAGGTTCGGCGCAACCTCGTTGGAGCAAGAAGCTTGGAGGGCTTAGGTGCATTGGGTAGATTAGGCTTGGAGGGTCTATTGCTGTCCTTGTATCCCAACTGTATTTTCTAGTGGATTGATTACCGCTTGGAGGGCGGCGGAGAGGTTTTTCGCCGAGGTCTTCGGTTTCCTCTTCGATAACATATCTGGTGTTATCTCTGTGTTTGCATCTTCCTTCCTCTCTATCTCTGCCTTTACATTATCTGCTGTGGTTTATTTTGTTGTGGCTTAGATAGTTGTTTAATCAATTCCATATTATAGTATATGTTAAGTTTCCGCACACTAGTTGTTTAACATATTGCGTGTGTTGATTAAATTAGTTTTTGGGGGTCTAAACGTTCAAAAGTGTTTTTGTACACGTTTTTGAACTTTCAATTGGTATCAGAGCGGGTACACAGGTGTTTGGTTTCATTACCATTGTGTGATCCTTGACTCCCTTTCTTTTTGAGATGGATAGGTCTCAATCCCTTAATGCACCTCCATATTTTGATGGAAGTAATTATGCATTTTGGAAGGTTCGTATTAGAGCCTTTTTATGCTCTATTGATGAATCCGTGTGGGATGCTGTTGAGATTGGTTGGGCCAAACCTGAGGCAGCCAAATCCACATGGGATAAGGCAGCACTTGCTACATCTAATGCTAACAGTAAAGCACTAAATGCTATTTTCTGTGGTGTGACTCCAGATGAATTTCACAGGATTTCTCACATTACTGTTGCCAAAGATGCATGGGAGATTCTGGAAACAACTTATGAAGGCACGAAGAAGGTGAAAGATACCAAGTTACAAATGCTGACCACTCGGTTTGAGGAGCTCAAGATGAGTGAGGATGAGTCTTTCGACTCGTTCTATGGGAAGTTAAATGAAGTGGTTGTCAGTAAGTTTAACTTGGGGGAGAAGATGGAGGACTCTAAGATTGTAAGGAAGATCTTTCGATCATTGCCGGAAAGCTTCCGTGCTAAAGTGACAGCCATTGAAGAGAGCAAGGATCTTGACGACATCAAGGTACAGGAGCTGGTTGGATCTCTACAGACCTATGAGATGTCACTGCCAAATCAACGGAAGGGTAAATCCCTTGCTCTAAAGACCACTAATGAGAAGGTGGAAGATCAAGGCTCATCGGGAGAAGATATGGTGGACAAGGATGTAGCCTATCTTGTTAAAAATTTCAAGAAGTTTTTGAAATTCAAAAACAATGGAAAATTTGATGATAAGAGAAAATTCCAAAATTCTGGAAGGGAGAAGAGGGATTTCAACAGGAAAGATGGAAAAGAATCCCAATCCACACAAGGTGTCACTTGTTTTGAATGCAACGGGCATGGACACTTTAAGAGGGAATGTCCGAATTATTTGAAGTCAAAAGGCAAGGTGTATGCCACGACCCTGAGTGACTCAGATTCGTCCGACTCAGAATCTAAAGAGAGCTGTGACGGAGAAGGGAACTATTCAGCTTTCATGACTATTGATCATGTTGAGTCGTCGGATGAGTTAAATTTGCTTGTACAAGACCTTGGAGAACATAGTGATGATGAATCACTAGGAATTGTTGAAGAATCAGAAGCTGAAGAAGAAGAAAGCACAGCAACTCTTCAAGAAAATTACAACTCACTTTTGGAGAAGTCTGGTGAATACACAAGGGTGGCCAAGGCTGCTGTGAGAAAGATGAAGAAGGCTGAGGAGGACTACAAAAGTCTCCTGATCCGGTATAGGGAGGCCAAATGCAAGATTGAAACTTTGAATGGTGAGCTCTCCGAAGCTTACACTAAAGTGAGATTTCTTGAAAGTGAGGTTGTCCAAGCAAATGCAAAAATAGAGAGGGTCACCACCAAGAAGCTAGATGATGTTATATCATCTCAGAAGAGCTTTTCAGACAAATCCGGACTGGGATTTACCGGAGGAAGTAGCTCAACTGGAAATGTCACTAAAGAAGTGAAGTTTGTGAAGGCCAAAGATCCAGTTGTAGCTGACCCTATTGGTGTGAAGCTCGAGGTGGAGGAGAAGAAGAATGTGGTGGACCAACGGATGCTGAATCATCGTAATCAGTATGTAGGCAGGTCTGAGTCTCGTACCAAGTCACGTCCTCGACCACAAAGAGGTCCTAGAGGAATGTATGTGTGCCATTATTGCGGACTTCAAGGGCACACTCGACCAAATTGCCAAAAGCTGAGAGCAAAGAACAGTGCTACTCCTCAAAGGTCAGGAGGACCAAGAATTGATAGGAGAACTTGGGCAGGGGATCAACCTAGAGAGCAAAATGGAGATCCCGGAATGATGGACGTGATGAAGATGATTGGTGCATTCACCAACTGCTTGGAAAGCTTCTCACGAAGGTTTGAAAGCCCTAACTCCCGTACCCAATCCTTTAAGGAAATCACCGCAAACGCAAGTGACGTGTGGGTGAAAAGGGGTACTCATGCATAAGCATTACAACATGTCCATGCATTAATACTTCCTATGCTTTGTGACTATGTTTGTTTGGTATGCTTGTTGTGTTTGTTCTTGGTTGCTTGGTTATTCTTCTTGTGAATATTTCTTAATTGTGTTTTATCAATCGTTTTGTTTCTTGAGTCAAAAAATCCAAAAATTACATAAAAATTTGAAAATCAAAAAGCTTGATTGACTTTGTTGAGTTTTTGTCTTAAAACTCATTTTGCCTTGTACCTTTGTGCTAATGGCTTTGTGCATTTTCGAGCATTGCTTGTTTTCATGCACTCATATCACTATGGGAAAAATCTGGAAATCTATGTGATTGTTGTAAATAGATCTTCAAGCTTGTCATGAATGATTAGTGAATGGTTATGTTGATCTTGAAACATGCATAGACTTGTGTCTATATCTCTTCCCACTTTTTATTTTTTTTGCTAAAAAGAGCTCACCAAATGTAAATCTCCAAATGAAAAGAGATATTGAGCTGCAAAAGCCTGTCGCACATTCTAGTATTTGACTAGGAAAAAGGGTAAGCGACCTTATATTAAAAGTGAAATTTTATTCAAAAAGGCCAAAGGCCTGTTCTTCAAAGAGAAATGTTACATATCCCTCTCACAATGAGAGATGATTGTCTCAAAAAGATCAAATGTTATGATTGAAAGTGGAGTCAAATGAAAAGCTCCAAGTTATGTTATCAAGTTGTGTGGGAGGTCATATATTCATATTTCTATAATTGAGATTGGTCACATGATCTAGTGCTAATTGTGTATGCCTTGGTTGAATTGATCATTGAAGCTTCACATTAGACAAAGGACTATCTCATTGTTGATATCCACACACAACACACAAGTTTATGTTCAATAAATGCCTTATTCATTTGTGTGATTGTACTTGATAAAATGTGTTTTCACATGCTCAATCTTTGTTAATTCAAGCACAAAAAGATTTTTGAGTGTTTTAAGTGTTTTTGGAAAGTGTTTTGTTGGAAAAATCTGAAAATTTCAAAAATACAGTTTTGCCCTGTTTTGGCGGCTCAGTCGCGGGTATGTCAAGTCGCGAGCCTCAGTCGCATCTTCGCTGGTCAGTTTTGGCAACTTGTTCGCGAGTGGAAGGTCCAGTCGCGAGATTCACTCAGAGATTTTCGCGGCTCAGCTCGCGACTCACTCGCGGGTAGACCTTCCAGTCGCGAAAAACACTTAGAAAATTTTTTCAAAATTTGGTTCTTGAGTGCTTTGGCGGCTTGAGCTGGCGACTGTGTGGCGACTTAATCCAGTCGCGAAAATCGCGTGTTTTGCAGAAACAGGAGCAGTTTTTAAACCTCTTTCAGTTTTTCCCTCGAACTTTTGTAACTGTTCATCTTCTCTTAAAACTGTTGTTTCCTCCCAAAACTCTTCGTGAATCCATTTTTCAAAACCCCTTTGGTGCTTCGTTTCTTCTCCAAATCATCAAGAAAAGGTATGGGTTTTGTCTTCTCAATCTCTCATTTTCTTTCTCCTGCATATTTCTGTTACTGTTTGGTCTGGTATTGTATTCGTTATACTTATCTCTATGTGTAATGGGTATGGAGTGTCTTGTTTGATATTGTTCTCCCATGTTTTCATGCTGAGCAGTCACAATGTGTTTTTCATTGTTCTGATTTTTGCTTATTATTGTATCTGAGAATCTTTTCTGAAATGGGTTTGATGTCTATGTGACTTACTCATTACACTTGCCTGAATATTGATGTTGGTGTTTGTTTTTGGTCACTGAGTGGTTTTGATATCATAATGTATGTCTCTCATCCACGTGCTCCCGTGTGGATGTTTGGTTTCTTCATGTTTGAAATATTCTCCCTATGTTCATTCCTCTGATGAAGTGTTTTATGCTATCTGCTCAAAATGTTCAAATGCTGTTTCTAATTGCATATCATGGTCATGTTAACCTGACTCAATGACAGTTGTGGTGTCTTTCTTTGTCTTGGTGCACTTTTACCAAGTTTGTTGCTCGTATTAGTTTGTACTTCTGTGTTTTGTTGGAAGGTTTGGTTGGGTCTGCACTATATTAAGTCTAGTTTTCATATTGCATACTGTTTATACTGAATCTTGTTGACAATTTTTTGTGGGGTATTGTTGCTTGGTTCTTTCCTGTTGGCCTGTTCTCTTGCAGATGTCTCGTCGATCTTCCAGGGGTAAAGACACTGTTGCTGACGAACCAGCAACCCCAGTTGCTAAAAGGACTCGTCTATCATCTCAAGCATCTCAAGATCCCAATGAGGATAGATTCAGAGTTCCCCTGAACTCACACGCTTACTCAAATGTGTTTGACAAGTCAACAACTATAGTGGAGCGGGTAGTAGAGTTCAACACCTTAGGGACTACATTCATCCCTCGAATCTTTGAGAAACGAGACTGGGCAAACTTGTTCGGAAACTTTGATGATCCAATGGATGAGCTGGTCAAAGAATGCTTCTCCAATGCATCTGATCTTGGACCTGTCCTCGTTTTCTGGGTCAGAGGAACAGAGTTTAGTGTTACCCCAGACTCCATCGCAGATCTTCTCGGCATCACCAGACCTCAGAATGTGAATTTAACTCCCTATGATGAACGAAATCCAGAGGTTGGGGAAATTCTACAAATCCTAGGACACGATCATGAGGTGTCTAGTGCAGGAACTTCCATCAGCACCGCAAAGTTTGCACCTGAGTTGACCACACTGAAGTTGATCATGTTCACCAATCTCTACCCACTGTCCAACACTACATTCATCAATCTTGGGAGAGCTATATTTCTGTGTGATCTCATTACCGGAGCCCCCATTGATATATGTGCTCACATCTACTACAACTTGAGGAAGACCGCGTGTCGATCTACAGCTCGAGGAATCATTCCATTTTGCAGTCTCGTCATGAAGCTCATCTTTAGTGCAGGCATTACTCCTCCTGCAGATGGTAAAATGTTGACTCGTCAACGTCCCATTTCTTTGTTCACTCTTCAAGCGAGTAGAAGTCACTCCTCCAAATCACCAAGAAGTGCTCACATCTCTCCGGTTCCTTCATTTGCTCCTGACTCAGAGACACCTGCACATACCACATCTGCATCTCGTGATGTTCCTGAAGCTTCACAGGCTGGTATTCCGCAAGCACAAACTGCTTCTCATACTGACAGAGTTGGCAGTGTTCTTGAGCATATTCAGAAACACGTTGATGAGCTTGTGGCACTTCTCTATTCCACAAACAACCATGTCCAAATGCGCCTCGAAACTATGGAAAATCAGCTAGATGAGATTCAACGAAAGTTGGACGAGAGTCTTTAGCTATTCGTGACAAAAAGGGGGAGAGCATTCAGTAAGGGGGAGAAAAGTTCAAAGGGAAGTGTGCATAGTGATAGGGGGAGTACACACATACTTTTGTTTTTCGTCTTATCTTCTAAACTTATGGTTTTTATGGTTTTGATACACTGTGTTTTGGTGTATATCTGTTTCTAACTCTCTTCATATACTCATGGTTTAAACTTTAATATATGTTGATGATGTTATTCAGGTATTTGTTGGTTTGTACCCATATGCTTATGTAAGCTTTTAGGGTTATTGTTTTATGCATAGTTTGTAGGCTTTATGGTATGTACCATGCTTAAGTGCAGCCTTTATGCTATGTTGAAATCAGTACTTTAATCTAAATGTTCTGCATTGTGATTGTTGTACTGTCACTCTTGTGCCCTTGTAGGATTGTTCCTAGATGCATATGCCTTGTGTGCTATGCATTGGTTGAGTGTTGAGCATACAAGTGTCTTGCCTTGTGCTTGTTAACTTGTATGTCCTTGTGTTCATTCCAAGTGTGAATGAGCACTGTGATCACTATCTTGTGGTGATTCACTTGGTTGATCAAGCCATGGTTTGTTTATTAACTCCATTCTTGCTTGATCTCATATTGCCTGCTTCATATGCATTTATAATTTTCTGCTTACAATGATCATGGTGTATTGTTGTGTTTCAGGAGTTTATGTTCATATGATTCAAGTGCTTCACAGCTTCTAGAGTTAGGTGTGAGTGAGTTTTGATCAACTGTTCCCAACTCACATGTTAAGTCTAGAGTCTGTTTTAGGGTTTTGTCACGGAATAGCCAAAGGGGGAGATTGTAAGGTTGAATTTATTCAACCATCTAATTGGCTTTATTCCGTGCCAAATTTGCTTGTAATTCAGCATTTAGTAACCCTGTATTTAGGTGGGATTGTTGTAAGGGTAGTGAGTGAGTTAGTGTGAAGATTGCTCAAGAGTGTGCAAGAAAACAGAGTGTCGCAGCTGGGACTCGCGGGTGGACTCGCGGCTTCAACCCGCCAGAAGATGCACACGTGCCAAGCATGCTGGAAGATGAACAGTCATGCTAGCTGGAGCACTACAGGACAAAACAGGACAACTGGCCATACGGTTAACTCACGATTGGATCTCGCGACTTAGTCAAGCCGCGAGGTCAAGCCGCGAGCCACCCTTGTTTTGGAAAAACCTGACGTTTCGCATTCCTCTTCACTCCAGTATAAATACCCTTTTAACCCACGATTGAAAGAGAGATTCCAGAGAGAATTTTGAGAGAGAAACCCTAAAGAAAAACCAGATTGTTTCACCCACAATCTCTACCTTAGAGTCTCATCAAATTCCCTCACTCTCTTCCTCTCCATTGTCAAATCCTTGAGAGGCATTATCCCAAACCTGGTTCTCACCATTATCATCCCTGTGAGACAGACGTTTGGAGTTCTGGGAAGCAGTTAGGAAGGAGCCAATATTCATTGGTTGATGCTACGGTGTAGTAGCGGAATCCGGAAAACTAGAAAAGAAAAAGGTTCGGCGCAACCTCGTTGGAGCAAGAAGCTTGGAGGGCTTAGGTGCATTGGGTAGATTAGGCTTGGAGGGTCTATTGCTGTCCTTGTATCCCAACTGTATTTTCTAGTGGATTGATTACCGCTTGGAGGGCGGCGGAGAGGTTTTTCGCCGAGGTCTTCGGTTTCCTCTTCGATAACATATCTGGTGTTATCTCTGTGTTTGCATCTTCCTTCCTCTCTATCTCTGCCTTTACATTATCTGCTGTGGTTTATTTTGTTGTGGCATAGATAGTTGTTTAATCAATTCCATATTATAGCATATGTTAAGTTTCCGCACACTAGTTGTTTAACATATTGCGTGTGTTGATTAAATTAGTTTTTGGGGGTCTAAACGTTCAAAAGTGTTTTTGTACACGTTTTTGAACTTTCATTTTTGAATTTTCTAACTCGGGTCGGGTTCGAACGGATAAGAAGGAAATTATTTTTGTTCTCTATTTTTCGGCCTGTCTTAGCCCGTTTCGTCTTCAAATGAAGCCTGGACGACGTTTTTTAATTTCTAAAATTTTTTTGCATTTATATTTGAACTTTCTAACTCGGGTCGGGTTCGAACGGATAGGAAGAAAATTTTTTTTCTTCTCTATTTTTCGGCCTACCTTCAACCGTTTCGTCTCGAAATGAAACCTGGATGATGTTTTTTAATTTTTAGAATTTTTTTCCATTTATTTTTGAATTTTCTAACTCGGGTCGGGTTCGAACGGATAGGGAGGAAATTTTTTTTATTCTATATTTTTCAGCCTGTCCTGACCCGTTTCGTCTTGAAATTAAGCCTGGATGATGTCTTTTAATTTTTAAAATTTTTTTTCATTTATTTTAGAATTTTCTAACTCGGGTCGGGTTCGAACAGATAGGAAGAAAATTTTTTTTCTTCTCTATTTTTTGGCCTGTCTCGGCCCATTTCGTTTTGAAATAAAGCCTGGATGATGTTTTTTAATTTTTAAAATTTTTTGGCATTTATATTTGAATTTTCTAACTCGGGTCGGGTCCGAACGGATCGGAAGGAAATTATTTTTCTTCTCTATTTTTCAGCCTAATTTGGCCCGTTTCGTCGTGAAATGAAGCCTGGACGACGTTTTTTAATTTTTAAAATTTTTTTGCATTTATATTTGAATTTTCTAACTCAGGTCGGGTTCAAACGGACAGGGAGGAAATTTTTTTTATTCTCTACTTTTCGGCCTGTCCTGACCCGTTTCAACTTGAAATGAAGCCTGGATGATGTCCTTTAATATTTAGAATTTTTTTGCATTTATTTTTGAATTTTCTAACTCGGGTCGGTTTCGAACGGATAGGAAGGAAAAATTTTTTTTCTCTATTTTTTGGACTGTCTTGGCCTGTTTTGTCGTGAAATAAAGCTTGAACGATGTTTTTTAATTTTTAAATTTTTTTTTTGCATTTATATTTGAATTTTCTAACTTGAGTTGGGTTCAAACGGATAGGGAGGAAATTTTTTTTATTCTCTATTTTTCGGCCTGTCCTGACCCGTTTCGTCTTGAAATGAAGCCTGAATGATGTCTTTTAATTTTTAGAATTTTTTTACATCTATTTTTGAATTTTCTAACTCGGGTCGGGTTCGAACGGATAGGAAGGAAATTTTTTTTTTCTCTATTTTTCGGCCTGTCATGGCCCGTTTTGCCGTGAAATGAAGCTTGGACGATGTTTTTTAATTTTTAAATTTTTTTTTGCATTTATATTTGAATTTTCTAACTCGGGTCGGGTTCAAACGGATAGGGAGGAAATTTTTTTTATTCTCTATTTTTCGGCCTGTCCTGACCCGTTTCGTCTTGAAATGAAGTCTGGATGATGTTTTTTAATTTTTAAAATTTTTCTGCATTTATTTTTGAATTTTCTAACTCGGGTCGGGTTCGAACGGATAGGAAGGAAATTTTTTTTGTTCTCTATTTTTCGGCCTGTCCTGACCCGTTTCGTCTTGAAATGAAGCCTAGATGATGTCCTTTAATTTTTAGAATTTTTTTACATTTATTTTTGAATTTTCTAACTCGGGTCGGGTTCGAACGGATAGGAAGGAAAATTTTTTTTTTCTCTCTTTTTCGGCCTGTCTTGGCCCGTTTTGCCGTGAAATGAATTTTGGACGATGTTTTTTAATTTTTAAAATTTTTTTTGCATTTATATTTGAATTTTCTAACTCGGGTCGGGTTCAAACGGATAGGGAGAAAATTTTTTTTATTCTCTATTTTTTGGCCTGTCCTGACCCGTTTCGTCTTGAAATGAAGCCTAGATAATATTTTTTAATTTTAAAAATTTTTCTGCATTTATTTTTGAATTTTCTAACTCGGGTCGGGTTCGAACGGATAGGAAGGAAATTGTTTTTCTTCTCTATTTTTCCGCCTGTCTTAGCCCGTTTCGTCTTGAAATAAAGCCTGGATGATGTTTTTTAATTTTTAAATTTTTTTTGCATTTATATTTGAATTTTTTCTATCTCGGGTCGGGTTCAAACGGATAGGGAGGAAATTTTTTTTATTCTCTACTTTTCGGCCTGTCCTGACCCGTTTCGTCTTGAAATGAAGCTTGGATGATGTCTTTTAATTTTTAGAATTTTTTTGCAATTATTTTTGAATTTTCTAATTCGGGTCGGGTTCGAACGGAAAGGAAGGAATTTTTTTTTTCTCTATTTTTCGGCCTATCTTGGCCCGTTTTGCCGTGAAATGAAGCTTGGACGATGTTTTTTAATTTTTAAAATTCTTTTTGCATTTATATTTGAATTTTCTAACTCGGGTCAGGTTCAAATGGATACGGAGGAAATTTTTTTTATTCTCTATTTTTCGGCCTGTCCTGACCCGCTTCGTCTTGAAATGAAGCCTGGATGATGTCTTTTAATTTGTAGAATTTTTTTGCATTTATTTTTGAATTTTCTAACTCGGGTCGGGTTCGAACGGATAGGAAGGAAATTTTTTTTTTCTCTATTTTTCGGCATGTCTCGGCCCGTTTTGCCGTGAACTGAAGCTTGGACGATGTTTTTTAATTTTTGAAATTTTTTTTGCATTTATATTTGAATTTTCTAACTCGGGTCGGGTTCAAACGGATAGGGAGGAAATTTTTTTTATTCTCTATTTTTCGGCCTGTCCTGACCCGTTTCGTCTTGAAATGAAGCCTGGATGATGTTTTTTAATTTTTAAAATTTTTCTGCATTTATTTTTTAATTTTCTAACTTGGGTCGGGTTCGAACGGATAGGAAGGAAATTGTTTTTTTCTCTATTTTTCGGCCTGTCTTAGCCCGTTTCGACTTGAAATGAAGCCTGGACGATGTTTTTTAATTTTTAAAATTTTTTTGCATTTATATTTTAACTTTCTATCTCGGGTCGGGTTCTAACGGATAGGGAGGAAATTTTTTTTTTCTCTATTTTTCGGCCTGTCCTGACCCGTTTCGTCTTGAAATGAAGCTTGGATGATGTCTTTTAATTTTTAGAATTTTTTTGCAATTATTTTTGAATTTTCTAATTCGGGTCGGGTTCGAACGGAAAGGAAGGAATTTTTTTTTTCTCTATTTTTCGGCCTATCTTGGCCCGTTTTCCCGTGAAATGAAGCTTGGACGATGTTTTTTAATTTTTAAAATTCTTTTTGCATTTATATTTAAATTTTCTAACTCGGGTCGGGTTCAAACGGATAGGGAGGAAATTTTTTTTATTCTCTTTTTTTCGGCCTGTCCTGACCCGTTTCGTCTTGAAATGAAGCCTGGATGATGTTTTTTAATTCTTAAAATTTTTTTGCATTTATTTTTGAATTTTCTAACTCGGGCCGGGTTCAAACGAATAAGAAAGAAATGATTTTTGTTCTCTATTTTTCAGCCTGTCTTAGCCCGTTTCATCTTGAAATGAAGCCTGGACGATGTTTTTTAATTTTGAAAATTTTTCTGCATTTATATTTGAATTTTCTAACTCGGGTTGGGTTCAAACGGATAGGGAGGAAATTTTTTTTATTCTCTATTTTTCGTCCTGTCCTGACCCGTTTCGTCTTGAAATGAAGCCTGGATGATGTCTTTTAATTTTTAAAAAAAAATTTCAGTTATTTTTGAATTTTCTAACTCGGGTCGGGTTCGGACGGATAGGAAGAAAATTTTTTTTCTTCTCTATTTTTCGGCCTGACTTCACCCGTTTCGTCTCGAAATGAAACCTGGATGATGTTTTTTAATTTTTAAAATTTTTTTCCTTTTATTTTTGAATTTTCTAACTCGGGTCGGATTCGAACGGATAGGAAGGAAATTATTTTTGTTCTCTATTTTTCGGCCTGTCTTGGCCCATTTCGTCTTCAAATAAAGCCTGGATGATCTTTTTTAATTTTTAAAATTTTTTTGCATTTATATTTGAATTTTCTAACTCGGGTCGGGTTCGAACGGATAGGAAGGAAATTATTTTTCTTCTCTATTTTTCGGCCTGATTTGGCCCATTTCGCCGTGAAATGAAGCCTGGACGATGTTATTTAATTTTTAAAATTTTTTTACATTGATATTTGAATTTTCTAACTCGGGTCGGGTTCAAACGGACACGGAGGAAATTTTTTTTATTCTCTATTTTTCGCCCTGTCCTGATCCGTTTAATCTTGAAATGAAGCCTGGATGATATCTTTTAAATTTTAAAATTTTTCTGCATTTATTTTTGAATTTGCTAACTCGGGTCGGGTTCGAACGGATAAGAAGGAAATTATTTTTGTTCTCTATTTTTCGGCCTGTCTTAGCCCGTTTCGTCTTCAAATGAAGCCTGGACGATGTTTTTTAATTTTTTAAATTTTTTTGCATTTATATTTGAATTTTCTAACTCGGGTCGGGATCAAACGGATAGGGAGGAAATTTTTTTTATTCTCTGTTTTCCGGCCTCTCCTGACCCGTTTCGTCTTGAAATGAAGCCTGGATGAGGTTTTTTAATTTTGAAATTTTTTTTGCACCTATATTTGAATTTTCTAACTCGGGTCGGGTTCGAAAAGATAGGAAGGAAATTATTTTTGTTCTCTATTTTTCGGCCTGTCTTATCCCTTTAAGTCTTGAAATGAAGTATGGATGATATTTTTTAATTTTTAAAAATTTTTTTGCATTGATATTTGAATTTTCTAACTCGTGTCGGGTTCGAATGGATAGGAAGGAAATTTTTTTTTCTCTATTTTTCGGTCTGATTCGGCCCGTTTCGTTGTGAAATGAGGTCTGGACGAGGTTTTTTAATTTTTTTTGCAATTATTTTTGAATTTTCTAACTCGGGTCAGGTTCAAATGGATAGGGGGGAAATTTTTTTTATTATCTATTTTTCGGCCTGTCCTGACCCGCTTCGTCTTGAAATGAAGCCTGGATGATGTCTTTTAATTTCTAGAATTTTTTTGCATTTATTTTTGAACTTTCTAACTCGGGTCGGGTTCGAACGGATAGGAAGGAAATTTTTTTTTCTCTATTTTTCGGCCTGTCTCGGCCCGTTTTGCCGTGAACTGAAGCTTGGACGATGTTTTTTAATTTTTGAAATTTTTTTTGCATTTATATTTGAATTTTCTAACTCGGGTCGGGTTCAAACTAATAGGGAGGAAATTTTTTTTATTCTCTATTTTTCGGCCTGTCCTGACCCGTTTCGTCTTGAAATGAAGCCTGGATGATGTTTTTTAATTTTTAAAATTTTTCTGCATTTATTTTTTAATTTTCCAACTTGGGTCGGGTTCGAACGGATAGGAAGGAAACTGTTTTTTTCTCTATTTTTCGGCCTGTCTTAGCCCGTTTTGACTTCAAATGAAGCCTGGACGATGTTTTTTAATTTTTAAAATTCTTTTGCATTTATATTTGAATTTTCTAAGTCGTGTCGGGTTCGAACGGATAGGAAGGAAACTTTTTTTTTCTCTATTTCTCGGCCTGATTTAGCCCGTTTCGTTGTGAAATGAAGTCTGGACGATGTTTTTTAGTTTTTAAAATTTTTTTGCATTTATATTTGAATTTTCTAACTCGGGTCAGGTTCAAAAGGATTGGGAGGAATTTTTTTTTTTTTTTTTTTTTTTTTTTTTTTTTTTTTTTTTTTTTTTTTTTTTTTTTTTTTTTTCGGCCTATCCTGACCCGTTTCGTCTTGAAATGAAGCCTGGATGATGTCTTTTAATTTTTAGAATTTTTTTGCATTTATTTTTGAATTTTCTAACTCGGGTCGGGTTCGAACGGATAGGAAGGAAATTTTTTTTTTCTCTATTTTCGGCCTGTCTGTGCCCGTTTTGCCGTGAAATTAAGCTTGGACGATGTTTTTTAATTTTAAAAAATTTTTTTGCGTTTATATTTGAATTTTCTAACTCGGTATGGGTTCAAACGGATAGGGAGGAAATTTTTTTTATTCTCTATTTTTCGGCCAGTCCTGACCCATTTCGTCTTGAAATGAAGCCTGGATGATATTTTTTAATTTTTAAAATTTTTCTGCATTTATTTTTGAATTTTCTAACTCGGGTCGGGTTCGAACGGATAGGATGGAAATTGTTTTTGTTCTCTATTTTTCAGCCTGGCTTAGCCCGTTTCATCTTGAAATGAAGCCTGGACGATGTTTTTTAATTTTTAAATTTTTTTTGCATTTATTTTTGAATTTTCTAACTCAGGTCGGGTTCAAACGGATAGGGAGGAACTTTTTTTTGTTCTCTATTTTTCGGCCTGTCCTGACCCGTGTCGTCATGAATGAAGCCTGGATGATGTTTTTTAATTTTTAAAATTTTGCTGCATTTATATTTGAATTTTCTAACTCGGGTCGGGTTCAAACGGATAGGGAGGAAATTTTTTTTATTCTCTATTTTTCGTCCTGTCCTGACCCGTTTTATCTTCAAATGAAGCCTGGATGATGTTTTTTAATTTTTAAAATTTTTCTGCATTTATTTTTGAATTTTCTAACTCGGGTCGGGTTCGAACGGATAAGAAGGAAATTATTTTTGTTATCTATTTTTCGGCCTGTCTTAGCCCGTTTTGTCTTGAAATGAAGCCTGGACGATGTTTTTTTTAATTTTGAAAATTTTTCTGCATTTATATTTGAATTTTCTAACTCGGGTCGGGTTTAAACGGATAGGGAGGAAATTTTTTTTATTCTTTATTTTTCGGCCTGCCTTTGCCCGTTTCGTCTTGTAATGAAGCCTGGACGATGTTTTTTAATTTTTAAAATTTTTCTGCATTTATATTTGAATTTTTTAACCCGGGTCGGGTTCAAACGGATAGGGAGGAAATTTTTTTTATTCTCTATTTTTCGTCCTGTCCTGACCCGTTTTGTCTTCAAATGAAGCCTGGATGATGTTTTTTAAATTTTAAAATTTTTCTGCATTTATTTTAGAATTTTCTAACTCGGGTCGGGTTCGAACGGATAAGAAGGAAATTATTTTTGTTATCTATTTTTCGGCCTGTCTTAGCCTGTTTCATCTTGAAATGGAGCCTGGACGATGTTTTTTTAATTTTGAAAATTTTTCTGCATTTATATTTGAATTTTCTAACTCGGGTCGGGTTCAAACGGATAGGGAGGAAATTTTTTTTTATTCTCTATTTTTCGGGCTGTCCTGACCCGTGTCGTCATGAAATGAAGCCTGGATGATGTTTTTTAATTTTTAAAATTTTTCTGCATTTATTTTTGAATTTTCTAACTCAGGTCGGGTTCGAACGGATAGGAAGGAAATTGTTTTTGTTCTCTATTTTTCGGCCTGCCTTTGCCCGTTTCGTCTTGTAATGAAGCCTGGACGAAGTTTTTTAATTTTTAAAATTTTTTTGCATTTATATTTGAATTTTATAACTCGGGTCGGGTTCAAACGGATAGGGAGGAAATTTTTTTTATTCTCTATTTTTCGGCCTGTCCTGACCCGTTTCGTCTTGAAATGAAGCCTGGATGATGTCTTTTAATTTTTTAAATTTTTTTTCATTTATTTTTGAATTTTCTAACTCGGGTCGGGTTCGAACGGATAGGAAGAAAATTTTTTTTCTTCTCTATTTTTCGGCCTGGCTTCTCCCGTTTCGTCTTGAAATGAAGCCTGGATGATGTTTTTTAATTTTTAGAATTTTTTTTCCATTTATTTTTGAATTTTCTAACTCGGGTCGGGTTCGAACGGATAGGAAGGAAATTATTTTAGCTCTCAATTTTTCGGCCTGTCTTGGCCCGTTTCGTCGTGAAATGAAGCTTGGACGATGTTTTTTAATTTTGAAAATTTTTTTCCATTTATATTTGAATTTTCTAGCTCATGTCGGGTTCGAACGGATAGGAAGGAAATTGTTTTTGTTCTCTATTTTTCGGCCTGTCCTGACCCGTTTCGTCTTGAAATGAAGGCTGGATGATGTCTTTTATTTTTTAAATTTTTTTTCATTTATTTTTGAATTTTCTAACTCGGGTCGGGTTTGAACGGATATGAAGAAAATTATTTTTCTTCTCTATTTTTCGGCCTGGCTTCTCCCGTTTCATCTTGAAATGAAGCCTGGATGATGTTTTTTAATTTTTAGAATTTTTTTCCATTTATTTTTGAAATTTCTAACTCGGGTCGGGTTCGAACAGATAGGAAGGAAATTATTTTAGCTCTCAATTTTTCGGCCTGTCTTGGCCCGTTTTGTCGTGAAATGAAGCTTGGACGATGTTTTTTAATTTTTAAAATTTTTTTCCATTTATATTTGAATTTTCTAACTCGGGTCGGGTTCAAACGGACAGGGAGGAAATTTTTTTTATTCTCTATTTTTGAGCCTGTCCTGACCCGTTTCATCTTGAAATGAAGCCTGGATGATGTCTATTAAAATTTAGAATTTTTTTGCATTTATTTTTGAATTTTCTAACTCGGGTCGGTTTCGAACGGATAGGAAGGAAATTTTTTTTTTCTCTATTTTTCGGCCTGTCTTGGCCTGTTTTGCCGTGAAATGAAGCTTGGACGATGTTTTTTAATTTTTAAATTTTTTTTTGCATTTATATTTGAATTTTCTAACTCTAGTCGGGTTCAAACGGATAGGGAGGAAATTTTTTTTATTCTCTATTTTTCGGCCTGTCCTAACCCGTTTCGTCTTGAAATGAAGCCTGGATGATGTTTTTTAATTTTTAAAATTTTTATGCATTTATTTTTGAATTTTCTAACTCGGGTCGGGTTCCAACGGATAAGAAGGAAATTATTTTTGTTCTCTATTTTTCGGTCTGTCTTAGACAGTTTCGTCTTCAAATGAAGCTTGGACGATGATTTTTAATTTTTAAAATTTTTTTGCATTTATATTTGAACTTTCTAACTCGGGTCGGGTTCGAACGGATTGGGAGGAAATTTTTTTTATTCTCTGTTTTCCGGCTTGTCCTTACCCGTTTCGTCTTGAAATGAAGCCTGGATGATGTTTTTTAATTTTGAAAATTTTTTTGCACTTATATTTGAATTTTCTAACTCGGGTCGGGTACGAACAGATAGGAAGGAAATTATTTTTGTTCTCTATTTTTCGGCCTGTCTTGTCCCTTTAAGTCTTGAAATGAAGTCTGGATGATATTTTTTAATTTTTAATATTTTTTTGCATTTATATTTGAATTTTCTAACTCGTGTCGGGTTCGAACGGATAGGAAGGAAATTTTTTTTTTTCTCTATTTTTCTGCCTGATTTGGCCAGTTTCGTTGTGAAATGAACCTTGGACGATGTTTTTTAATTTTTAAAATTTTTTTGCATTTATATTTGAATTTTCTAAATCGGGTCAAGTTCAAATTGATAGGGAGGACATTTTTTTTATTCTTTATTTTTCGGCCTGTCCTGACCCGTTTCGTCTTGAAATGAAGCCTGGATGATGTTTTTTAATTTTGAAAATTTTTTTGCACTTATATTTGAATTTTCTAACTCGGGTCGGGTTCGAACAGATAGGATGGAAATTATTTTTGTTCTCTATTTTTCGGCATGTCTTGTCCCTTTAAGTCTTGAAATGAAGTCTGGATGATATTTTTTAATTTTTAAATTTTTTTTGCCTTTATATTTGAATTTTCTAACTCGTGTCGGGTTCGAACGGATAGGAAGGAAATTTTCTTTTTTCTCTATTTTTCGGCCTGATTTGGCTCGTTTCGTTGTGAAATGAAGTCTGGACAATGTTTTTTAGTTTTTAAAATTTTTTTGCATTTATATTTGAATTTTCTAACTCGGGTCAGGTTCAAACGGATAGGGGGGAAATTTTTTTTATTTTCTATTTTTCGGCCTGTCCTTACCCGTTTCGTCTTGAAATGAAGCCTGGATGATGTCTTTTAATTTTTAGAATTTTTTTGCATTTATTTTTGAGTTTTCTAACTCGGGTCGGGTTCGAACGGATAGGAAGGAAATTTTTTTTTTCTCTATTTTCGGCCTGTCTATGCCCGTTTTGCCGTGAAATTAAGCTTGGACGATGTTTTTTAATTTTAAAAAATTTTATTGCATTTATATTTGAATTTTCTAACTCGGTATGGGTTCAAACGGATAGGGAGGAAATTTTTTTTATTCTCTATTTTTCGGCCAGTCCTGACCCGTTTCGTCTTGAAATGAAGCCTGGATGATATTTTTTAATTTTTCAAATTTTTCTGCATTTATTTTTGAATTTTCTAACTCGGGTCGGGTTCGAACGGATAGGATGGAAATTGTTTTTGTTTTCTATTTTTCGGCCTGTCTTAGCCCGTTTCGTCTTGAAATGAAGTCTGGACGATGTTTTTTAATTTTGAAAATTTTTCTGCATTTATATTTGAATTTTCTAACTCAGGTCGGGTTCAAACGGATAGGGAAGAAATTTTTTTTATTCTCTATTTTTCGGCCTGTCCCGACCCGTGTCGTCATGAAATGAAGCCTGGATGATGTTTTTTAATTTTTAAAATTTTTCTGCGTTTATATTTGAATTTTCTAACTCGGGTCGGGTTTAAACGGATAGGGTGGAAATTTTTTTTATTCTCTATTTTTCGGCCTGTCCTGACCCGTTTTGTCTTCAAATGAAGCCTGGATGATATTTTTTAATTTTTAAAAATTTTCAGCATTTATTTTTGAATTTTCTAACTCGGGTCGGGTTCGAACGGATAAGAAGGAAATTATTTTTGTTATCTATTTTTCGGCCTGTCTTAGCCCGTTTCGTCTTGAAATGAAGCCTGGACGATGTTTTTTTAATTTTGAATATTTTTCTGCATTTATATTTGAATTTTCTAACTCGGGTCGGGTTCAAACGGATAGGGAGGAAATTTTTTTTATTATCTATTTTTCGGCCTGTCCTGACCCGTGTCGTCATGAAATGAAGCCTGGATGATGTTTTTTAATTTTTAAAATTTTTCTGCATTTATTTTTGAATTTCCTAACTTGGGTCGGGTTCGAACGGATAGGAAGGAAATTGTTTTTGTTCTCTATTTTTCGACCTGTCTTAGCCCATTTCGTCTTGTAATGAAGCCTGGACGATGTTTTTTAATTTTTAAAATTTTTTTGCATTTATATTTGAATTTTCTAACTCGGGTCGGGTTCAAAAGGATTGGGAGGAATTTTTTTTTCTATTTTTCGGCCTGTCCTGACCCGTTTCGTCTTGAAATGAAGCCTGGATGATGTCTTTTAATTTTTAGAATTTTTTTTGCATTTATTTTTGAATTTTCTAACTCGGGTCGGGTTCGAACGGATAGGAAGGAAATTTTTTTTTTCTCTATTTTGGGCCTGTCTATGCCCGTTTTGCCGTGAAATTAAGCTTGGACGATGTTTTTTAATTTTAAAAAATTTTATTGCATTTATATTTGAATTTTCTAACTCAATATGGGTTCAAACGGATAGGGAGGAAATTTTTTTTATTCTCTATTTTTCGGCCAGTCCTAACCCGTTTCGTCTTGAAATGAAGCCTGGATGATATTTTTTAATTTTTAAAATTTTTCTGCATTTATTTTTGAATTTTCTAACTCGGGTCGGGTTCGAACGGATAGGATGGAAATTGTTTTTGTTCTCTATTTTTCAGCCTGTCTTAGCCCGTTTCGTCTTGAAATGAAGCCTGGACGATGTTTTTTAATTTTTAAAATTTTTTTGCATTTATTTTTGAATTTTCAAACTCAGGTCGGGTTCAAACGGATAGGGAGGAACTTTTTTTTGTTCTCTATTTTTCGGCCTGTCCTGACCTGTGTCGTCATGAAATGAAGCCTGATTGATCTTTTTTAATTTTTAAAATTTTGCTGCAGTTAAATTTGAATTTTCTAACTCGGGTCGGGTTCAAACGGATAGGGAGGAAATTTTTTTTATTCTCTATTTTTCGTCCTGTCCTGACTCGTTTTGTCTTCAAATGAAGCCTGGATGATGTTTTTTAATTTTTAAAATTTTTCTGCATTTATTTTAGAATTTTCTAACTCGGGTCGGGTTCGAACGGATAAGAAGGAAATTATTTTTGTTATCTATTTTTCGGCCTGTCTTAGCCCGTTTCGTCTTGAAATGAAGCCTGGACGATGTTTTTTTAATTTTGAAAATTTTTCTGCATTTATATTTGAATTTTCTAACTCGGGTCGGGTTCAAACGGATAGGGAGGAAATTTTTTTTATTCACTATTTTTCGGCCTGTCCTGACCCGTGTCGTCATGAAATGAAGCCTGGATGATGTTTTTTAATTTTTAAAATTTTTCTGCATTTATTTTTGAATTTCCTAACTCGGGTCGGGTTCGAACGGATAGAAAGGAAATTGTTTTTGTTCTCTATTTTTCGGCCTGTCTTAGCCCGTTTCGTCTTGTAATGAAGCCTGGACGATGTTTTTAAATTTTTAAAATTTTTTTGCATTTATATTTGAATTTTCTAACTCGGGTCGGGTTCAAATGGATTGGGAGGAATTTTTTTTTCTATTTTTCGGCCTGTCCTGACCCGTTTCGTCTTGAAATGAAGCCTGGATGATGTCTTTTAATTTTTATAATTTTTTTGCATTTATTTTTGAGTTTTCTAACTCGGGTCGGGTTCGAACGGATAGGAAGGAAATTTTTTTTTTCTCTATTTTCGGCCTGTCTATGCCCGTTTTGCCGTGAAATTAAGCTTGGACGATGTTTTTTAATTTTAAAAAATTTTATTGCATTTATATTTGAATTTTCTAACTCGGTATGGGTTCAAACGGATAGGGAGGAAATTTTTTTTATTCTCTATTTTTCGGCCAGTCCTGACCCGTTTCGTCTTGAAATGAAGCCTGGATGATATTTTTTAATTTTTCAAATTTTTCTGCATTTATTTTTGAATTTTCTAACTCGGGTCGGGTTCGAACGGATAGGATGGAAATTGTTTTTGTTTTCTATTTTTCGGCCTGTCTTAGCCCGTTTCGTCTTGAAATGAAGTCTGGACGATGTTTTTTAATTTTGAAAATTTTTCTGCATTTATATTTGAATTTTCTAACTCAGGTCGGGTTCAAACGGATAGGGAAGAAATTTTTTTTATTCTCTATTTTTCGGCCTGTCCCGACCCGTGTCGTCATGAAATGAAGCCTGGATGATGTTTTTTAATTTTTAAAATTTTTCTGCATTTATATTTGAATTTTCTAACTCGGGTCGGGTTTAAACGGATAGGGTGGAAATTTTTTTTATTCTCTATTTTTCGGCCTGTCCTGACCCGTTTTGTCTTCAAATGAAGCCTGGATGATATTTTTTAATTTTTAAAAATTTTCAGCATTTATTTTTGAATTTTCTAACTCGGGTCGGGTTCGAACGGATAAGAAGGAAATTATTTTTGTTATCTATTTTTCGGCCTGTCTTAGCCCGTTTCGTCTTGAAATGAAGCCTGGACGATGTTTTTTTAATTTTGAATATTTTTCTGCATTTATATTTGAATTTTCTAACTCGGGTCGGGTTCAAACGGATAGGGAGGAAATTTTTTTTATTATCTATTTTTCGGCCTGTCCTGACCCGTGTCGTCATGAAATGAAGCCTGGATGATGTTTTTTAATTTTTAAAATTTTTCTGCATTTATTTTTGAATTTCCTAACTTGGGTCGGGTTCGAACGGATAGGAAGGAAATTGTTTTTGTTCTCTATTTTTCGACCTGTCTTAGCCCATTTCGTCTTGTAATGAAGCCTGGACGATGTTTTTTAATTTTTAAAATTTTTTTGCATTTATATTTGAATTTTCTAACTCGGGTCGGGTTCAAAAGGATTGGGAGGAATTTTTTTTTCTATTTTTCGGCCTGTCCTGACCCGTTTCGTCTTGAAATGAAGCCTGGATGATGTCTTTTAATTTTTAGAATTTTTTTTGCATTTATTTTTTAATTTTCTAACTCGGGTCGGGTTCGAACGGATAGGAAGGAAATTTTTTTTTTCTCTATTTTGGGCCTGTCTATGTCCGTTTTGCCGTGAAATTAAGCTTGGACGATGTTTTTTAATTTTAAAAAATTTTATTGCATTTATATTTGAATTTTCTAACTCAATATGGGCTCAAACGGATAGGGAGGAAATTTTTTTTATTCTCTATTTTTCGGCCAGTCCTAACCCGTTTCGTCTTGAAATGAAGCCTGGATGATATTTTTTAATTTTTAAAATTTTTCTGCATTTATTTTTGAATTTTCTAACTCGGGTCGGGTTCGAACGGATAGGATGGAAATTGTTTTTGTTCTCTATTTTTCAGCCTGTCTTAGCCCGTTTCGTCTTGAAATGAAGCCTGGACGATGTTTTTTAATTTTTAAAATTTTTTTGCATTTATTTTTGAATTTTCAAACTCAGGTCGGGTTCAAACGGATAGGGAGGAACTTTTTTTTGTTCTCTATTTTTCGGCCTGTCCTGACCTGTGTCGTCATGAAATGAAGCCTGATTGATCTTTTTTAATTTTTAAAATTTTGCTGCAGTTAAATTTGAATTTTCTAACTCGGGTCGGGTTCAAACGGATAGGGAGGAAATTTTTTTTATTCTCTATTTTTCGTCCTGTCCTGACTCGTTTTGTCTTCAAATGAAGCCTGGATGATGTTTTTTAATTTTTAAAATTTTTCTGCATTTATTTTAGAATTTTCTAACTCGGGTCGGGTTCGAACGGATAAGAAGGAAATTATTTTTGTTATCTATTTTTCGGCCTGTCTTAGCCCGTTTCGTCTTGAAATGAAGCCTGGACGATGTTTTTTTAATTTTGAAAATTTTTCTGCATTTATATTTGAATTTTCTAACTCGGGTCGGGTTCAAACGGATAGGGAGGAAATTTTTTTTATTCACTATTTTTCGGCCTGTCCTGACCCGTGTCGTCATGAAATGAAGCCTGGATGATGTTTTTTAATTTTTAAAATTTTTCTGCATTTATTTTTGAATTTCCTAACTCGGGTCGGGTTCGAACGGATAGAAAGGAAATTGTTTTTGTTCTCTATTTTTCGGCCTGTCTTAGCCCGTTTCGTCTTGTAATGAAGCCTGGACGATGTTTTTTAATTTTTAAAATTTTTTTGCATTTATATTTGAATTTTCTAACTCGGGTCGGGTTCAAATGGATTGGGAGGAATTTTTTTTTTCTATTTTTCGGCCTGTCCTGACCCGTTTCGTCTTGAAATGAAGCCTGGATGATGTCTTTTAATTTTTATAATTTTTTTGCATTTATTTTTGAGTTTTCTAACTCGGGTCGGGTTCGAACGGATAGGAAGGAAATTTTTTTTTTCTCTATTTTCGGCCTGTCTATGCCCGTTTTGCCGTGAAATTAAGCTTGGACGATGTTTTTTAATTTTAAAAAATTTTATTGCATTTATATTTGAATTTTCTAACTCGGTATGGGTTCAAACGGATAGGGAGGAAATTTTTTTTATTCTCTATTTTTCGGCCAGTCCTGACCCGTTTCGTCTTGAAATGAAGCCTGGATGATATTTTTTAATTTTTCAAATTTTTCTGCATTTATTTTTGAATTTTCTAACTCGGGTCGGGTTCGAACGGATAGGATGGAAATTGTTTTTGTTTTCTATTTTTCGGCCTGTCTTAGCCCGTTTCGTCTTGAAATGAAGTCTGGACGATGTTTTTTAATTTTGAAAATTTTTCTGCATTTATATTTGAATTTTCTAACTCAGGTCGGGTTCAAACGGATAGGGAAGAAATTTTTTTTATTCTCTATTTTTCGGCCTGTCCCGACCCGTGTCGTCATGAAATGAAGCCTGGATGATGTTTTTTAATTTTTAAAATTTTTCTGCATTTATATTTGAATTTTCTAACTCGGGTCGGGTTTAAACGGATAGGGTGGAAATTTTTTTTATTCTCTATTTTTCGGCCTGTCCTGACCCGTTTTGTCTTCAAATGAAGCCTGGATGATATTTTTTAATTTTTAAAAATTTTCAGCATTTATTTTTGAATTTTCTAACTCGGGTCGGGTTTGAACGGATAAGAAGGAAATTATTTTTGTTATCTATTTTTCGGCCTGTCTTAGCCCGTTTCGTCTTGAAATGAAGCCTGGACGATGTTTTTTTAATTTTGAATATTTTTCTGCATTTATATTTGAATTTTCTAACTCGGGTCGGGTTCAAACGGATAGGGAGGAAATTTTTTTTATTATCTATTTTTCGGCCTGTCCTGACCCGTGTCGTCATGAAATGAAGCCTGGATGATGTTTTTTAATTTTTAAAATTTTTCTGCATTTATTTTTGAATTTCCTAACTTGGGTCGGGTTCGAACGGATAGGAAGGAAATTGTTTTTGTTCTCTATTTTTCGACCTGTCTTAGCCCATTTCGTCTTGTAATGAAGCCTGGACGATGTTTTTTAATTTTTAAAATTTTTTTGCATTTATATTTGAATTTTCTAACTCGGGTCGAGTTCAAAAGGATTGGGAGGAATTTTTTTTTCTATTTTTCGGCCTGTCCTGACCCGTTTCGTCTAGAAATGAAGCCTGGATGATGTCTTTTAATTTTTAGAATTTTTTTTGCATTTATTTTTGAATTTTCTAACTCGGGTCGGGTTCGAACGGATAGGAAGGAAATTTTTTTTTTCTCTATTTTGGGCCTGTCTATGCCCGTTTTGCCGTGAAATTAAGCTTGGACGATGTTTTTTAATTTTAAAAAATTTTATTGCATTTATATTTGAATTTTCTAACTCAATATGGGTTCAAACGGATAGGGAGGAAATTTTTTTTATTCTCTATTTTTCGGCCAGTCCTAACCCGTTTCGTCTTGAAATGAAGCCTGGATGATATTTTTTAATTTTTAAAATTTTTCTGCATTTATTTTTGAATTTTCTAACTCGGGTCGGGTTCGAACGGATAGGATGGAAATTGTTTTTGTTCTCTATTTTTCAGCCTGTCTTAGCCCATTTCGTCTTGAAATGAAGCCTGGACGATGTTTTTTAATTTTTAAAATTTTTTTGCATTTATTTTTGAATTTTCAAACTCAGGTCGGGTTCAAACGGATAGGGAGGAACTTTTTTTTGTTCTCTATTTTTCGGCCTGTCCTGACCTGTGTCGTCATGAAATGAAGCCTGATTGATCTTTTTTAATTTTTAAAATTTTGCTGCAGTTAAATTTGAATTTTCTAACTAGGGTCGGGTTCAAACGGATAGGGTGGAAATTTTTTTTATTCTCTATTTTTCGTCCTGTCCTGACTCGTTTTGTCTTCAAATGAAGCCTGGATGATGTTTTTTAATTTTTAAAATTTTTCTGCATTTATTTTAGAATTTTCTAACTCGGGTCGGGTTCGAACGGATAAGAAGGAAATTATTTTTGTTATCTATTTTTCGGCCTGTCTTAGCCCGTTTCGTCTTGAAATGAAGCCTGGACGATGTTTTTTTAATTTTGAAAATTTTTCTGCATTTATATTTGAATTTTCTAACTCGGGTCGGGTTCAAACGGATAGGGAGGAAATTTTTTTTATTCACTATTTTTCGGCCTGTCCTGACCCGTGTCGTCATGAAATGAAGCCTGGATGATGTTTTTTAATTTTTAAAATTTTTCTGCATTTATTTTTGAATTTCCTAACTCGGGTCGGGTTCGAACGGATAGAAAGGAAATTGTTTTTGTTCTCTATTTTTCGGCCTGTCTTAGCCCGTTTCGTCTTGTAATGAAGCCTGGACGATGTTTTTAAATTTTTAAAATTTTTTTGCATTTATATTTGAATTTTCTAACTCGGGTCGGGTTCAAATGGATTGGGAGGAATTTTTTTTTTCTATTTTTCGGCCTGTCCTGACCCGTTTCGTCTTGAAATGAAGCCTGGATGATGTCTTTTAATTTTTATAATTTTTTTGCATTTATTTTTGAGTTTTCTAACTCGGGTCGGGTTCGAACGGATAGGAAGGAAATTTTTTTTTTCTCTATTTTCGGCCTGTCTATGCCCGTTTTGCCGTGAAATTAAGCTTGGACGATGTTTTTTAATTTTAAAAAATTTTATTGCATTTATATTTGAATTTTCTAACTCGGTATGGGTTCAAACGGATAGGGAGGAAATTTTTTTTATTCTCTATTTTTCGGCCAGTCCTGACCCGTTTCGTCTTGAAATGAAGCCTGGATGATATTTTTTAATTTTTCAAATTTTTCTGCATTTATTTTTGAATTTTCTAACTCGGGTCGGGTTCGAACGGATAGGATGGAAATTGTTTTTGTTTTCTATTTTTCGGCCTGTCTTAGCCCGTTTCGTCTTGAAATGAAGTCTGGACGATGTTTTTTAATTTTGAAAATTTTTCTGCATTTATATTTGAATTTTCTAACTCAGGTCGGGTTCAAACGGATAGGGAAGAAATTTTTTTTATTCTCTATTTTTCGGCCTGTCCCGACCCGTGTCGTCATGAAATGAAGCCTGGATGATGTTTTTTAATTTTTAAAATTTTTCTGCATTTATATTTGAATTTTCTAACTCGGGTCGGGTTTAAACGGATAGGGTGGAAATTTTTTTTATTCTCTATTTTTCGGCCTGTCCTGACCCGTTTTGTCTTCAAATGAAGCCTGGATGATATTTTTTAATTTTTAAAAATTTTCAGCATTTATTTTTGAATTTTCTAACTCGGGTCGGGTTCGAACGGATAAGAAGGAAATTATTTTTGTTATCTATTTTTTGGCCTGTCTTAGCCCGTTTCGTCTTGAAATGAAGCCTGGACGATGTTTTTTTAATTTTGAATATTTTTCTGCATTTATATTTGAATTTTCTAACTCGGGTCGGGTTCAAACGGATAGGGAGGAAATTTTTTTTATTATCTATTTTTCGGCCTGTCCTGACCCGTGTCGTCATGAAATGAAGCCTGGATGATGTTTTTTAATTTTTAAAATTTTTCTGCATTTATTTTTGAATTTCCTAACTTGGGTCGGGTTCGAACGGATAGGAAGGAAATTGTTTTTGTTCTCTATTTTTCGACCTGTCTTAGCCCATTTCGTCTTGTAATGAAGCCTGGACGATGTTTTTTAATTTTTAAAATTTTTTTGCATTTATATTTGAATTTTCTAACTCGGGTCGAGTTCAAAAGGATTGGGAGGAATTTTTTTTTCTATTTTTCGGCCTGTCCTGACCCGTTTCGTCTTGAAATGAAGCCTGGATGATGTCTTTTAATTTTTAGAATTTTTTTTGCATTTATTTTTGAATTTTCTAACTCGGGTCGGGTTCGAACGGATAGGAAGGAAATTTTTTTTTTCTCTATTTTGGGCCTGTCTATGCCCGTTTTGCCGTGAAATTAAGCTTGGACGATGTTTTTTAATTTTAAAAAATTTTATTGCATTTATATTTGAATTTTCTAACTCAATATGGGTTCAAACGGATAGGGAGGAAATTTTTTTTATTCTCTATTTTTCGGCCAGTCCTAACCCGTTTCGTCTTGAAATGAAGCCTGGATGATATTTTTTAATTTTTAAAATTTTTCTGCATTTATTTTTGAATTTTCTAACTCGGGTCGGGTTCGAACGGATAGGATGGAAATTGTTTTTGTTCTCTATTTTTCAGCCTGTCTTAGCCCGTTTCGTCTTGAAATGAAGCCTGGACGATGTTTTTTAATTTTTAAAATTTTTTTGCATTTATTTTTGAATTTTCAAACTCAGGTCGGGTTCAAACGGATAGGGAGGAACTTTTTTTTGTTCTCTATTTTTCGGCCTGTCCTGACCTGTGTCGTCATGAAATGAAGCCTGATTGATCTTTTTTAATTTTTAAAATTTTGCTGCAGTTAAATTTGAATTTTCTAACTCGGGTCGGGTTCAAACGGATAGGGTGGAAATTTTTTTTATTCTCTATTTTTCGTCCTGTCCTGACTCGTTTTGTCTTCAAATGAAGCCTGGATGATGTTTTTTAATTTTTAAAATTTTTCTGCATTTATTTTAGAATTTTCTAACTCGGGTCAGGTTCGAACGGATAAGAAGGAAATTATTTTTGTTATCTATTTTTCGGCCTGTCTTAGCCCGTTTCGTCTTGAAATGAAGCCTGGACGATGTTTTTTTAATTTTGAAAATTTTTCTGCATTTATATTTGAATTTTCTAACTCGGGTCGGGTTCAAACGGATAGGGAGGAAATTTTTTTTATTCACTATTTTTCGGCCTGTCCTGACCCGTGTCGTCATGAAATGAAGCCTGGATGATGTTTTTTAATTTTTAAAATTTTTCTGCATTTATTTTTGAATTTCCTAACTCGGGTCGGGTTCGAACGGATAGAAAGGAAATTGTTTTTGTTCTCTATTTTTCGGCCTGTCTTAGCCCGTTTCGTCTTGTAATGAAGCCTGGACGATGTTTTTTAATTTTTAAAATTTTTTTGCATTTATATTTGAATTTTCTAACTCGGGTCGGGTTCAAATGGATTGGGAGGAATTTTTTTTTTCTATTTTTCGGCCTGTCCTGACCCGTTTCGTCTTGAAATGAAGCCTGGATGATGTCTTTTAATTTTTATAATTTTTTTGCATTTATTTTTGAATTTTCTAACTCGGGTCGGGTTCGAACGGATAGGAAGGAAATTTTTTTTTTCTCTATTTTCGGCCTGTCTATGCCCGTTTTGCCGTGAAATTAAGCTTGGACGATGTTTTTTAATTTTAAAAAATTTTATTGCATTTATATTTGAATTTTCTAACTCGGTATGGGTTCAAACGGATAGGGAGGAAATTTTTTTTATTCTCTATTTTTCGGCCAGTCCTGACCCGTTTCGTCTTGAAATGAAGCCTGGATGATATTTTTTAATTTTTCAAATTTTTCTGCATTTATTTTTGAATTTTCTAACTCGGGTCGAGTTCTAACGGATAGGATGGAAATTGTTTTTGTTCTCTATTTTTCAGCCTGTCTTAGCCCGTTTCGTCTTGAAATGATGCCTGGACGATGTTTTTTAATTTTTAAAATTTTTTTGCATTTATTTTTGAATTTTCTAACTCAGGTCGGGTTCAAACGGATAGGGAGGAACTTTTTTTTGTTCTCTATTTTTCGGCCTGTCCTGACCCGTGTCGTCATGAATTGAAGCCTGGATGATGTTTTTTAATTTTTAAAATTTTGCTGCAGTTATATTTGAATTTTCTAACTCGGGTCGGGTTCAAACGGATAGGGAGGAAATTTTTTTTATTCTCTATTTTTCATCCTGTCCTGACCCGTTTTGTCTTGAAATGAAGCCTGGATGATGTTTTTTAATTTTTAAAATTTTTCTGCATTTATTTTAGAATTTTCTAACTCGGGTCGGGTTCGAACAGATAAGAAGGAAATTATTTTTGTTATCTATTTTTCGGCCTGTCTTAGCACGTTTCGTCTTGAAATGAAGCCTGGACGATGTTTTTTTAATTTTGAAAATTTTTCTGCATTTATATTTGAATTTTTGAACTCGGGTCGGGTTCAAACGGATAGGGAGGAAATTTTTTTTATTCTCTATTTTTCGGCCTGTCCTGACCCGTGTCGTCATGAAATGAAGCCTGGATGATTTTTTGTAATTTTTAAAATTTTTCTGCATTTATTTTTGAATTTTCTAACTCGGGTCGGGTTCGAACGGATAGGATGGAAATTGTTTTTGTTCTCTATTTTTCGGCCTGTCTTAGCCCGTTTCGTCTTGTAATGAAGCCTGGACGATGTTTTTTAATTTTTAAAATTTTTTGGCATTTATATTTGAATTTTATAACTCGGGTCGGGTTCAAACGGATAGGGAGGAAATTTTTTTTATTCTCTATTTTTCGGCCTGTCCTGACCCGTTTCGTCTTGAAATGAAGCCTGGATGATGTCTTTTAATTTTTTAAATTTTTTTTCATTTATTTTTGAATTTTCTAACTCGGGTCGGGTTCGAACGGATAGGAAGAAATTTTTTTTTCTTCTCTATTTTTTGGCCTGGCTTCACCCGTTTCGTCTTGAAATGAAGCCTGGATGATGTTTTTTAATTTTTAGAATTTTTTTCCATTTATTTTTGAATTTTCTAACTCGGTATGGGTTCAAACGGATAGGGACGAAATTTTTTTTATTCTCTATTTTTCGGCCAGTCCAGACCCGTTTCGTCTTGAAATGAAGCCTGGATGATATTTTTTAATTTTTAAAATTTTTCTGCATTTATTTTTGAATTTTCTAACTCGGGTCGGGTTCGAACGGATAGGATGGAAATTGTTTTTGTTCTCTATTTTTCAGCCTGTCTTAGCCCGTTTCGTCTTGAAATGAAGCCTGGACGATGTTTTTTAATTTTTAAAATTTTTTTGCATTTATTTTTTAATTTTCTAACTCAGGTCGGGTTCAAACGGATAGGGAGGAAATTTTTTTATTCTCTATTTTTCGGCCTGTCCTGACCCGTGTCGTCATGAAATGAAGCCTGGATGATGTTTTTTAATTTTTAAAATTTTTCTGCATTTATATTTGAATTTTCTAACTCGGGTCGGGTGGAGGAAATTTTTTTTATTCTCTATTTTTCGTCCTGTCCTGACCCGTTTTGTCTACAAATGAAGCCTGGATGATGTTTTTTAATTTTTAAAATTTTTCTGCGTTTATTTTAGAATTTTCTAACTCGGGTCGGGTTCGAACGGATAAGAAGGAAATTATTTTTGTTATCTATTTTTCGGCCTGTCTTAGCCCGTTTCGTCTTGAAATGAAGCCTGGACGATGTTTTTTTAATTTTGAAAATTTTTCTGCATTTATATTTGAATATTCTAACTCGGGTCGGGTTCAAACGGATAGGGAGGAAATTTTTTTTATTCTCTATTTTTCGGGCTGTCCTGACCCGTGTCGTCATGAAATGTAGCCTGGATGACGTTTTTTAATTTTTAAAATTTTTCTGCATTTATTTTTGAATTTTCTAACTCGGGTCGTGTTCGAACGGATAGGAAGGAAATTGTTTTTGTTCTCTATATTTCGGCCTGTCTTTGCCCGTTTCGACGATGTTTTTTAATTTTAAAAATTTTTTTTGCATTTATATTTGAATTTTCTAACTCGGTATGGGTTCAAATGGATAGGGAGGAAATTTTTTTTATTCTCTATTTTTCGGCCAGTCCTGACCCGTTTCATCTTGAAATGTAGCCTGGATGATATTTTTTTAATTTTTAAAATTTTTCTGCATTTATTTTTGAATTTTCTAACTCGGGTCGGGTTCGAACGGATAGGATGGAAATTGTTTTTGTTCTCTATTTTTCGGCCTGTCTTAGCCCGTTTCGTCTTGAAATGAAGCCTGGACGTTGTTTTTTAATTTGGAAAATTTTTCTTCATTTATATTTGAATTTTCTAGCTCAGGTCGGGTTCAAACGGATAGGGAAGAAATTTTTTTTATTCTCTATTTTTTGGCCTGTCCGGACCCGTGTCGTCATGAAATGAAGCCTGGATGATGTTTTTTAATTTTTAAAATTTTTCTGCATTTATAATTGAATTTTCTAACTCGGGTCGGGTTTAAACGGATAGGGAGGAAATTTTTTTTATTCTCTATTTTTCGGCCTGTCCTGACCCGTTTTGTCTTCAAATGAAGCCTGGATGATATTTTTTAATTTTTAAAATTTTTCAGCATTTATTTTTGAATTTTCTAACTTGGGTCGGGTTCGAACGGATAAGAAGGAAATTATTTTTGTTATCTATTTTTCGGCCTGTCTTAGCCCGTTTCGTCTTGAAATGAAGCCTGGACGATATTTTTTTAATTTTGAAAATTTTTCTGCATTTATATTTGAATTTTCTAACTCGGGTCGGGTTCAAACGGATAGGGAGGAAATTTTTTTTATTCTCTATTTTTCGGCCTGTCCTGACCCGTGTCGTCATGAAATGAAGCCTGGATGATGTTTTTTAATTTTTAAAATTTTTCTGCATTTATTTTTGAATTTTCTAAGTCGGGTTGGGTTCGAACGGATAGGAAGGAAATTGTTTTTGTTCTCTATTTTTCGGCCTGTCTTAGCCCGTTTCGTCTTGTAATGAAGCCTGGACGATGTTTTTTAATTTTTAAAATTTTTTTGCATTTATATTTGAATTTTATAACTCGGGTCGGGTTCAAACGGATAGGGAGGAAATTTTTTTTATTCTCTATTTTTCGGCCTGTCCTGATCCGTTTCGGCTTGAAATGAAGTCTGGATGATGTCTTTTAATTTTTTAAATTTTTTTTCATTTATTTTTGAATTTTCTAACTCGGGTCGGGTTCGAACGGATAAGAAGAAAATTTTTTTTCTTTTCTATTTTTCGGCCTGGCCTAACCCGTTTTGTCTTCAAATGAAGGCTGGATGATGTTTTTTAATTTTTAAAATTTTTCTGCACTTATTTTTGAATTTTCTAACTCGGGTCGGGTTTGAACGGATAAGAAGGAAATTATTTTTGTTATCTATTTTTTGGCCTGTCTTAGACCGTTTCGTCTTGGAATGAAGCCTGGACGATGTTTTTTTAATTTTGAAAATTTTTCTGCATTTATATTTGTAGTTTCTAACTCGTGTCGTGTTCAAACGGATAGGGAGGAAATTTTTTTTATTCTCTATTTTTCGGCCTGTCCTAACCCGTTTCGTCTTGAAATGAAGCCTGGATGATGTTTTTTAATATTTAAAATTTTTATGCATTTATTTTTGAATTTTCTAACTCGGGTCGGGTTCCAACGGATAAGAAGGAAATTATTTTTTTCTCTATTTTTCGGCCTGTCTTAGCCCGTTTCGTCTTCAAATGAAGCCTGGACGATGTTTTTTAATTTTTAAAATTTTTTTGCATTTATATTTGAACTTTCTAACTCGGGTCGGGTTCGAACGGATAGGGAGGAAATTTTTTTTATTCTCTGTTTTCCGGCTTGTCCTGACCCGTTTCGTCTTGAAATGATGCCTGGATGATGTTTTTTAATTTTGAAAATTTTTTTGCACTTATATTTGAATTTTCTAACTCGGGTCGGGTTCGAACAGATAGGAAGGAAATTATTTTTGTTCTCTATTTTTCGGCCTGGCTTGTCCCTTTAAGTCTTGAAATGAAGTCTGGATGATATTTTTTAATTTTTAAAATTTTTTTGCATTTATATTTGAATTTTCTAACTCGTGTCGGGTTCGAACGGATAGGAAGGAAATTTTTTTTTCTCTATTTTTCGGCCTGATTTGGCCCGTTTCGTTGTGAAATGAAGCCTGGACGATGTTTTTTAATTTTTAAAATTTTTTTGCATTTATATTTGAATTTTCTAACTCGGGTCAGGTTCAAATGGATAGGGAGGAAATTTTTTTTATTCTTTATTTTTCGGCCTGTCCTTACCCGTTTCGTCTTGAAATGAAACCTGGATGATGTCTTTTAACTTTTGGAATTTTTTTGCATTTATTTTTGAATTTTCTATCTGGGGTCGGGTTCGAACGGATAGGAAGGAAATTTTTTTTTTTCTGTATTTTTCAGTCTATCTCGGCCCGTTTCGCTGTGAAATGAAGCTTGGACGGTGTTTTTTAATTTATAAAATTTTTGTTGCATTTCTATTTCAATTTTCTAACTCGGGTCGAGTTCAAATGGATAGGGAGGAAATTTTTTTTGTTCTCTATTTTTTGGCCTGTCCTGACCCGTTTCGTCTTGAAATAAAGCCTGGATGATGTCTTTTAATTTTTAAAATTTTTCTGCATTTATTTTTGAATTTTCTAACTCGGGTTGGGTTCGAACGGACAGGAAGGAAATGGTTTTAGTTCTCTATTTTTCGGCCTGTCTTAGCCCGTTTCATCTTGAAATGAAGCCTGGACGATGTTTTTTAATTTTGAAAATTTTTCTGCATTTATATTTGAATTTTCTAACTCGGGTTGGGTTCAAACGGATAGGGAGGAAATATTTTTTATTCTCTATTTTTCGGCCTGTCCTGACCCGTTTCGTCTTGAAATGAAGCCTGGATGATGTCTTTTAATTTTTAAAATTTTTCTGCATTTATTTTCGAATTTTCTAACTCGGGTCGGGTTCGAACGGATAAGAAGGAAATTATTTTTGTTCTCTATTTTTCGGCCTGTCTTAGCCCGTTTCGTCTTCAAATGAAGCCTGGACGATGTTTTTTAATTTTTAAAATTTTTTTGCATTTATATTTGAACTTTCTAACTCGGGTCGGGTTCGAACGGATAGGAAGAAAATTTTTTTTCTTCTCTATTTTTCGGCCTGACTTCACTCGTTTCGTCTCGAAATAAAACCTGGATGATGTTTTTTAATTTTTAGAATTTTTTTCCATTTATTTTTGAATTTTCTAACTCGGGTCGGGTTCGAACGGATAGGGAGGAAATTTTTTTTATTCTCTATTTTTCTGCCTGTCCTGACCCGTTTCGTCTTGAAATGAAGCCTGGATAATGTCTTTTAATTTTTAAAATTTTTTTTCATTTATTTTTGAATTTTCTAACTCGGGTCGGGTTCGAACGGATAGGAAGAAAATTTTTTTTCTTCTCTATTTTTTGGCCTGTCTTGGCCCATTTCGTTTTGAAATAAAGCCTGGATGATGTTTTTTAATTTTTAAAATTTTTTGGCATTTATATTTGAATTTTCTAACTCGGGTCGGGTCCGAACGGATCGGAAGGAAATTATTTTTCTTCTCTATTTTTCAGCCTAATTTATCCCGTTTCGTCGTGAAATGAAGCCTGGACGACGTTTTTTAATTTTTAAAATTTTTTTGCATTTATATTTGAATTTTCTAACTCAGGTCGGATTCAAACGGACAGGGAGGAAATTTTTTTGATTCTCTATTTTTCGGCCTGTCCTGACCCGTTTCAACTTGAAATGAAGCCTGGATGATGTCCTTTAATGTTTAGAATTTTTTTGCATTTATTTTTGAATTTTCTAACTCGGGTCGGTTTCGAACGGATAGAAAGGAAAATTTTTTTTTTCTCTATTTTTCGGCATGTCTTGGCCTGTTTTGCCGTGAAAAGAAGCTTGAACGATGTTTTTTAATTTTTAAAATTTTTTTTTGCATTTATATTTGAATTTTCTAACTCGAGTTGGGTTCAAACGGATAGGGAGGAAATTTTTTTTATTCTCTATTTTTCGGCCTGTCCTGCCCCGTTTCGTCTTGAAATGAAGCCTGGATGATGTCTTTTAATTTTTAGAATTTTTTTACAT
Organism: Quercus robur; assembly: GCF_932294415.1. NCBI lineage: Eukaryota > Viridiplantae > Streptophyta > Magnoliopsida > Fagales > Fagaceae > Quercus > Quercus robur. The sequence goes on along the minus strand of NC_065539.1, from coordinate 29,433,454 downwards.
TTATTTTTGAATTTTCTAACTCGGGTCGGGTTCGAACGGATAGGAAGGAAATTTTTTTTTTCTCTATTTTTCGGCCTCTCTTGGCCCGTTTTGCCGTGAAATGAAGCTTGGACGATGTTTTTTAATTTTTAAAATTTTTTTTGCATTTATATTAGAATTTTCTAACTCGGGTCGGGTTCAAACGGATAGGGAGGAAATTTTTTTTATTCTCTATTTTTCGGCCTGTTCTTACCCGTTTCGTCTTGAAATGAAGTCTGGATGATGTTTTTTAATTTTTTAAATTTTTCTGCATTTATTTTTGAATTTTCTAACTCGGGTCGGGTTCGAATGGATAGGAAGGAAATTTTTTTTGTTCTCTATTTTTCGGCCTGTCCTGACCCGTTTCGTCTTGAAATGAAGCCTAGATGATGTCCTTTAATTTTTAGAATTTTTTTACATTTATTTTTGAATTTTCTAACTCGGGTCGGGTTCGAACGGATAGGAAGGAAAATTTTTTTTTTCTCTATTTTTCGGCCTGTCTTGGCCCGTTTTGCCGTGAAATGAATTTTGGACGATGTTTTTTAATTTTTAAAATTTTTTTTGCATTTATATTTGAATTTTCTAACTCGGGTCGGGTTCAAACGGATAGGGAGGAAATTTTTTTTATTCTCTATTTTTTGGCCTGTCCTGACCCGTTTCGTCTTGAAATGAAGTCTAGATGATATTTTTTAATTTTTAAAATTTTTCTGCATTTATTTTTAAATTTTCTAACTCGTGTCGGGTTCGAACGGATAGGAAGGAAATTGTTTTTGTTCTCTATTTTTCCGCCTGTCTTAGCCCGTTTCGTCTTGAAATAAAGCCTGGATGATGTTTTTTAATTTTTAAATTTTTTTTACATTTATATTTGAATTTTTTCTATCTCGGGTCGGGTTCAAACGGATAGGGAGGAAAATTTTTTTATTCTCTACTTTTCGGCCTGTCCTAACCCGTTTCGTCTTGAAATGAAGCTTGGATGATGTCTTTTAATTTTTAGAATTTTTTTGCAATTATTTTTGAATTTTCTAATTCGGGTCGGGTTCGAACGGAAAGGAAGGAATTTTTTTTTCTCTATTTTTCGGCCTAGCTTGGCCCGTTTTGCCGTGAAATGAATCTTGGACGATGTTTTTTAATTTTTAAAATTCTTTTTGCATTTATATTTGAATTTTCTAACTCGGGTCAGGTTCAAATGGATAGGGAGGAAATTTTTTTTATTCTCTATTTTTCGGCCCGTCCTGACCCGCTTCGTCTTGAAATGAAGCCTGGATGATGTCTTTTAATTTCTAGAATTTTTTTGCATTTATTTTTGAATTTTCTAACTCGGGTCGGGTTCGAACGGATAGGAAGGAAATTTTTTTTTTCTCTATTTTTCGGCCTGTCTCGGCCCGTTTTGCTGTGAACTGAAGCTTGGACGATGTTTTTTAATTTTTGAAATTTTTTTTGCATTTATATTTGAATTTTCTAACTCGGGTCGGGTTCAAATGGATAGGGAGGAAATTTTTTTTATTCTCTATTTTTTGGCCTGTCCTGACCCGTTTCGTCTTGAAATGAAGCCTGGATGATGTTTTTTAATTTTTAAAATTTTTCTGCATTTATTTTTTAATTTTCTAACTTGGGTCGGGTTCGAACGGATAGGAAGGAAATTGTTTTTTTCTCTATTTTTCGGCCTGTCTTAGCCTGTTTCGTCTTGAAATGAAGCCTGGACGATGTTTTTTAATTTTTAAAATTTTTTTGCATTTATATTTTAACTTTCTATCTCGGGTCGGGTTCTAACGGATAGGGAGGAAATTTTTTTTTCTCTATTTTTCGGCCTGTCCTGACCCGTTTCGTCTTGAAATGAAGCTTGGATGATGTCTTTTAATTTTTAGAATTTTTTTGCAATTATTTTTGAATTTTCTAATTCGGGTCGGGTTCGAACGGAAAGGAAGGAATTTTTTTTTCTCTATTTTTCGGCCTATCTTGGCCCGTTTTCCCGTGAAATGAAGCTTGGACGATGTTTTTTAATTTTTAAAATTCTTTTTGCATTTATATTTGAATTTTCTAACTCGGGTCGAGTTCAAACGGATAGGGAGGAAATTTTTTTTATTCTCTTTTTTTCGGCCTGTCCTGACCCGTTTCGTCTTGAAATGAAGCCTGGATGATGTTTTTTAATTCTTAAAATTTTTCTGCATTTATTTTTGAATTTTCTAACTCGGGCCGGGTTCGAACGAATAAGAAAGAAATGATTTTTGTTCTCTATTTTTCAGCCTGTCTTAGCCCGTTTCATCTTGAAATGAAGCTTGTACGATGTTTTTTAATTTTGAAAATTTTTCTGCATTTATATTTGAATTTTCTAACTCGGGTTGGGTTCAAACGGATAGGGAGGAAATTTTTTTTATTCTCTATTTTTCGTCCTGTCCTGACCCGTTTCGTCTTGAAATGAAGCCTGGATGATGTCTTTTAATTTTAAAAAAAAAAAAAAAAATTCAGTTATTTTTGAATTTTCTAACTCGGGTCGGGTTCGGACGGATAGGAAGAAAATTTTTTTTCTTCTCTATTTTTCGGCCTGACTTCACCCGTTTCGTCTCGAAATGAAACCTGGATGATGTTTTTTAATTTTTAGAATTTTTTTCCTTTTATTTTTGAATTTTCTAACTCGGGTCGGATTCGAACGGATAGGAAGGAAATTATTTTTGTTCTCTATTTTTCGGCCTGTCTTGGCCCATTTCGTCTTAAAATAAAGCCTGGATGATCTTTTTTAATTTTTAAAATTTTTTTGCATTTATATTTGAATTTTCTAACTCGGGTCGGGTTCGAACGGATAGGAAGGAAATTATTTTTCTTTTCTATTTTTCGGCCTGGTTTGGCCCATTTCGTCGTGAAATGATGCCTGGACGATGTTATTTAATTTTTAAAATTTTTTTGCATTGATATTTGAATTTTCTAACTCGGGTCGGGTTCAAACGGACAGGGAGGAAAATTTTTTTATTCTCTATTTTTCGGCCTGTCCTGATCCGTTTAATCTTGAAATGAAGCCTGGATGATGTTTTTTAATTTTGAAATTTTTTTTGCACCTATATTTAAATTTTCTAACTTGGGTCGGATTCGAAAAGATGGGAAGGAAATTATTTTTGTTCTCTATTTTTCGGCCTGTCTTATCCCTTTAAGTCTTGAAATGAAGTATGGATGATATTTTTTAATGTTAAAAATTTTTTTTGCATTTATATTAGAATTTTCTAACTCGTGTCGGGTTCGAACGGATAGGAAGGAAATTTTTTTTTTCTCTATTTTTCGGCCTGATTCGGCCCGTTTCGTTGTGAAATGAGGCCTGGATGATGTTTTTTTAATTTTTTTTGCACTTATATTTGAATTTTCTAACTCGGGTCAGGTTCAAATGGATAGGGGGGAAATTTTTTTTATTATCTATTTTTCGGCCTCTCCTGACCCGCTTCGTCTTGAAATGAAGCCTGGATGATGTCTTTTAATTTCTAGAATTTTTTTGCATTTATTTTTGAATTTTCTAACTCGGGTCGGGTTCGAACGGATAGGAAGGAAATTTTTTTTTCTCTATTTTTCGGCCTGTCTCGGCCCGTTTTGCCGTGAACTGAAGCTTGGACGATGTTTTTTAATTTTTAAAATTCTTTTTGCATTTGTATTTCAATTTTCTAACTCGGGTCGGGTTCAAACGGATACGGAGGAAATTTTTTTTATTCTCTTTTTTTCGGCCTGTCCTGACCCGTTTCGTCTTGAAATGAAGCCTGGATGATGTTTTTTAATTCTTAAAATTTTTCTGCATTTATTTTTGAATTTTCTAACTCGGGCCGGGTTCGAACGAATAAGAAAGAAATGATTTTTGTTCTCTATTTTTCAGCCTGTCTTAGCCCGTTTCATCTTGAAATGAAGCTTGTACGATGTTTTTTAATTTTGAAAATTTTTCTGCATTTATATTTGAATTTTCTAACTCGGGTTGGGTTCAAACGGATAGGGAGGAAATTTTTTTTATTCTCTATTTTTCGTCCTGTCCTGACCCGTTTCGTCTTGAAATGAAGCCTGGATGATGTCTTTTAATTTTAAAAAAAAAAAAAATTCAGTTATTTTTGAATTTTCTAACTCGGGTCGGGTTCGGACGGATAGGAAGAAAATTTTTTTTCTTCTCTATTTTTCGGCCTGACTTCACCCGTTTCGTCTCGAAATGAAACCTGGATGATGTTTTTTAATTTTTAGAATTTTTTTCCTTTTATTTTTGAATTTTCTAACTCGGGTCGGATTCGAACGGATAGGAAGGAAATTATTTTTGTTCTCTATTTTTCGGCCTGTCTTGGCCCATTTCGTCTTAAAATAAAGCCTGGATGATCTTTTTTAATTTTTAAAATTTTTTTGCATTTATATTTGAATTTTCTAACTCGGGTCGGGTTCGAACGGATAAGAAGGAAATTATTTTTGTTCTCTATTTTTCGGCCTGTCTTAGCCCGTTTCGTCTTCAAAAGAAGCCTGGACGATGTTTTTTAATTTTTAAAATTTTTTTGCATTTATATTTGAATTTTCTAACTCGGGTCGGGATCAAACGGATAGGGAGGAAATTTTTTTTATTCTCTGTTTTCCGGCCTCTCCTGACCCGTTTCGTCTTGAAATGAAGCCTGGATGATGTTTTTTAATTTTGAAATTTTTTTTGCACCTATATTTAAATTTTCTAACTTGGGTCGGATTCGAAAAGATGGGAAGGAAATTATTTTTGTTCTCTATTTTTCGGCCTGTCTTATCCCTTTAAGTCTTGAAATGAAGTATGGATGATATTTTTTAATGATAAAAATTTTTTTTGCATTTATATTAGAATTTTCTAACTCGTGTCGGGTTCGAACGGATAGGAAGGAAATTTTTTTTTTCTCTATTTTTCGGCCTGATTCGGCCCGTTTCGTTGTGAAATGAGGCCTGGACGATGTTTTTTTAATTTTTTTTGCACTTATATTTGAATTTTCTAACTCGGGTCAGGTTCAAATGGATAGGGGGGAAATTTTTTTTATTATCTATTTTTCGGCCTCTCCTGACCCGCTTCGTCTTGAAATGAAGCCTGGATGATGTCTTTTAATTTCTAGAATTTTTTTGCATTTATTTTTGAATTTTCTAACTCGGGTCGGGTTCGAACGGATAGGAAGGAAATTTTTTTTTCTCTATTTTTCGGCCTGTCTCGGCCCGTTTTGCCGTGAACTGAAGCTTGGACGATGTTTTTTAATTTTTAAAATTCTTTTTGCATTTGTATTTCAATTTTCTAACTCGGGTCGGGTTCAAACGGATACGGAGGAAATTTTTTTTATTCTCTTTTTTTTCGGCCTTTCCTGACCCGTTTCGTCTTGAAATGAAGCCTGGATGATGTTTTTTAATTCCTAAAATTTTTCTGCATTTATTTTTGAATTTTCTAACTCGGGTCGGGTTCGAACGAATAAGAAGGAAATGATTTCTGTTCTCTATTTTTCGGCCTGTCTTAGCCCGTTTCATCTTGAAATGAAGCCTGGACGATGTTTTTTAATTTTGAAAATTTTTCTGCATTTATATTTGAATTTTCTAACTCGGGTTGGATTGAAACGGATAAGAAGGAAATTATTTTTGTTCTCTATTTTTCGGCCTGTCTTAGCCCGTTTCGTCTTCAAATGAAGCCTGGACAATGTTTTTTAATTTTTAAAATTTTTTTGCATTTATATTTGAATTTTCTAACTCGGGTCGGGATCAAACGGATAGGGAGGAAATTTTTTTTATTCTCTGTTTTCCGGCCTCTCCTGACCCGTTTCGTCTTGAAATGAAGCCTGGTTGATGTTTTTTAATTTTGAAATTTTTTTTGCACCTATATTTGAATTTTCTAACTGGGGTCGGGTTCGAAAAGATAGGAAGGAAATTATTTTTGTTCTCTATTTTTCGGCCTGTCTTATCCCTTTAAGTCTTGAAATGAAGTATGGATGATATTTTTTAATTTTAAAAATTTTTTTTGCATTTATATTAGAATTTTCTAACTCGTGTCGGGTTCGAACGGATAGGAAGGAAATTTTTTTTTTCTCTATTTTTCGGCCTGATTCGGCCCGTTTCGTTGTGAAATGAGGCCTGGACGATGTTTTTTAATTTTTTTTGCACTTATATTTGAATTTTCTAACTCGGGTCAGGTTCAAATGGATAGGGGGGAATTTTTTTTTATTATCTATTTTTCGGCCTGTCCTGACCCGCTTCGTCTTGAAATGATGCCTGGATGATGTCTTTTAATTTCTAGAATTTTTTTGCATTTATTTTTGAATTTTCTAACTCGGGTCGGGTTCGAACGGATAGGAAGGAAATTATTTTTCTTTTCTATTTTTCGGCCTGGTTTGGCCCATTTCGTCGTGAAATGAAGCCTGGACGATGTTATTTAATTTTTAAAATTTTTTTGCATTTATATTTGAATTTTCTAACTCGGATCGGGTTCAAACGGACAGGGAGGAAAATTTTTTTATTCTCTATTTTTCGGCCTGTCCTGATCCATTTAATCTTGAAATGAAGCCTGGATGATATCTTTTAAATTTTAAAATTTTTCTGCATTTATTTTTGAATTTGCTAACTCGGGTCGGGTTCGAACGGATAAGAAGGAAATTATTTTTGTTCTCTATTTTTCGGCCTGTCTTAGCCCGTTTCGTCTTCAAAAGAAGCCTGGACGATGTTTTTTAATTTTTAAAATTTTTTTGCATTTATATTTGAATTTTCTAACTCGGGTCGGGATCAAACGGATAGGGAGGAAATTTTTTTTATTCTCTGTTTTCCGGCCTCTCCTGACCCGTTTCGTCTTGAAATGAAGCCTGGATGATGTTTTTTAATTTTGAAATTTTTTTTGCACCTATATTTAAATTTTCTAACTTGGGTCGGATTCGAAAAGATGGGAAGGAAATTATTTTTGTTCTCTATTTTTCGGCCTGTCTTATCCCTTTAAGTCTTGAAATGAAGTATGGATGATATTTTTTAATGTTAAAAATTTTTTTTGCATTTATATTAGAATTTTCTAACTCGTGTCGGGTTCGAACGGATAGGAAGGAAATTTTTTTTTTCTCTATTTTTCGGCCTGATTCGGCCCGTTTCGTTGTGAAATGAGGCCTGGACGATGTTTTTTTAATTTTTTTTGCACTTATATTTGAATTTTCTAACTCGGGTCAGGTTCAAATGGATAGGGGGGAAATTTTTTTTATTATCTATTTTTCGGCCTCTCCTGACCCGCTTCGTCTTGAAATGAAGCCTGGATGATGTCTTTTAATTTCTAGAATTTTTTTGCATTTATTTTTGAATTTTCTAACTCGGGTCGGGTTCGAACGGATAGGAAGGAAATTTTTTTTTCTCTATTTTTCGGCCTGTCTCGGCCCGTTTTGCCGTGAACTGAAGCTTGGACGATGTTTTTTAATTTTTAAAATTCTTTTTGCATTTGTATTTCAATTTTCTAACTCGGGTCGGGTTCAAACGGATACGGAGGAAATTTTTTTTATTCTCTTTTTTTTCGGCCTTTCCTGACCCGTTTCGTCTTGAAATGAAGCCTGGATGATGTTTTTTAATTCCTAAAATTTTTCTGCATTTATTTTTGAATTTTCTAACTCGGGTCGGGTTCGAACGAATAAGAAGGAAATGATTTCTGTTCTCTATTTTTCGGCCTGTCTTAGCCCGTTTCATCTTGAAATGAAGCCTGGACGATGTTTTTTAATTTTGAAAATTTTTCTGCATTTATATTTGAATTTTCTAACTCGGGTTGGGTTGAAACGGATAGGGAGGAAATTTTTTTTATTCTCTATTTTTCGGCCTGTCCTGACCCGTTTCGTCTTGAAATGAAGCCTGGATGATGTCTTTTAATTTTTTAAAAAAATTTTCAGTTATTTTTGAATTTTCTAACTCGGGTCAGGTTCGGACGGACAGGAAGAAAATTTTTTTTCTTCTCTATTTTTCGGCCTGACTTCACCCGTTTCGTCTCGAAATGAAACCTGGATGATGTTTTTTAATTTTAAGAATTTTTTTCCTTTTATTTTTGAATTTTCTAACTCGGGTCGGGTTTGAACAGATAGGAAGGAAATTATTTTTGTTCTCTATTTTTCGGCCTGTCTTATCCCTTTAAGTCTTGAAATGAAGTCTGGATGATATTTCTTAATTTTTAAAATTTTTTTGCATTTATATTTGAATTTTCTAACTCGGGTCGAGTTTGAACGGATAGGAAGGAAATTATTTTTCTTCTCTATTTTTCGGCTTGATTTGGCTCATTTCGTCGTGAAATGAAGCCTGGACGATGTTTTTTAATTTTTAGAATTTTTTTCCTTTTATTTTTGAATTTTCTAACTCGGGTCAGGTTCAAATGGATAGGGAGGAAATTTTTTTTATTCTCTATTTTTCGGCCTGTCCTGACCCGTTTCGTCTTGAAATGAAGCCTGGATGATGTCTTTCAATTTCTAGAATTTTTTTGCATTTATTTTTGAATTTTCTAACTCGGGTCGGGTTCGAACGGATAGGGAGGAAATTTTTTTTATTCTCTATTTTTCGGCCTGTCCTGATCCGTTTCGGCTTGAAATGAAGCCTGGATGATGTCTTTTAATTTTTTAAATTTTTTTTCATTTATTTTTGAATTTTCTAACTCGGGTCGGGTTCGAACGGATAGGAAGAAAATTTTTTTTCTTTTCTATTTTTCGGCCTGGCCTGACCCGTTTTGTCTTCAAATGAAGCCTGGATGATGTTTTTTAATTTCTAAAATTTTTCTGCATTTATTTTTGAATTTTCTAACTCGGGTCGGGTTCGAACGGATAAGAAGGAAATTATTTTTGTTATCTATTTTTTGACCTGTCTTAGACCGTTTCGTCTTGAAATGAAGCCTGGACGATTTTTTTAATTTTGAAAATTTTTCTGCATTTATATTTGAATTTTCTAACTCGTGTCGGGTTCAAACGGATGGGGAGGAAATTTTTTTTATTCTCTATTTTTCGGCCTGTCCTAACCCGTTTCGTCTTGAAATGAAGCCTGGATGATATTTTTTAATTTTTAAAATTTTTATGCATTAATTTTTGAATTTTCTAACTCGGGTCGGGTTCCAACAGATAAGAAGGAAATTATTTTTGTTCTCTATTTTTCGGCCTGTCTTAGCTCGTTTCGTCTTCAAATGAAGCCTGGACGATGTTTTTTAATTTTTAAAATTTTTTTGCATTTATATTTGAACTTTCTAACTCGGGTCGGGTTCGAACGGATAGGGAGGAAATTTTTTTTATTCTCTGTTTTCTGGCTTGTCCTGACCCGTTTCGTCTTGAAATGAAGCCTGGATGATGTTTTTTAATTTTGAAAATTTTTTTGCACTTATATTTGAATTTTCTAACTCGTGTCGGGTTCGAACGGATAGGAAGGAAATTTTTTTTTTCTCTATTTTTCGGCCTGATTTGGCCCGTTTCGTTGTGAAATGAAGCCTGGACGATGTTTTTTAATTTTTAAAATTTTTTTGCATTTATATTTGAATTTTCTAACTCGTGTCAGGTTCAAATGGATATGGAGGAAATTTTTTTTATTCTTTTTTTTTCGGCCTGTCCTGACCCGTTTCGTCTTGAAATGAAACCTGGATGATGTCTTTTAACTTTTAGAATTTTTTTGCATTTATTTTTGAATTTTCTAACTCGGGTCGGGTTCGAACGGATAGGAAGGAAATTTTTTTTTTTTCTGTATTTTTCAGTCTGTCTCGGCCCGTTTCGCTGTGAAATGAAGCTTGGACGGTGTTTTTTAATTTATAAAATTTTTGTTGCATTTCTATTTCAATTTTCTAACTCGGGTCGAGTTCAAATGGATAGGGAGGAAATTTTTTTTGTTCTCTATTTTTCGGCCTGTCCTGACCCGTTTCGTCTTGAAATGAAGCCTGGATGAAGTTTTTTAATTTTGAAAATTTTTCTGCATTTATATTTGAATTTTCTAACTCGGGTTGGGTTCAAACGGATAGGTAGGAAATTTTTTTTATTCTCTATTTTTCGGCCTGTCCTGACCCGTTTCGTCTTGAAATGGAGCCTGGATGATGTCTTTTAATTTTTTTAAAAAAATTTCAGTTATTTTTGAATTTTCTAACTCGGGTCGGGTTCGGACGGATAGGAAGAAAATTTTTTTCTTCTATATTTTTCGGCCTGACTTCACCCGTTTCGTCTCGAAATGAAACCTAGATGATGTTTTTTAATTTTTAGAATTTTTTTCCTTTTATTTTTGAATTTTCTAACTCGGGTCGGATTCGAACGGATAGGAAGGAAATTATTTTTGTTCTCTATTTTTCGGCCTGTCTTGGCCCATTTCGTCTTCAAATAAATCTTGGATGATCTTTTTTAATTTTTAAAATTTTTTTGCATTTATATTTGAATTTTCTAACTCGGGTCGGGTTCGAACGGATAGGAAGGAAATTATTTTTCTTCTCTATTTTTCGGCCTGATTTGGCCCATTTCGTCGTGAAATGAAGCCTGGACGATGTTATTTAATTTTTAAAATTTTTTTGCATTGATATTTGAATTTTCTAACTCGGGTCGGGTTCAAACGGACAGGGAGGAAAATTTTTTTATTCTCTATTTTTCAGCCTGTCCTGATCCGTTTCATCTTGAAATGAAGCCTGGATGATGTCTTTTAATTTTTAAAATTTTTTTGCATTTATATTTGAATTTTCTAACGCGGGTCAGGTTCAAATGGATAGGGAGAAAAATTTTTTTATTCTTTATTTTTCGGCCTGTCCTGACCCGTTTCGTCTTGAAATGAAACCTGGATGATGCCTTTTAACTTTTAGAATTTTTTTGCATTTATTTTTGAATTTTCTAACTCGGGTCGGGTTCGAACGGATAGGGAGGAAATTTTTTTTATTCTCTATTTTTCGGCCTGTCCTGACCCATTTCGTCTAGAAATGAAGCTTGGATGATGACTTTTAATTTTTAGAATTTTTTTGCAGTTATTTTGGAATTTTCTAACTCCGGTCGGGTTCGAAAGGAAATGTAGGAAATTTTTTTTTCCCTATTTTTCGGCCTATCTTAGCCCGTTTTGCCGTGACATGAAGCTTGGACGATGTTTTTAATTTTTAAAATTCTATTTTTCGGCCTGTCTTAGCCCGTTCCGTCTTCAAATGAAGCCTGGACGATGCTTTTTTTTAATTTTGAAAATTTTTCTGCATTTATATTTGAATTTTCTAACTCGGGTCGGGTTCAAACGGATAGGGAGGAAATTTTTTTTATTCTCTATTTTTCGGCCTGTCCTGATCCGTTTCGGCTTGAAATGAAGCCTGGATGATGTCTTTTAATTTTTTAAATTTTTTTTCAATTATTTTTGAATTTTCTAACTCGGGTCGGGTTCGAACGGATAGGAAGAAAATTTTTTTTCTTTTCTATTTTTCGGCCTGGCCTGACCCGTTTTGTCTTCAAATGAAGCCTGGATGATGTTTTTTAATTTTTAAAATTTTTCTGCATTTATTTTTGAATTTTCTAACTCGGGTCGGGTTCGAACGGATAAGAAGGAAATTATTTTTGTTATCTATTTTTTGGCCCGTCTTAGACCGTTTCGTCTTGAAATGAAGCCTGGACGATGTTTTTTTAATTTTGAAAATTTTTCTGCATTTATATTTGAATTTTCTAACTCGTGTCGGGTTCAAACGGATAGGGAGGAAATTTTTTTTATTCTCTATTTTTCGGCCTGTCCTAACCCGTTTCGTCTTGAAATGAAGCCTGGATGATGTTTTTTAATTTTTAAAATTTTTATGCATTTATTTTTGAATTTTCTAACTCGGGTCGGGTTCCAACGGATAAGAAGGAAATTATTTTTGTTCTCTATTTTTCGGCCTGTCTTAGCCCGTTTCGTCTTCAAATGAAGCTTGGACAATGTTTTTTAATTTTTAAAATTTTTTTGCATTTATATTTGAACTTTCTAACTCGGGACGGGTTTGAACGGATAGGGAGGAAATTTTTTTTATTCTCTGTTTTCCGGCTTGTCCTGACCCGTTTCGTCTTGAAATGAAGCCTGGATGATGTTTTTTAATTTTGAAAATTTTTTTGCACTTATATTTGAATTTTCTAACTCGGGTCGGGTTCGAACAGATAGGAAGGAAATTATTTTTGTTCTCTATTTTTCGGCCTGGCTTGTCCCTTTAAGTCTTGAAATGAAGTCTGGATGATATTTTTTAATTTTTAAAATTTTTTTGCATTTATATTTGAATTTTCTAACTCGTGTCGGGTTCGAACGGATAGGAAGGAAATTTTTTTTTTCTCTATTTTTCGGCCTGATTTGGCCCGTTTCGTTGTGAAATGAAGCCTGGACGATGTTTTTTAATTTTTAAAATTTTTTTGCATTTATATTTGAATTTTCTAACTCGGGTCAGGTTCAAATGGATAGGGAGGAAATTTTTTTTATTCTCTATTTTTCGGCCTGTCCTGACCCGTTTCGTCTTGAAATGAAGCCTGGATGATGTCTTTTAATTTTTAAAAAAAAATTTCAGTTATTTTTGAATTTTCTAACTCGGGTCGGGTTCGGACGGATAGGAAGAAAATTTTCTTTCTTCTTTATTTTTCGGCCTGACTTCACCCGTTTCGTCTCGAAATGAAACCTAGATGATGTTTTTTAATTTTTAGAATTTTTTTCCTTTTATTTTTGAATTTTCTAACTCGGGTCGGATTCGAACGGATAGGAAGGAAATTATTTTTGTTCTCTATTTTTCGGCCTGTCGTGGCCCATTTCGTCTTCAAATAAATCTTGGATGATCTTTTTTAATTTTTAAAATTTTTTTGCATTTATATTTGAATTTTCTAACTCGGGTCGAGTTCGAACGGATAGGAAGGAAATTATTTTTCATCTCTATTTTTCGGCCTGATTTGGCCCATTTCGTCGTGAAATGAAGCCTGGACGATGTTATTTAATTTTTAAAATTTTTTTGCATTGATATTTGAATTTTCTAACTCGGGTCGGGTTCAAACGGACAGGGAGGAAAATTTTTTTATTCTCTATTTTTCGGCCTGTCCTGATCCGTTTCATCTTGAAATGAAGCCTGGATGATGTCTTTTAATTTTTAAAATTTTTTTGCATTTATATTTGAATTTTCTAACTCGGGTCAGGTTCAAATGGATAGGGAGGAAATTTTTTTTATTCTTTATTTTTCGGCCTGTCCTGACCCGTTTCGTCTTGAAATGAAACTTGGATGATGTCTTTTAACTTTTAGAATTTTTTTGCATTTATTTTTGAATTTTCTAACTCGGGTCGGGTTCGAACGAATAGAAAGGAATTTTTTTTTTCTGTATTTTTCAGTCTGTCTCGGGCCGTTTTGCTGTGAAATGAAGCTTGGACGGTGTTTTTTAATTTTTAAAATTTTTGTTACATTTCTATTTCAATTTTCTAACTCGGGTCGAGTTCAAATGGATAGGGAGGAAATTTTTCTTGTTCTCTATTTTTTGGCCTGTCCTGACCCGTTTCATCTTGAAATAAAGCCTGGATGATGTCTTTTAATTTTTTAAATTTTTCTGCATTTATTTTTGAATTTTCTAACTCGGGTCGGGTTCGAACGGACAGGAAGGAAATTGTTTTAGTTCTCTATTTTTCGGCCTGTCTTAGCCCGTTTCATCTTGAAATGAAGCCTGGACGATGTTTTTTAATTTTGAAAATTTTTCTGCATTTATATTTGAATTTTCTAACTCGGGTTGGGTTCAAACGGATAGGGAGGAAATATTTTTTCTTCTCTATTTTTCGGCCTGACTTCACCCGTTTCGTCTCAAAATGAAACCTGGATGATGTTTTTTAATTTTTAGAATTTTTTTCCTTTTATTTTTGAATTTTCTAACTCGGGTCGGGTTCGAACAGATAGGAAGGAAATTATTTTTGTTCTCTATTTTTCGGCCTGTCTTATCCCTTTAAGTCTTGAAATGAAGTCTGGATGATATTTCTTAATTGTTAAAATTTTTTTGCATTTATATTTGAATTTTCTAACTCGGGTCGAGTTTGAACGAATAGGAAGGAAATTATTTGTCTTCTCTATTTTTCGGCCTGATTTGGCCCATTTCGTCGTGAAATGAAGCCTGGACGATGTTTTTTAATTTTTAGAATTTTTTTCCTTTTATTTTTGAATTTTCTAACTCGGGTCAGGTTCAAATGGATAGGGAGGAAATTTTTTTTCTTCTCTATTTTTCGGCCTGTCCTGACCCGTTTCATCTTGAAATGAAGCCTGGATGATGTCTTTCAATTTCTAGAATTTTTTTGCATTTATTTTTGAATTTTCTAACTCGGGTCGGGTTCGAACGGATAGGGAGGAAATTGTTTTTATTCTCTATTTTTCGGCCTGTCCTGACCCATATCGTCTAGAAATGAAGCTTGGATGATGACTTTAAATTTTTAGAATTTTTTTGCAATTATTTTGGAATTTTCTAACTCCGGTCGGGTTCGAAAGGAAATGAAGGAAATTTTTTTTTCTCTATTTTTCGGCCTATCTTAGCTCGTTTTGCCGTGACATGAAGCTTGGACGATGTTTTTAATTTTTAAAATTCTATTTTTCGGCCCGTGTTAGCCCGTTCCGTCTGGAAATGAAGCCTGGACGATGCTTTTTTTTAATTTCGAAAATTTTTCTGCATTTAATTTGAATTTTCTAACTCGGGTCGGGTTCAAACGGATAGGGAGGAAATTTTTTTTATTCTCTATTTTTCGGCCTGTCCTGATCCGTTTCGGCTTGAAATGAAGCCTGGATGATGTCTTTTAATTTTTAAAATTTTTTTTCATTTATTTTTGAATTTTCTAACTCGGGTCGGGTTCGAACGGATAGGAAAAAAAATTTTTTTCTTTTCTATTTTTCGGCCTGGCCTGACCCGTTTTGTCTTCAAATGAAGCCTGGATGATGTTTTTTAATTTTTAAAATTTTTCTGCATTTATTTTTGAATTTTCTAACTCGTGTCGGGTTCAAACGGATAAGAAGGAAATTATTTTTGTTATCTATTTTTTGACCCGTCTTAGACCGTTTCGTCTTGAAATGAAGCCTGGACGATGTTTTTTTAATTTTGAAAATTTTTCTGCATTTATATTTGAATTTTCTAACTCGTGTCGGGTTCGAACGGATAGGAAGGAAATTATTTTTCTTCTCTATTTTTCGGCCTGATTTGGCCCATTTCGTCGTGAAATGAAGCCTGGACGATGTTATTTAATTTTTAAAATTTTTTTGCATTGATATTTGAATTTTCTAACTCGGGTCAGGTTCAAACGGACAGGGAGGAAAATTTTTTTATTCTCTATTTTTCGGCCTGTCCTGATCCATTTCATCCTGAAATGAAGCCTGGATGATGTCTTTTAATTTTTAAAATTTTTTTCATTTATATTTGAATTTTCTAACTCGGGTCAGGTTCAAATGGATAGGGAGGAAATTTTTTTTATTCTTTATTTTTCGGCCTGTCCTGACCCGTTTCGTCTTGAAATGAAACCTGGATGATGTCTTTTAACTTTTAGAATTTTTTTGCATTTATTTTTGAATTTTCTAACTCGGGTCGGGTTCGAACGGATAGAAAAGAATTTTTTTTTTCTGTATTTTTCAGTCTGTCTCGGCCCGTTTTGCTGTGAAATGAAGCTTGGACGGTGTTTTTTAATTTTTAAAATTTTTGTTGCATTTCTATTTCAATTTTCTAACTTGGGTCGAGTTCAAATGGATAGGGAGGAAATTTTTTTTGTTCTCTATTTTTTGGCGTGTCCTGACCCGTTTCGTCCTGAAATAAAGCCTGGATGATGTCTTTTAATTTTTTAAATTTTTCTGCATTTATTTTTGAATTTTCTAACTCGGGTCGGGTTCGAACGGACAGGAAGGAAATTGTTTTAGTTCTCTCTTTTTCGGCCTGTCTTAGCCCGTTTCATCTTGAAATGAAGCCTGGACGATATTTTTTAATTTTGAAAATTTTTCTGCATATATATTTGAATTTTCTAACTCGGGTTGGGTTCAAACGGATAGGGAGGAAATATTTTTTATTCTCTATTTTTCGGCCTGTCCTGATCCGTTTCATCTTGAAATGAAGCATGGATGATGTCTTTTAATTTTTTTAAAAAAAATTTCAGTTATTTTTGTATTTTCTAACTCGGGTCGAGTTCAAACGGATAGGAAGGAAATTTTTTTTGTTCTCTATTTTTCGGCCTGTCCTAACCCGTTTCGTCTTGAAATGAAGCCTGGATGATGTCTTTTAATTTTTAAAATTTTTCTGCATTTATTTTCGAATTTTCTAACTCGGGTCGGGTTCGAACGGATAAGAAGGAAATTATTTTTGTTCTCTATTTTTCGGCCTGTCTTAGCCCGTTTCGTCTTCAAATGAAGCCTGGACGATGTTTTTTAATTTTTAAAATTTTTTTGCATTTATATTTGAACTTTCTAACTCGGGTCGGATTCGAACGGATAGGAAGAAAATTTTTTTTCTTCTCTATTTTTCGACCTGACTTCACCCGTTCCATCTCGAAATAAAACCTGGATGATGTTTTTTCATTTTTAGAATTTTTTTCCATTTATTATTGAATTTTCTAACTCGGGTCGGGTTCGAACGGATAGGGAGGAAATTTTTTTTATTCTCTATTTTTTGGTCTGTCCTGACCCGTTTCGTCTTGAAATGAAGCTTGGATGATGTCTTTTAATTTTTAAAATTTTTTTTCATTTATTTTTGAATTTTCTAACTCGGGTCGGGTTCGAACGGATAGGAAGAAAATTTTTTTTCTTCTCTATTTTCTGGCCTGTCTTGGCCCATTTCTTTTTGAAATAAAGCCTGGATGATGTTTTTTAATTTTTAAAATTTTTTGGCATTTATATTTGAATTTTCTAACTCGGGTCGGGTCCGAACGGATCGGAAGGAAATTATTTTTATTCTCTATTTGTCAGCCTAATTTGGCCCGTTTCGTCGTGAAATGAAGCCTGGACGACGTTTTTTAATTTTTAAAATTTTTTTGCATTTCTATTTGAATTTTCTAAATCAGGTCGGGTTCAAACGGACAGGGAGGAAATTTTTTTTATTCTCTATTTTTCGGCCTGTCCTGACCCGTTTAAACTTGAAATGAAGCCTGGATGATGTCCTTTAATATTTTGAATTTTTTTGCATTTATTTTTGAATTTTCTAACTCGGGTCGGTTTTGAACGGATAGGAAGGAAAATTTTTTTTTTTCTCTATTTTTCGGCCTGTCTTGGCCTATTTTGCCGTGAAATGAAGCTTGAACGATGTTTTTTAATTTTTAAATTTTTTTTTTGCATTTATATTTGAATTTTCTAACTCGAGTTGGGTTCAAACGGATAGGGAGGAAATTTTTTTTATTCTCTATTTTTCGGCCTGTCCTGACCCGTTTCGTCTTGAAATGAAGCCTGGATGATGTCTTTTAATTTTTAGAATTTTTTTACATTTATTTTTGAATTTTCTAACTCGGGTCGGGTTCGAACGGATAGGAAGGAAAATTTTTTTTTTCTCTATTTTTCGGCCTGTCTTGGCCCGTTTTGCCGTGAAATGAAGCTTGGACGATGTTTTTTAATTTTTAAAATTTTTTTTGCATTTATATTTGAATTTTCTAACTCGGGTCGGGTTCAAACGGATAGGGAGGAAATTTTTTTTATTCTCTATTTTTCGGCCTGTCCAGACCCGTTTCGTCTTGAAATGAAGTCTGGATGATGTTTTTTAATTTTTAAAATTTTTCTGCATTTATTTTTGAATTTTCTAACTCGGGTCGGGTTCGAACGGATAGGAAGGAAATTTTTTTTGTTCTCTATTTTTCGGCCTGTCCTGACCCGTTTCGTCTTGAAATGAAGCCTAGATGACGTCGTTTAATTTTTAGAATTTTTTTACATTTATTTTTGAATTTTCTAACTCGGGTCGGGTTCGAACGGATAGGAAGGAAAATTTTTTTTTTCTCTATTTTTCGGCCTGTCTTGGCCCGTTTTGCCGTGAAATGAATTTTGGACGATGTTTTTTAATTTTTAAATTTTTTTTTGCATTTATATTTGAATTTTCTAATTCGGGTCGGTTCAAACGGATAGGGAGGAAATTTTTTTTATTCTCTATTTTTTGGCCTGTCCTGACCTGTTTCGTCTTGAAAAGAAGCCTCGATGATATTTTTTAATTTTTAAAATTTTTCTGCATCTATTTTTGAATTTTCTAACTCGGGTCGGGTTCGAACGGATAGGAAGGAAATTGTTTTTGTTCTCTATTTTTCCGCCTATCTTAGCCCGTTTCGTCTTGAAATAAAGTCTGGATGATGTTTTTTAATTTTTAAATTTTTTTTGCATTTATATTTGAATTTTTTCAATCTCGGGTCGGGTTCAAACGGATAGGGAGGAAAATTTTTTTATTCTCTACTTTTCGGCCTGTCCTGACCCGTTTCGTCTTGAAATGAAGCTTGGATGATGTCTTTTAATTTTTAGAATTTTTTTGCAATTATTTTTGAATTTTCTAATTTGGGTCGGGTTCGAACGGAAAGGAAGGAATTTTTTTTTTCTCTATTTTTCGGCCTATCTTGGCCCGTTTTGCCGTGAAATGAAGCTTGGACGATGTTTTTTAATTTTTAAAATTCTTTTCGCATTTATATTTGAATTTTCTAACTCGGGTCAGGTTCAAAAGGATAGGGAGGAAATTTTTTTTATTCTCTATTTTTCGGCCTGTCCTGACCCGCTTCGTCTTGAAATGAAGCCTGGATGATGTCTTTTAATTTCTAGAATTTTTTTGCATTTATTTTTGAATTTTCTAACTCTGGTCGGGTTCGAACGGATAGGAAGGAAATTTTTTTTTTCTCTATTTTTCGGCCTGTCTCGGCCCGTTTTGCCGTGAACTGAAGCTTGGACGATGTTTTTTAATTTTTGAAATTTTTTTTGCATTTATATTTGAATTTTCTAACTCGGGTCGGGTTCAAACGGATAGGGAGGAAATTTTTTTTATTCTCTATTTTTCGGCCTGTCCTGACCCGTTTCGTCTTGAAATGAAGCCTGGATGATGTTTTTTAATTTTTAAAATTTTTCTGCATTTATATTTGAATTTTCTAACTCGGGTCAGGTTCTAACGGATAGGGAGGAAATTTTTTTTTCTCTATTTTTCGGCCTGTCCTGACCCGTTTCGTCTTGAAATGAAGCTTGGATGATGTCTTTTAATTTTTAGAATTTTTTTGCAATTATTTTTGAATTTTCTAATTCGGGTTGGGTTCGAACGGAAAGGAAGGAATTTTTTTTTTCTCTATTTTTCGGCCTATCTTGGCCCGTTTTCCCGTGAAATGAAGCTTGGACGATGTTTTTTAATTTTTTAAATTCTTTTTGCATTTATATTTGAATTTTCTAACTTGGGTCGGGTTCAAACGGATAGGGAGGAAATTTTTTTTATTCTCTTTTTTTCGGCCTGTCCTGACCCGTTTCGTCTTGAAATGAAGCCTGGATGATGTTTTTTAATTCTTAAAATTTTTCTGCATTTATTTTTGAATTTTCTAACTCGGGCCGGGTTCGAACGAATAAGAAAGAAATGATTTTTGTTCTCTATTTTTCTGCCTGTCTTAGCCCGTTTCATCTTGAAATGAAGCCTGGACGATGTTTTTTAATTTTTAAAATTTTTCTGCATTTATATTTCAATTTTCTAACTCGGGTTGGGTTCAAACGGATAGGGAGGAAATTTTTTTTATTCTCTATTTTTTGTCCTGTCCTGACCCGTTTCATCTTGAAATGAAGCCTGGATGATGTCTTTTAATTTTTTTAAAAAAATTTCAGTTATTTTTGAATTTTCTAACTCGGGTCGAGTTCGGTCGGATAGGAAGAAAATTTTTTTTCTTTTCTATTTTTCGGCCTGACTTCACCCGTTTCGTCTCGAAATGAAACCTGGATGATGTTTTTTAATTTTTAGAATTTTTTTCCTTTTATTTTTGAATTTTCTAACTCGGGTCGGATTCGAACGGATAGGAAGGAAATTATTTTTGTTCTCTATTTTTCGGCCTGTCTTGGCCCATTTCGTCTTCAAATAAAGCCTGGATGATCTTTTTTAATTTTTAAAATTTTTTTGCATTTATATTTGATTTTTCTAACTCGGGTCGGGTTCGAACGGATAGGAAGGAAATTATTTTTCTTCTCTATTTTTCGGCCTGATTTGGCCCATTTCGTCGTGAAATGAAGCCTGGAAGATGTTATTTAATTTTTAAAATTTTTTTGCATTGATATTTGAATTTTCTAACTCGGGTCGGGTTCAAACGGACAGGGAGGAAAATTTTTTTATTCTCTATTTTTCGACCTGTCCTGATCCGTTTCATCTTGAAATGAAGCCTGGATGATGTCTTTTAATTTTTAAAATTTTTCTGCATTTATTTTTGAATTTGCTAACTCGGGCCGGGTTCGAACGAATAAGAAGGAAATTATTTTTGTTCTCTATTTTTCGGCCTGTCTTAGCCCGTTTCGTCTTCAAATGAAGCCTGGATGATGTTTTTTAATTTTTAAAATTTTTTTGCATTTATATTTGAATTTTCTAACTCATGTCGGGATCAAACGGATAGGGAGGAAATTTTTTTTATTCTCTGTTTTCCGGCCTCTCCTGACCCGTTTTGTCTTGAAATGAAGCCTGGATGATGTTTTTTAATTTCGAAATTTTTTTTGCACCTATATTTGAATTTTCTAACTCGGGTCGGGTTCGAAAAGATAGGAAGGAAATTATTTTTGTTCTCTATTTTTCGGCCTGTCTTATCCCTTTAAGTCTTGAAATGAAGTATGGATGATATTTTTTAATTTTTAAAATTTTTTTTGCATTTATATTTGAATTTTCTAACTCGTGTCGGGTTCGAACGGATAGGAAGGAAATTTTTTTTTTTCCTCTATTTTTCGGCCTAATTCGGCCCGTTTCGTTGTGAAATGAGGCCAGGACGATGTTTTTTAATTTTTTTTGCACTTATATTTGAATTTTCTAACTCGGGTCAGGTTCAAATGGATACGGGGGAAATTTTTTTTATTATCTATTTTTCGGCCTGTCCTGACCCGCTTCGTCTTGAAATGAAGCCTGGATGATGTCTTTTAATTTTTGAAATTTTTTTTGCATTTATATTTGAATTTTCTAACTCGGGTCGGGTTCAAACTAATAGGGAGGAAATTTTTTTTATTCTCTATTTTTCGGCCTGTCCTGACCCGTTTCGTCTTGAAATGAAGCCTGGATGGTGTTTTTTAATTTTTAAAATTTTTCTGCATTTATTTTTTAATTTTCTAACTTGGGTCGGGTTCGAACGGATAGGAAGGAAATTGTTTTTTTCTCTATTTTTCGGCCTGTCTTAGCCCGTTTCGACGTCAAATGAAGCCTGGACGATGTTTTTTAATTTTTAAAATTTTTTTGCATTTATATTTTAACTTTCTATCTCGGGTCGGGTTCTAACGGATTGGGAGGAAATTTTTTTTATTCTCTATTTTTCGGCCTGTCCTGACCCGTTTCGTCTTGAAATGAAGACTGGATGATGTCTTTTAATTTTTTTAAAAAAATTTCAGTTATTTTTGAATTTTCTAACTCGGGTCGGGTTCGGACGGATAGGAAGAAAATTTTCTTTCTTCTATATTTTTCGGCCTGACATCACCCGTTTCGTCTCGAAATGAAACCTAGATGATGTTTTTTCATTTTTAGAATTTTTTTCCTTTTATTTTTGAATTTTCTATCTCGGGTCGGATTCGAACGGATAGGAAGGAAATTATTTTTGTTCTCTATTTTTCGGACTGTCTTGGCCCGTTTCGTCTTCAAATAAATCTTGGATGATCTTTTTTAATTTTTAAAATTTTTTTGCAATTATATTTGAATTTTCTAACTCGGGTCGGGTTCGAACGGATAGGAAGGAAATTATTTTTCTTCTCTATTTTTCGGCCTGATTTGGCCCATTTCGTCGTGAAATGAAGCCTGGACGATGTTATTTAATTTTTAAAATTTTTTTGCATTGATATTTGAATTTTCTAACTCGGGTCGGGTTCAAACGGACAGGGAGAAAATTTTTTTATTCTCTATTTTTTGGCCTGTCCTGATCCGTTTCATCTTGAAATGAAGCCTGGATGATGTCTTTTAATTTTTAAAATTTTTTTGCATTTATATTTGAATTTTCTAACTCGGGTCAGGTTCAAATGGATAGGGAGGAAATTTTTTTTATTCTTTATTTTTCGGCCTGTCCTGACCCGTTTCGTCTTGAAATGAAACCTGGATTATGTCTTTTAACTTTTAGAATTTTTTTGCATTTATTTTTGAATTTTCTAACTCGGGTCGGGTTCGAACGGATAGAATGGAATTTTTTTTTTCTCTATTTTTCGGCCTGTCTTAGCCCGTTTCAACGTCAAATGAAGCCTGGACGATGTTTTTTAATTTTTAAAATTTTTTTGCATTTATATTTTAACTTTCTATCTCGGGTCGGGTTCTAACGGATAGGGAGGAAATTTTTTTTATTCTCTATTTTTCGGCCTGTCCTGACCCGTTTCGTCTTGAAATGAAGCCTGGATGGTGTTTTTTAATTTTTAAAATTTTTCTGCATTTATTTTTTAATTTTCTAACTTGGGTCGGGTTCGAACGGATAGGAAGGAAACTGTTTTTTTCTCTATTTTTCGGCCTGTCTTAGCCCGTTTCGACGTCAAATGAAGCCTGGACGATGTTTTTTAATTTTTAAAATTTTTTTGCATTTATATTTTAACTTTCTATCTCGGGTCGGGTTCTAACGGATAGGGAGGAAATTTTTTTTATTCTCTATTTTTCGGCCTGTCCTGACCCGTTTCGTCTTGAAATGAAGACTGGATGATGTCTTTTAATTTTTTTAAAAAAATTTCAGTTATTTTTGAATTTTCTAACTCGGGTCGGGTTCGGACGGATAGGAAGAAAATTTTCTTTCTTCTATATTTTTCGGCCTGACATCACCCGTTTCGTCTCGAAATGAAACCTAGATGATGTTTTTTCATTTTTAGAATTTTTTTCCTTTTATTTTTGAATTTTCTAACTCGGGTCGGATTCGAACGGATAGGAAGGAAATTATTTTTGTTCTCTATTTTTCGGACTGTCTTGGCCCGTTTCGTCTTCAAATAAATCTTGGATGATCTTTTTTAATTTTTAAAATTTTTTTGCATTTATATTTGAATTTTCTAACTCGGGTCGGGTTCGAACGGATAGGAAGGAAATTATTTTTCCTCTCTATTTTTCGGCCTGATTTGGCCCATTTCGTCGTGAAATGAAGCCTGGACGATGTTATTTAATTTTTAAAATTTTTTTGCATTGATATTTGAATTTTCTAACTCGGGTCAGGTTCAAACGGACAGGGAGAAAATTTTTTTATTCTCTATTTTTTGGCCTGTCCTGATCCGTTTCATCTTGAAATGAAGCCTGGATGATGTCTTTTAATTTTTAAAATTTTTTTGCATTTATATTTGAATTTTCTAACTCGGGTCAGGTTCAAATGGATAGGGAGGAAATTTTTTTTATTCTTTATTTTTCGGCCTGTCCTGACCCGTTTCGTCTTGAAATGAAACCTGGATTATGTCTTTTAACTTTTAGAATTTTTTTGCATTTATTTTTGAATTTTCTAACTCGGATCGGGTTCGAACGGATAGAAAGGAATTTTTTTTTTCTGTATTTTTCAGTCTGTCTCGGCTCGTTTTGCTGTGAAATGAAGCTTGGACGGTGTTTTTTAATTTTTTAAATTTTTGTTGCATTTCTATTTCAATTTTCTAACTCGGGTCGAGTTCAAATGGATAGGGAGGAAATTTTCTAACTCTGTTTTCTGGCTTGTCCTGACCCGTTTCGTCTTGAAATGAAGCCTGGATGATGTTTTTTAAATTTGAAAATTTTTTTGCACTTATATTTGAATTTTCTAACTCGGGTCGGGTTCGAACAGATAGGAAGGAAATTATTTTTGTTCTCTATTTTTCGGCCTGGCTTGTCCCTTTAAGTCTTGAAATGAAGTCTGGATGATATTTTTTAATTTTTAAAATTTTTTGGCATTTATATTTGAATTTTCTAACTCGTGTCGGGTTCGAATGGATAGGAAGAAAATTTTTTTTTTCTCTATTTTTCGGCCTGAGTTGGCCCGTTTCGTTGTGAAATGAAGCCTGGACGATGTTTTCTAATTTTTAAAATTTTTTTGCATTTATATTTGAATTTTCTAACTCGGGTCAGGTTCAAATGGATAGGGAGGAAATTTTTTTTATTCTTTTTTTTTCGGCCTGTCCTGACCCATTTTGTCTTGAAATGAAACCTGGATGATGTCTTTTAACTTTTTGAATTATTTTGCATTTATTTTTGAATTTTCTAACTCGGGTCTGGTTCGAACGGATAGGAAGGAAATTTTTTTTTTTTTGTATTTTTCAGTCTGTCTCGGTCCGTTTCGCTGTGAAATGAAGCTTGGACCGTGTTTTTTAATTTATAAAATTTTTGTTGCATTTCTATTTCAATTTTCTCACTCGGGTCAAGTTCAAATGGATAGGGAGGAAATTTTTTCTGTTCTCTATTTTTCGGGCTGTCCTGACCCGTTTCGTCTTGAAATGAAGCCTAGATGAATTTTTTTAATTTTGAAAATTTTTCTGCATTTATATTTGTATTTTCTAACTCGGGTTGGGTTCAAACGGCTAGGGAGGAAATTTTTTTTATTCTCTATTTTTCGGCCTGTCCTGACCCGTTTCGTCTTGAAATGAAGACTGGATGATGTCTTTTAATTTTTAAAAAAAAATTTCAGTTATTTTTGAATTTTCTAACTCGGGTCGGGTTCGGACGGATAGGAAGAAAATTTTCTTTCTTCTATATTTTTCGGCCTGACATCACCCGTTTCGTCTTGAAATGAAACCTGGATGATGTCTTTTAACTTTTAGAATTTTTTTGCATTTATTTTTGAATTTTCTAACTCGGGTCGGGTTCGAACGGATAGAAAGGAATTTTTTTTTTTTTTTCTGTATTTTTCAGTCTGTCTCGGCCCGTTTTGCTGTGAAATGAAGCTTGGACGGTGTTTTTTAATTTTTAAAATTTTTGTTGCATTTCTATTTCAATTTTCTAACTCGGGTCGAGTTCAAATGGATAGGGAGGAAATTTTTTTTGTTCTCTATTTTTTGGCCTGTCCTGACCCGTTTCATCTTGAAATAAAGCCTGGATGATGTCTTTTAATTTTTTAAATTTTTCTGCATTTATTTTTGAATTTTCTAACTCGGGTCGGGTTCGAACGGACAGGAAGGAAATTGTTTTAGTTCTCTATTTTTCGGCCTGTCTTAGCCCGTTTCATCTTGAAATGAAGCCTGGACGATGTTTTTTAACTTTGAAAATTTTTCTGCATTTATATTTGAATTTTCTAACTCGGGTTGGGTTCAAACGGATAGGGAGGAAATTTTTTTTATTCTCTATTTTTTCGGCCTGTCCTGACCCGTTTCGTCTTGAAATGAAGCCCGGATGAT
Source organism: Quercus robur (assembly GCF_932294415.1). Lineage (NCBI taxonomy): Eukaryota > Viridiplantae > Streptophyta > Magnoliopsida > Fagales > Fagaceae > Quercus > Quercus robur. The sequence continues at coordinate 29,408,115 of NC_065539.1, read as the reverse complement.
GTCTTTTAATTTTTTAAAAAAAAATTTCAGTTATTTTTGTATTTTATAACTCGGGTCGAGTTCAAACGGATAGGAAGGAAATTTTTTTTGTTCTCTATTTTTCGGCCTGTCCTGACCCGTTTCGTCTTGAAATGAAGCCTGGATGATGTCTTTTAATTTTTAAAATTTTTCTGCATTTATTTTCGAATTTTCTAACTCGGGTCGGGTTTGAACGGATAAGAAGGAAATTATTTTTGTTCTCTATTTTTCGGCCTGTCTTAGCCCGTTTCGTCTTCAAATGAAGCCTGGATGATGTTTTTTAATTTTTAAAATTTTTTTGCATTTATATTTGAACTTTCTAACTCGGGTCGGGTTCGAACGGATAGGAAGAAAATTTTTTTTCTTCTCTATTTTTCGGCCTGACTTCACCCGTTTCGTCTTGAAATAAAACCTGGATGATGTTTTTTAATTTTTAGAATTTTTTTCTATTTATTTTTGAATTTTCTAACTCGGGTCGGGTTCGAACGGATAGGGAGGAAAATTTTTTTATTCTCTATTTTTTGGCCTGTCCTGACCCGTTTCGTCTTGAAATGAAGCCTGGATGATGTCTTATAATTTTTAAAATTTTTTTTCATATATTTTTGAATTTTCTATCTCGGGTCGGGTTCGAACGGATAGGAAGAAAATTTTTTTTCTTCTCTATTTTTTGGCCTGTCTTGGCCCGTTTCGTTTTGAAATAAAGCCTGGATGATGTTTTTTAATTTTTAAAATTTTTTGGCATTTATATTTGAATTTTCTAACTCGGGTCGGGTCCGAACGGATCGGAAGGAAATTATTTTTCTTCTCTATTTTTCAGCCTAATTTGGCCCGTTTCGTCGTGAAATGAAGCCTGGACGACGTTTTTTAATTTTTAAAATTTTTTTGCATTTATATTTGAATTTTCTAACTCAGGTCGGGTTCAAACGGACAGGGAGGAAATTTTTTTTATTCTCTATTTTTCGGCCTGTCCTGACCCGTTTCAACTTGAAATGAAGCCTGGATGATGTCCTTTAATATTTTGAATTTTTTTGCATTTATTTTTGAATTTTCTAACTCGGGTCGGTTTTGAACGGATAGGAAGAAAATTTTTTTTTTCTCTATTTTTCGGCCTGTCTTGGCCTGTTTTGCCGTGAAATGAAGCTTGAACGATGTTTTTTAATTTTTAATTTTGTTTTTTGCATTTGTATTTGAATTTTCTAACTCGAGTTGGGTTCAAACGGATAGGGAGGAAATTTTTTTTATTCTCTATTTTTCGGCCTGTCCTGACCCGTTTCGTCTTGAAATGAAGCCTGGATGATGTCTTTTAATTTTTAGAATTTTTTTACATTTATTTTTGAATTTTCTAACTCGGGTCGGGTTCGAACGGATAGGAAGGAAATTTTTTTTTTCTCTATTTTTCGGCCTGTCTTGGCCTGTTTTGCCGTGAAATGAAGCTTGGACGATGTTTTTTAATTTTTAAAATTTTTTTTGCATTTATATTTGAATTTTCTAACTCGGGTCGGGTTCAAACGGATAGGGAGGAAATTTTTTTTATTCTCTATTTTTCGGCCTGTCCTGATCCGTTTCGTCTTGAAATGAAGTCTGGATGATTTTTTTTTAATTTTTAAAATTTTTCTGCATTTATTTTTGAATTTTCTAACTCGGGTCGGGTTCGAACGGATAGGAAGGAAATTTTTTTTGTTCTCTATTTTTCGGCCTGTCCTGACCCGTTTCGTCTTCAAATGAAGCCTAGATGATGTCCTTTAATTTTTAGAATTTTTTTACATTTATTTTTTTTAATTTTCTAACTCGGGTCGGGTTCGAACGAATAGGAAGGAAAATTTTTTTTTTCTCTATTTTTCGGCCTGTCTTGGCCCGTTTTGCCGTGAAATGAATTTTGGACGATGTTTTTTAATTTTTAAATTTTTTTTTGCATTTATATTTGAATTTTCTAACTCGGGTCGTGTTCAAACGGATAGGGAGGAAATTTTTTTTATTCTCTATTTTTTGGCCTGTCCTGACCCGTTTCATCTTGAAAAGAAGCCTAGATGATATTTTTTAATTTTTAAAATTTTTCTGCATTTATTTTTGAATTTTCTAACTCGGGTCGGGTTCGAACGGATAGGAAGGAAATTGTTTTTGTTCTCTATTTTTCCGCCTGTCTTAGCCCGTTTCGTCTTGAAATAAAGCCTGGATGATGTTTTTTAATTTTTAAATTTTTTTTGCATTTATATTTGAATTTTTTCTATCTCGGGTCGGGTTCAAACGGATAGGGAGGAAATTTTTTTTATTCTCTACTTTTCGGCCTGTCCTGACCCGTTTCGTCTTGAAATGAAGCTTGGATGATGTCTTTTAATTTTTAGAATTTTTTTGCAATGATTTTTGAATTTTCTAATTCGGGTCGGGATCGAACGGAAAGGAAGGAATTTTTTTTTTCTCTATTTTTCGGCCTATCTTGGCCCGTTTTGCCGTGAAATGAAGCTTGGACGATGTTTTTTAATTTTTAAAATTTTTTTGCATTTATATTTGAATTTTCTAACTCGGGTCAGGTTCAAATGGATAGGGAGGAAATTTTTTTTATTATCTATTTTTCGGCCTGTCCTGAGCCGCTTCGTCTTGAAATGAAGCCTGGATGATGTCTTTTAATTTCTAGAATTTTTTTGCATTTATTTTTGAATTTTCTAACTCAGGTCGGGTTCGAACGGATAGGAAGGAAATTTTTTTTTTCTCTATTTTTCGGCCTGTCTCGGCCCGTTTTGCCGTGAACTGAAGCTTGGACGATGTTTTTTAATTTTTGAAATTTTTTTTGCATTTATATTTGAATTTTCTAACTCGGGTCGGGTTCAAACGGATAGGGAGGAAATTTTTTTTATTCTCTATTTTTCGGCCTGTCCTGACCCGTTTCGTCTTGAAATGAAGCCTGGATGATGTTTTTTAATTTTTAAAATTTTTCTGCATTTATTTTTTAATTTTCTAACTTGGGTCGGGTTCGAACGGATAGGAAGGAAATTGTTTTTTTCTCTATTTTTCGGCCTGTCTTAACCCGTTTCGTCTTGAAATGAAGCCTGGACGATGTTTTTTAATTTTTAAAATTTTTTTGCATTTATATTTTATCTTTCTTTCTCGGGTCGGGTTCTAACGGATAGGGAGGAAATTTTTTTTCTCTATTTTTCGGCCTGTCCTGACCCGTTTCGTCTTGAAACGAAGCTTGGATGATGTCTTTTAATTTTTAGAATTTTTTTGCAATTATTTTTGAATTTTCTAATTCGGGTCGGGTTCGAACGGAAAGGAAGGAATTTATTTTTTTCTCTATTTTTCGGCCTATCTTGGCCCGTTTTCCCGTGAAATGAAGCTTGGACGATGTTTTTTAATTTTTAAAATTCTTTTTGCATTTATATTTGAATTTTCTAACTCGGGTCGGGTTCAAACGGATAGGGAGGAAATTTTTTTTATTCTCTTTTTTTCGGCCTGTCCTGACCCGTTTCGTCTTGAAATGAAGCCTGGATGATGTTTTTTAATTCTTAAAATTTTTCTGCATTTATTTTTGAATTTTCTAACTCGGGCCGGGTTCGAACGAATAAGAAAGAAATGATTTTTGTTCTCTATTTTTCAGCCTGTCTTATACCGTTTCATCTTGAAATGAAGCCTGGACGATGTTTTTTAATTTTTAAAATTTTTCAGCATTTATATTTGAATTTTCTAACTCGGGTTGGGTTCAAACGGATAGGGAGGAAATTTTTTTTATTATCTATTTTTCGTCCTGTCCTGACCCGTTTCATCTTGAAATGAAGGTTGGATGATGTCTTTTAATTTTTAAAAAAAAATTTCAGTTATTTTTGAATTTTCTAACTCGGGTCGAGTTCGGACGGATAGGAAGAAAATTTTTTTTCTTCTCTATTTTTCGGCCTGACTTCACCCGTTTCGTCTCGAAATGAAACCTGGATGATGTTTTTTAATTTTTAGAATTATTTTCCTTTTATTTTTGAATTTTCTAACTCGGGTCGGATTCGAACGGATAGGAAGGAAATTACTTTTGTTCTCTATTTTTCGGCCTGTCTTGGCCCATTTCGTCTTCAAATAAAGCCTGGATGATCTTTTTTAATTTTTAAAATTTTTTTGCATTTATATTTGAATTTTCTAACTCGGGTCGGGTTCGAATGGATAGGAAGGAAATTATTTTTCTTCTCTATTTTTCGGCCTGATTTGGCCCATTTCGTCGTCAAATGAAGCCTGGACGATGTTATTTAATTTTTTAAATTTTTTTGCATTGATATTTGAATTTTCTAACTCGGGTCGGGTTCAAACTAATAGGGAGGAAATTTTTTTTATTCTCTATTTTTCGGCCTGTCCTGACCCGTTTCGTCTTGAAATGAAGCCTGGATGGTGTTTTTTAATTTTTAAAATTTTTCTGCATTTATTTTTAAATTTTCTAACTTGGGTCGGGTTCGAACGGATAGGAAGGAAATTGTTTTTTTCTCTATTTTTCGGCCTGTCTTAGCCCGTTTCGACGTCAAATGAAGCCTGGACGATGTTTTTTAATTTTTAAATTTTTTTTGCATTTATATTTTAACTTTCTAACTCGGGTCGGGTTCAAACGGATAGGGAGGAAATTTTTTTTATTCTCTTTTTTTTTGGGCCTGTCCTGACCCGTTTCGTCTTGAAATGAAGCCTAGATGATGTTTTTTAATTCCTAAAATTTTTCTGCATTTATTTTTGAATTTTCTAACTCGGGTCGGGTTCGAACGAATAAGAAGGAAATGATTTCAGTTCTCTATTTTTCGGCCTGTCTTTGCCCGTTTCATCTTGAAATGAAGCCTGGACGATGTTTTTTAATTTTGAAAATTTTTCTGCATTTATATTTGAATTTTCTAACTCGGGTTGGGTTCAAACGGATAGGGAGAAAATTTTTTTTATTCTCTATTTTTCGGCCTGTCCTGACCCGTTTCGTCTTGAAATGAAGCCTGGATGATGTCTTTTAATTTTTTAAAAAAATTTTCAGTTATTTTTGAATTTTCTAACTCGGGTCGGGTTCGGATGGATAGGAAGAAAATTTTTTTTCTTCTCTATTTTTCGGCCTGACTTCACCCGTTTCGTCTCGAAATGAAACCTGGATGATGTTTTTTAATTTTTAGAATTTTTTTCCTTTTATTTTTGAATTTTCTAACTCGGGTCGGATTCGAACGGATAGGAAGGAAATTATTTTTGTTCTCTATTTTTCGGCCTGTCTTGGCCCATTTCGTCTTCAAATAAAGCCTGGATGATCTTTTTTAATTTTTAAAATTTTTTTGCATTTATATTTGAATTTTCTATCTCGGGTCGGGTTCGAACGGATAGGAAGGAAATTATTTTTCTTCTCTATTTTTCGGCCTGATTTGGCCCATTTCGTCGTCAAATGAAGCCTGGACGATGTTATTTATTTGTTAAAATTTTTTTGCATTGATATTTGAATTTTCTAACTCGGGTCGGGTTCAAACGGACAGGGAGGAAAATTTTTTTATTCTCTATTTTTCGGCCTGTCCTGATCCGTTTCATCTTGAAATGAAGCCTGGATGATGTCTTTTAATTTTTAAAATTTTTCTGCATTTATTTTTGAATTTGCTAACTCGGGTCGGGTTCGAACGGATAAGAAGGAAATTATTTTTTGTTCTCTATTTTTCGGCCTGTCTTAGCCCGTTTCATCTTCAAATGAAGCCTGGACGATGTTTTTTAATTTTTAAAATTTTTTTGCATTTATATTTGAATTTTCTAACTCGGGTCGGGATCAAACAGATAGGGAGGAAATTTTTTTTATTCTCTGTTTTCCGGCCTCTCCTGACCCGTTTCGTCTTGAAATGAAGCCTGGATGATGTTTTTTAATTTTGAAATTTTTTTTGCACCTATATTTGAATTTTCTAACTCGGGTCGGGTTCAAAAAGATAGGAAGGAAATTATTTTTGTTCTCTATTTTTCGGCCTGTCTTATCCCTTTAAGTCTTGAAATGAAGTATGGATGATATTTTTTAATTTTTTAAAATTTTTTTGCATTTATATTTGAATTTTCTAACTCGTGTCGGGTTCGAACGGATAGGAAGGAAAATTTTTTTTTCTCTATTTTTCGGCCTGATTCGGCCCGTTTCGTTGTGAAATGAGGCCTGGACGATGTTTTTTAATTTTTTTTGCACTTATATTTGAATTTTCTAACTCGGGTCAGGTTCAAATGGATAGGGGGGAAATTTTTTTTATTATCTATTTTTCGGCCTGTCCTGACCCGCTTCGTCTTGAAATGAAGCCTGGATGATGTCTTTTAATTTCTAGAATTTTTTTGCATTTATTTTTGAATTTTCTAACTCGGGTCGGGTTCGAACGGATAGGAAGGAAATTTTTTTTTCTCTATTTTTCGGCCTGTCTCGGCCCGTTTTGCCGTGAACTGAAGCTTGGACGATGTTTTTTAATTTTTGAAATTTTATTTGCATTTATATTTGAATTTTATAACTCGGGTCGGGTTCAAACTAGTAGGGAGGAAATTTTTTTTATTCTCTATTTTTCGGCCTGTCCTGACCCGTTTCGTCTTGAAATGAAGCCTGGATGGTGTTTTTTAATTTTTAAAATTTTTCTGCATTTATTTTTTAATTTTCTACCTTGGGTCGGGTTCGAACGGATAGGAAGGAAATTCTTTTTTTCTCTATTTTTCGGCCTATCTTAGCCCGTTTCGACTTCAACTTAAGCCTGGACGATGTTTTTTAATTTTAAAAATTTTTTTGCATTTATATTTTAACTTTCTATCTCGGGTCGGGTTCTAACGGATAGGGAGGAAATTTTTTTTATTCTCTATTTTTCGGCCTGTCCTGACCCGTTTCGTCTTGAAATGAAGCTTGGATGATGTCTTTTAATTTTTATAATTTTTTTGCAATTGTTTTTGAATTTTCTAACTTGGGTCGGGTTCGAACGGAAAGGAAGGAATTTTTTTTTTCTCTATTTTTCGGCCTATCTTGGCCCGTTTTCCCGTGAAATGAAGCTTGGACGATGTTTTTTAATTTTTAAAATTCTTTTTGCATTTGTATTTGAATTTTCTAACTCGGGTCGGGTTCAAACGGATGGGGAGGAAATTTATTTTATTCTCTTTTTTTTCGGCCTGTCCTGACCCGTTTCGTCTTGAAATGAAGCTTGGATGATGTTTTTTAATTCCTAAAATTTTTCTGTATTTATTTTTGAATTTTCTAACTCGGGTCGGGTTCGAACGAATAAGAAGGAAATGATTTATGTTCTCTATTTTTCGGCCTGTCTTAGCCCGTTTCATCTTGAAATGAAGCCTGGACGATGTTTTTTAATTTTGAAAATTTTTCTGCATTTATATTTGAATTTTCTAACTCGGGTTGGGTTCAAACGGATAGGGAGGAAATTTTTTTTATTCTCTATTTTTCGGCCTGTCCTGACCCGTTTCGTCTTGAAATGAAGCCTGGATGATGTCTTTTAATTTTTTTAAAAAAATTTCAGTTATTTTTGAATTTTCTAACTCGGGTCGGGTTCGGACGGATAGGAAGAAAATTTTTTTTCTTCTCTATTTTTCGGCCTGACTTCACCCGTTTCGTCTCGAAATGAAACCTGGATGATGTTTTTTAATTTTTAGAATTTTTTTTCCTTTTATTTTTGAATTTTCTAACTCGGGTCGGGTTCGAACAGATAGGAAGGAAATTATTTTTGTTCTCTATTTTTCGGCCTTTCTTATCCCTTTAAGTCTTGAAATGAAGTCTGGATGATATTTCTTAATTTTTAAAATTTTTTTACATTTATATTTGAATTTTCTAACTCGGGTCGAGTTTGAACGGATAGGAAGGAAATTATTTTTCTTCTCTATTTTTCGGCCTGATTTGGCCCATTTCGTCGTGAAATTCAGCCTGGATGATGTTTTTTAATTTTTAGAATTTTTTTCCTTTTATTTTTGAATTTTCTAACTCGGGTCAGGTTCAAATGGATAGGGAGGAAATTTTTTTTATTCTCTATTTTTCGGCCTGTCCTGACCCGTTTCGTCTTGAAATGAAGCCTGGATGATGTCTTTCAATTTCTAGAATTTTTTTGCATTTATTTTTGAATTTTCTAACTCGGGTCGGGTTCGAACGGATAGGGAGGAAATTTTTTTTATTCTCTATTTTTCGGCCTGTCCTGACCCATTTCGTGTAGAAATGAAGCTTGGATGATGACTTTTAATTTTTAGAATTTTTTTGCAATTATTTTGGAATTTTCTAACTCCGGTCGGGTTCGAAAAGAAATGAAGGAAATTTTTTTTTCTCTATTTTTCGGCCTATCTTAGCCCGTTTTGCCGTGACATGAAGCTTGGACGATGTTTTTAATTTTTAAAATTCTATTTTTCGGCCTGTCTTACCCGTTCCGTCTTGAAATGAAGCCTGGACGATGCTTTTTTTTAATTTTGAAAATTTTTCTGCATTTATATTTGAATTGTCTAACTCGGGTCGGGTTCAAACGAATAGGGAGGAAATTTTTTTTATTCTCTATTTTACGGCCTGTCCTGACCCGTTTCGTCGTGAAATGAAGCCTGGATGATTTTTTTAATTTTTTAAATTTTTCTGCATTTATTTTTGAATTTTCTAACTCGAGTCGGGTTCGAACGGATAGGAAGGAAATTGTTTTAGTTCTCTCTTTTTTGGCCTGTCTGAGCCCGTTTCGTCTTGAAATGAAGCCTGGACGATATTTTTTAATTTTTAAAATTTTTTTGCATTTATATTTGAATTTTCTAACTCGGGTCGGGTTCAAACGGATAGGGAGGAAATTTTTTTTATTCTCCATTTTTCTGACTGTCCTGACCTGTTTCGTCGTGAAATGAAGCCTGGATAATGTTTTTTAATTTTTAAAATTTTTCTGCATTTATTTTTTAATTTTCTAACTCAGGTCGGGTTCGAACGGATAGGAAGGAAATTGTTTTAGTTCTCTATTTTTCGACCTGTCTTTGCCCGTTTCGTCTTGAAATGAAGCCTGGACGATGTTTTTTAATTTTTAAAATTTTTTGCATTTATATTTGAATTTTCTAACTTGGGTCGAGTTCGAACGGATAAGAAGGAAATTATTTTTGTTCTCTATTTTTCGGCCTGTCTTAGCCCGTTTCGTCTTCAAATGAAGCCTGGACGATGTTTTTTAATTTTTAAAATTTTTTTACAATTATATTTGAATTTCCTAACTCGGGTCGTGTTCAAACGAATAGGGAGAAAATTTTTTTTTTCTCTATTTTTCAACCTGTCTCGGCCCGTTTTGCCGTGAAATGAAGCTTGGACGATGTTTTTTAATTTTTGAAATTCTTTTTTCATTTATATTTGAATTTTCTAACTCGGGTCGGGTTCAAACGGATAGGGAGGAAATTTTTTTTATTCTCTATTTTTCGTCCTGTCCTGACCCGTTTCGTCTTGAAATGAAGACTGGATGATGTTTTTTAATTTTTAAAATTTTTCTGCATTTATTTTTTAATTTTCTAACTTGGGTCGGGTTCGAACGGATAGGAAGGAAATTGTTTTTTTCTCTATTTTTCGGCCTGTCTTTGCCCGTTTCGTCTTGAAATGAAGCCTGGACGATGTTTTTTAATCTTTAAAATTTTTTTGCCTTTATATTTTAATTTTATATCTCGGGTCGGGTTCTAACGGATAGGGAGGAAATTTTTTTTATTCTCTATTTTTCGGCCTGTCCTGACCCGTTTCGTCTAGAAATGAAGCTTGGATGATGACTTTTGATTTTTATAATTTTTTTGCAATTATTTTGGAATTTTCTAACTCCGGTCGGGTTCGAAAGGAAATGAAGGAAATTTTTTTTTCTCTATTTTTCGCCCTATCTTAGCCCGTTTTGCCGTGAAATGAAGCTTGGACGATGTTTTTTAATTTTTAAAATTCTTTTTGCATTTATATTTGAATTTTCTAACTCGGGTCGGGTTCAAACGGATAGGGACGAAATTTTTTTTATTCTCTATTTTTCGGCCTGTCCTGACCCGTTTCGTCTTGAAATGAAACCTGGATGATGTTTTTTAATTTTTTAAATTTTTCTGCATTTATTTTTTAATTTTCTAACTTGGGTCGGGTTCGAACGGATAGGAAGGAAATTGTTTTTTTCTCTATTTTTCGGCCTGTCTTAGCCCGTTTCGTCTTGAAATGAAGCCTGGACGATGTTTTTCAATTTTTAAATTTTTTTTGCATTTATATTTTAATTTTCTATCTCGGGTCGGGTTCTAACGGATAGGGAGGAAATTTTTTTTATTCTCTATTTTTCGGCCTGTCCTGACCCGTTTCATCTCGAAATGAAGCTTGGATGACGTTCTTTAATTTTTAGAATTTTTTTGCAATTATTTTGGAATTTTCTACCTCCGGTCGGGTTTGAAAGGAAATGAAGGAAATTTTTTTTTTCTCTATTTTTCGGCCTATCTTATCCCGTTTTGCCGTGAAATGAAGCTTGGATGATGTTTTTTAATTTTTAAAATTCTTTTTGCATTTATATTTGAATTTTCTAACTCGGGTCGGGTTCAAACGGATAGGGATGATGTTTTTTAATTTTTAAAATTTTTCTGCATTTATTTTTTAATTTTCTAACTTGGGTCGGGTTCGAACGGATAGGAAGGAAATTGTTTTTTTCTCTATTTTTCGGCCTGTCTTAGCCCGTTTCGTCTTGAAATGAAGCCTGGATGATGTTTTTCAATTTTTAAATTTTTTTTGCATTTATATTTTAATTTTCTATCTCGGGTCGGGTTCTAACGGACAGGGAGGAAATTTTTTTTATTCTCTATTTTTCGGCCTGTCCTGACCCGTTTCGTCTCGAAATGAAGCTTGGATGACGTTCTTTAATTTTTAGAATTTTTTTGTAATTATTTTGGAATTTTCTAACTCCGGTCGGGTTTGAAAGGAAATGAAGGAAAATTTTTTTTTTCTCTATTTTTCGGCCTATCTTAGCCCGTTTTGCCGTGAAATGAAGCTTGGATGATGTTTTTTAATTTTTAAAATTCTTTTTGCATTTATATTTGAATTTTCTAACTCGGGTCGGGTTCAAACGGATAGGGAGGAAATTTTTTTTATTCTCCATTTTTCGGCCTGTCCTGACCTGTTTCGTCTTGAAATGAAGCCTGGATGATGTTTTTTAATTTTTAAAATTTTTCTGCATTTATTTTTGAATTTTCTAACTCGGGTCGGGTTCGAACGGATAAGAAGGAAATTATTTTTCTTCTCTATTTTTTGGCCTGATTTGGCCCATTTCGTCGTGAAATGAAGCCTAGATGATGTTTTTTAATTTTTAAAATTTTTTTGCATTGATATTTGAATTTTCTAACTCGGGTCGGGTTCAAACGGACAAGGAGGAAAATTTTTATATTCTCTATTTTTTGGCCTGTCCTGATCCGTTTCATCCTGAAATGAAACCTGGATGATGTCTTTTAATTTTTAAAAATTTTCTGCATTTATTTTTGAATTTGCCAACTCGGGTCGGGTTCGAACGGATAGGAAGGAAATTATTTTTGTTCTCTATTTTTTGGCCTGTCTTAGCCCGTTTCGTCTTCAAATGAAGCCTGGACGATGTTTTTTAATTTTTAAAATTTTTTTGCATTTATATTTGAATTTTCTAACTCGGGTCGGGTTCAAACGGATAGGGAGGAAAATTTTTTTATTCTCTGTTTTCCGGCCTCTCCTGACCCGTTTCATCTTGAACTGAAGCCTGGATGATGTTTTTTAATTTAGAAAATTTTTTCGCACTTATATTTGAATTTTCTAACTCGGGGCGGGTTCGAACAGATAGGAAGGAAATTATTTTTGTTCTCTATTTTTCGGTCTGTCTTAGCCCGTTTCGTCTTCAAATGAAGCCTGGACGATGTTTTTTAATTTTTAAAATTTTTTGGCATTTATATTTGGATTTTCTAACTCGTGTCGTGTTCGAACGGATAGGAAGGAAATTTTTTTTTTCTCTATTTTTCGGCCTGATTCGGCCCGTTTCGTTGTGAAATGGGGCCTGGACGACGTTTTTTAATTTTTAAATTTTTTTTGCATTTATATTTGAATTTTCTAACTCGGGTCAGGTTCAAATGGATAGGGAGGAAATTTTTTTTATTCTCTATTTTTCGGCCTGTCCTGACCCGTTTCGTCTTGAAATGAACCCTGGATGATGTCTTTTAATTTTTAGAATTTTTTTGCATTTATTTTTGAATTTTCTAATTCGGGTCGGGTTCGAACGGATAGGAAGGAAATTTTTTTTTTTTTTTTTTCGGCCTGTCTCGGTCCGTTTTGCCGTGAAATGAAGCTTGGACGATATTTTTTAATTTTTGAAATTTTTTTTGCATTTATATTTGAATTTTCTAACTCGGGTCGGGTTCAAACGGATATGGAGGAAATTTTTTTTATTCTCTATTTTTCGGCCTGTCCTGACCCGTTTTGTCTTGAAATGAAGCCTGGATGATGTTTTTTAATTTTTAAAATTTTTCTGCATTTAGTTTTTAATTTTCTAACTCGGGTCGGGTTCGAACGGATAGGAAGGAAATTCTTTTTTTCTCTATTTTTCGGCCTGTGTTAGCCCGTTTCGTCTTGAAATAAAGCCTGAACTATGTTTTTTAATTTTTAAAATTCTTTTTGCATTTATATTTGAATTTTCTAACTCGGGTCGGGTTCAAACGGATAGGGAGGAAATTTTTTTTATTCTCTATTTTTCGGCATGTCCTGACCCGTTTCGCCTTGAAATGAAGCCTGGATGATGTTTTTTAATTTTTAAAATTTTTCTGCATTTATTTTTGAATTTTCTAACTCGGGTCGGGTTCGAATGGATAAGAAGGAAATTATTTTTGTTATCTATTTTTCGGCCTGTCTTAGCCCGTTCCGTCTTGAAATGAAGCCTGGACGATGCTTTTTTTTAATTTTGAAAATTTTTCTGCATTTATATTTGAATTTTCTAACTCGGGTCGGGTTCAAACGGATAGGGAGAAATTTTTTTTTATTCTCTATTTTTCTGTCTGTCCTGACCCGTTTCGTCGTGAAATGAAGCCTGGATGATTTTTTTAATTTTTAAAATTTTTCTGCATTTATTTTTGAATTTTCTTACTCGGGTCGAGTTCGAACGGATAGGAAGGAAATTGTTTTAATTCTCTATTTTTTGGCCTGTCTGAGCCCGTTTCGTCTTGAAATGAAGCCTGGGCGATGTTTTTTAATTTTAAAATTTTTTTTGCATTTATATTTGAATTTTCTAACTCGGGTCGGGTTCAAACGGATAGGGAGGAAATTTTTTTTATTCTCTATTTTCCTGCCTGTTCTGACCCGTTTCGTTGTGAAATGAAGCCTGGATAATGTTTTTTAATTTTTAAAATTTTTCTGCATTTATTTTTGAATTTTCTAACTCGGGTCGGGTTCGAACGGATAGGAAGGAAATTGTTTTAGTTCTCTATTTTTCGGCCTGTCTTAGACCGTTTCGTCTTGAAATGAAGCCTGGACGATGTTTTTTAATTTTTAAAATTTTTTTGCATTTATATTTGAATTTTCTAACTCGGGTCGGGTTCAAACGGATAGGGAGGAAATTTTTTTTATTCTCTATTTTTCGGCCTGTCCTGACCCGTTTCGTATTAAAATGAAGCCTGGATGATGTCTTTTAATTTTTGATTTTTTTTTTCATTTATTTTTGAATTTTCTAACTCGGGTCGGGTTCGAACGGATAAGAAGGAAATTATTTTTGTTCTCTATTTTTCGGTCTGTCTTAGCCCGTTTCGTCTTCAAATGATGCCTGGACGATGTTTTTTAATTTTTAAAATTTTTTTGCATTTATATTTGAATTTTCTAACTCGGGTCGGGTTCAAACGGATAGGGTGGAAATTTTTTTTATTCTCTATTTTTCGTCCTGTCCTGACCTATTTCGTCTTGAAATGAAGCCTGGATGATGTTTTTTAATTTTTAAAATTTTTCTGCATTTATTTTTTAATTTTCTAACTTGGGTCGGGTTCGAACGGATAGGAAGGAAATTGTTTTTTTCTCTATTTTTCGGCCTGTCTTAGCCTGTTTCGTCTTGAAATGAAGCTTGGACGATGCTTTTTAATTTTTAAAATCTTTTTGCATTTATATTTGAAATTTCTAACTCGGGTCGGGTTCAAACGGATAGGGAGGAAATTTTTTTTATTCTCTATTTTTCGGTTTGTCTTGACCCGTTTCGTCTTGAAATGAAGCCGGGATGATGTTTTTTAATTTTTAAAATTTTTCTGCATTTATTTTTGAATTTTCTAGCATTTATTTTTGAATTTTCTAACTCGGGTCGGGTAGGAACGGATAAGAAGGAAATTATTTTTGTTCTCCATTTTTCGGCCTGATTTGGCCCATTTCGTTGTGACATGAAGCCTGGACGATGTTTTTTAATTTTTAAAATTTTTTTGCATTGATATTTGAATTTTCTAACTCGGGTCGGGTTTAAGCAAACAGGGTGGAAAATTTTTTTATTCTCTATTTTTCGGCCTGTCCTGATCCGTTTCATCTTGAAATGAAGCCTGGATGATGTCTTTTAATTTTTAAAATTTTTCTGCATTTATATTTGAATTTTCTAACTCGGGTCGGGTTCGAACGGATAGGAAGGAAATTGTTTTAGTTCTCTATTTTTCGGCCTGTCTTAGCCCGTTTCGTCTTGAAATGAAGCCTGGATGATGTTTTTTAATTTTTAAAATTTTTTTGCATTTATATTTGAATTTTCTAACTCGGGTCGGGTTCAAACGGATAGGGAGGAAATTTTTTTTATTCTCTATTTTTCGGCCTGTCCTGACCCGTTTCGTCTTGAAATGAAGCCTGGATGATGTTTTTTAATTTTTAAAATTTTTCTGCATTTATTTTTTAATTTTCTAACTCGGGTCGGGTTCGAACGGATAGGAAGGAAATTGTTTTTTTCTCTATTTTTCGGCCTATCTTAGCCCGTTTCGTCTTGAAATGAAGCCTGGACGATGTTTTTTAATTTTTAAAATTTTTTTGCATTTATATTTTAATTTTCTATCTCGGGTCGGGTTCTAATGGATAGGGAGGAAATTTTTTTTATTATCTATTTTTCGGCCTATCCTGACCCGTTTCGTCTGGAAATGAAACTTGGATAATGTCTTTTAATTTTTAGAATTTTGTTGCAATTATTTTGGAATTTTCTAACTCGGGTTGGGTTCGAAAGGAAAGGAAGGAAAGTTTTTTTTTCTCTATTTTTCGGCCTATCTTAGCCCGTTTTGCCGTGAAATGAAGCTTGGACGATGTTTTTTAATTTTTAAAATTCTTTTTGCATTTATATTTGAATTTTCTAACTCGGGTCGGGTTCAAACGGATAGGGAGGAAATTTTTTTTATTCTCTATTTTTCGGCCTGTCTTGACCCGTTTCGTCTTGAAATGAAGCCTGGATGATGTTTTTTAATTTTTAAAATTTTTCTGCATTTATTTTTGAATTTTCTAACTTGGGTCGGGTTCGAACGGATAAGAAGGAAAATTTTTATTTCTCTATTTTTCGGCCTGATTCGGCTTGTTTCATTGTGAAATGAGGCCTGGACGATGTTTTTTAATTTTTAAATTTTCTTTGCATTTTTATTTGAATTTTCTAACTCGGGTCAGGTTCAAATGGATAGGGAGGAAATTTTTTTTATTCTCTATTTTTCGGCCTGTCCTGACTCGTTTCGTCTTGAAATGAAGCCTGGATGATGTTTTTTAATTTTTAAAATTTTTCATCATTTATTTTTTAATTTTCTAACTCGGGTCGGGTTCGAACGGATAGGAAGGCAATTGTTTTTTTTCTCTATTTTTCGGCTTGTCTTAGCCCGTTTCGTCTTGAAATTAAGCCTGGACGATGTTTTTAAATTTGAAAATTTTTTTCCATTTATATTTTAATTTTCTATCCCGGGTCGGGTTCTAACGGATAGGAAGAAAATTTTTTTTATTACCTATTTTTCGGCCTGTCCTGACCCGTTTCGTCTTGAAATGAAGCCTGGATGATGTTTTTCAATTTTTAAATTTTTTTTGCATTTATATATTAATTTTCTATCTCGGGTCGGGTTCTAACGGATAGGGAGGAAATTTTTTTTATTCTCTATTTTTCGGCCTGTCCTGACCCGTTTCGTCTCGAAATGAAGCTTGGATGACGTTCTTTAATTTTTAGAATTTTTTTGTAATTATTTTGGAATTTTCTAACTCCGGTCGGGTTTGAAAGGAAATGAAGGAAAATTTTTTTTTTCTCTATTTTTCGGCCTATCTTAGCCCGTTTTGCCGTGAAATGAAGCTTGGATGATGTTTTTTAATTTTTAAAATTCTTTTTGCATTTATATTTGAATTTTCTAACTCGGGTCGGGTTCAAACGGATAGGGAGGAAATTTTTTTTATTCTCTATTTTTCGGCCTGTCCTGACCTGTTTCGTCTTGAAATGAAGCCTGGATGATGTTTTTTAATTTTTAAAATTTTTCTGCATTTATTTTTGAATTTTCTAACTCGGGTCGGGTTCGAACGGATAAGAAGGAAATTATTTTTCTTCTCTATTTTTTGGCCTGATTTGGCCCATTTCGTCGTGAAATGAAGCCTAGATGATGTTTTTTAATTTTTAAAATTTTTTTGCATTGATATTTGAATTTTCTAACTCGGGTCGGGTTCAAACGGACAAGGAGGAAAATTTTTATATTCTCTATTTTTTGGCCTGTCCTGATCCGTTTCATCATGAAATGAAGCCTGGATGATGTCTTTTAATTTTTAAAAATTTTCTGCATTTATTTTTGAATTTGCTAACTCGGGTCGGGTTCGAACGGATAAGAAGGAAATTATTTTTGTTCTCTATTTTTTGGCCTGTCTTAGCCCGTTTCGTCTTCAAATGAAGCCTGAACGATGTTTTTTAATTTTTAAAATTTTTTTGCATTTATATTTGAATTTTCTAACTCGGGTCGGGTTCTAACGGATAGGGAGGAAATTTTTTTTATTCTCTGTTTTCCGGCCTCTCCTGATCCGTTTCATCTTGAACTGAAGCCTGGATGATGTTTTTTAATTTAGAAAATTTTTTCGCACTTATATTTGAATTTTCTAACTCGGGTCGGGTTCGAACAGATAGGAAGGAAATTATTTTTGTTCTCTATTTTTCGATCTGTCTTAGCCCGTTTCGTCTTCAAATGAAGCCTGGACGATGTTTTTTAATTTTTAAAATTTTTTGGCACTTATATTTGAATTTTCTAACTCGGGTCGGGTTCGAACAGATAGGAAGGAAATTATTTTTGTTCTCTATTTTTCGATCTGTCCTGACCCGTTTCGTCTTAAAATGAAGCCTGGATGATGTTTTTTAATTTTTAAAATTTTTCTGCATTTATTTTTGAATTTTCTAACTCGGGTCGGGTACGAACGGATAAGAAGGAAATTATTTTTGTTCTCCATTTTTCGCCCTGATTTGGCCTATTTCGTTGTGACATGAAGCCTGGACGATGTTTTTTAATTTTTAAATTTTCTTTGCATTTATATTTGAATTTTCTAACTCGGGTCAGGTTCAAATGGATAGGGAGGAAATTTTTTTTATTCTCTATTTTTCGGCCTGTCCTGACCCGTTTCGTCTTGAAATGAACCCTGGATGATGTCTTTTAATTTTTAGAATTTTTTTGCATTTATTTTTGAATTTTCTAATTCGGGTCGGGTTCGAACGGATCGGAAGGAAATTTTTTTTTCTGTTTTTTGGCCTGTCTCGGTCCGTTTTGCCGTGAAATGAAGCTTGGACGATATTTTTTAATTTTTGAAATTTTTTTTGCATTTATATTTGAATTTTCTAACTCGGGTCGGGTTCAAACGGATATGGAGGAAATTTTTTTTATTCTCTATTTTTCGGCCTGTCCTGACCCGTTTTGTCTTGAAATGAAGCCTGGATGATTTTTTTTAATTTTTAAAATTTTTCTGCATTTAGTTTTTAACTTTCTAACTCGGGTCGGGTTCGAACGGATAGGAAGGAAATTCTTTTTTTCTCTATTTTTCGGCCTGTGTTAGCCCGTTTCGTCTTGAAATAAAGCCTGAACTATGTTTTTTAATTTTTAAAATTCTTTTTGCATTTATATTTGAATTTTCTAACTCGGGTCGCGTTCAAACGGATAGGGAGGAAATTTTTTTTATTCTCTATTTTTCGGCATGTCCTGACCCGTTTCGCCTTGAAATGAAGCCTGGATGATGTTTTTTAATTTTTAAAATTTTTCTGCATTTATTTTTGAATTTTCTAACTCGGGTCGGGTTCGAATGGATAAGAAGGAAATTATTTTTGTTATCTATTTTTCGGCCTGTCTTAGCCCGTTCCGTCTTGAAATGAAGCCTGGACGATGCTTTTTTTTAATTTTGAAAATTTTTCTGCATTTATATTTGAATTTTCTAACTCAGGTCGGGTTCAAACGGATAGGGAGAAATTTTTTTTTATTCTCTATTTTTCTGCCTGTCCTGACCCGTTTCGTCGTGAAATGAAGCCTGGATGATTTTTTTAATTTTAAAAATTTTTCTGCATTTATTTTTGAATTTTCTTACTCGGGTCGGGTTCGAACGGATAGGAAGGAAATTGTTTTAATTCTATATTTTTTGGCCTGTCTGAGCCCGTTTCGTCTTGAAATGAAGCCTGGGCGATGTTTTTTAATTTTAAAATTTTTTTTGCCTTTATATTTGAATTTTCTAACTCGGGTCGGGTTCAAACGGATAGGGAGGAAATTTTTTTTATTCTCTATTTTTCGGCCTGTTCTGACCCGTTTCGTCGTGAAATTAAGCCTGGATAATGTTTTTTAATTTTTAAAATTTTTCTGCATTTATTTTTGAATTTTCTAACTCGGGTCGGGTTCGAACGGATAGGAAGGAAATTGTTTTAGTTCTGTATTTTTCGGCCTGTCTTAGACCGTTTCGTCTTGAAATGAAGCCTGGACGATGTTTTTTAATTTTTAAAATTTTTTTGCATTTATATTTGAATTTTCTAACTCGGGTTGGGTTCAAACGGATAGGGTGGAAATTTTTTTTATTCTCTATTTTTCGTCCTGTCCTGACCCGTTTCGTCTTGAAATGAAGCCTGGATGATGTTTTTTAATTTTTAAAATTTTTCTGCATTTATTTTTTAATTTTCTAACCTGGGTCGGGTTCGAACGGATAGGAAGGAAATTGTTTTTTTCTCTATTTTTCGGCCTGTCTTAGCCCGTTTCGTCTTGAAATGAAGCCTGGACGATGTTTTTTAATTTTTAAAATTTTTTTGCATTTATATTTTAATTTTCAATCTCGGGTCGGGTTCTAACGGATAGGGAGGAAATTTTTTTTATTCTCTATTTTTCGGCCTGTCCTGACCCGTTTCGTCTAGAAATGAAGCCTCGATGATGTCTTTTAATTTTTGGAATTTTTTTGCAATTATTTTGGAATTTTCTAATTCCGGTCGGGTTCGAAAGGAAATGAAGGAAATTTTTTTTTCTCTATTTTTCGGCCTATCTTAGCGCGTTTTGCCATGAAATGAAGCTTGGATGATGTTTTTTAATTTTTAAAATCTTTTTGCATTTATATTTGAAATTTCTAACTCGGGTCGGGTTCAAACGGATAGGGAGGAAATTTTTTTTATTCTCTATTTTTCGGCCTGTCTTGACTCGTTTCGTCTTGAAATGAAGCCTGGATGATGTTTTTTAATTTTTAAAATTTTTCTGCATTTATTTTTGAATTTTCTAGCATTTATTTTTGAATTTTCTAACTCGGGTCGGGTAGGAACGGATAAGAAGGAAATTATTTTTGTTCTCCATTTTTCAGCCTGATTTGGCCCATTTCGTTGTGACATGAAGCCTGGACGATGTTTTTTAATTTTTAAAATTTTTTTGCATTGATATTTGAATTTTCTAACTCGGGTCGGGTTTAAGCAAACAGGGAGGAAAATTTTTTTATTCTCTATTTTTCGGCCTGTCCTGATCCGTTTCATCTTTAAATGAAGCCTGGATGATGTCTTTTAATTTTTAAAATTTTTCTGCATTTATTTTTGAATTTTCTAACTCGGGTCGGGTTCGAACGGATAGGAAGGAAATTGTTTTAGTTCTCTATTTTTTGGCCTGTCTTAGCCCGTTTCGTCTTGAAATGAAGCCTGGATGATGTTTTTTAATTTTTAAAATTTTTTTGCATTTATATTTGAATTTTCTAACTCGGGTCGGGTTCAAACGGATAGGGAGGAAATTTTTTTTATTCTCTATTTTTCGGCCTGTCCTGACCCGTTTCGTCTTGAAATGAAGCCTGGATGATGTTTTTTAATTTTTAAAATTTTTCTGCATTTATTTTTTAATTTTCTAACTCGGGTCGGGTTCGAACGGATAGGAAGGAAATTGTTTTTTTCTCTATTTTTCGGCCTATCTTAGCCCGTTTCGTCTTGAAATGAAGCCTGGACGATGTTTTTTAATTTTTAAAATTTTTTTGCATTTATATTTTAATTTTCTATCTCGGGTCGGGTTCTAATGGATAGGGAGGAAATTTTTTTTATTATCTATTTTTCGGCCTATCCTGACCCGTTTCGTCTGGAAATGAAACTTGGATAATGTCTTTTAATTTTTAGAATTTTGTTGCAATTATTTTGGAATTTTCTAACTCGGGTTGGGTTCGAAAGGAAAGGAAGGAAAGTTTTTTTTTCTCTATTTTTTGGCCTATCTTAGCCCGTTTTGCCGTGAAATGAAGCTTGGACGATGTTTTTTAATTTTTAAAATTCTTTTTGCATTTATATTTGAATTTTCTAACTCGGGTCGGGTTCAAACGGATAGGGAGGAAATTTTTTTTATTCTCTATTTTTCGGCCTGTCCTGACCCGTTTCGTCTTGAAATGAAGCCTGGATGATGTTTTTTAATTTTTAAAATTTTTCTGCATTTATTTTTGAATTTTCTAACTTGGGTCGGGTTCGAACGGATAAGAAGGAAAATTTTTATTTCTCTATTTTTCGGCCTGATTCGGTTTGTTTCGTTGTGAAATGAGGCCTGGACGATGTTTTTTAATTTTTAAATTTTCTTTGCATTTTTATTTGAATTTTCTAACTCGGGTCAGGTTCAAATGGATAGGGAGGAAATTTTTTTTATTCTCTATTTTTCGGACTGTCCTGACCCGTTTCGTCTTGAAATGAAGCCTGGATGATGTTTTTTAATTTTTAAAATTTTTCATCATTTATTTTTTAATTTTCTAACTCGGGTCGGGTTCGAACGGATAGGAAGGAAATTGTTTTTTTCTCTATTTTTCGGCTTGTCTTAGCCCGTTTCGTCTTGAAATTAAGCCTGGACGATGTTTTTAAATTTTAAAATTTTTTTCCATTTATATTTTAATTTTCTATCCCGGGTCGGGTTCTAACGGATAGGAAGAAAATTTTTTTTATTATCTATTTTTCGGCCTGTCCTGACCCGTTTCGTCTTGAAATGAAGCCTGGATGATGTCTTTTAATTTTTAGAATTTTTTTGCAATTATTTCGGAATTTTTTAACTCGGGTTGGGTTCGAAAGGAAAGGAAGGAAAAATTTTTTTTTTCTCTATTTTTCGGCCTATCTTAGCCTGTTTTGCCATGAAATGAAGCTTGGACGATGTTTTTTAATTTTTAAAATTCTTTTTGCATTTAGATTTGAATTTTTTAACTCGGGTCGGGTTCAAACGGATAGGGAGGAAATTTTTTTTATTCTCTATTTTTCGGCCTGTCCTGACCCGTTTCGTCTTGAAATGAAACCTGGAGGATGTTTTTTAATTTTTAAAATTTTTCTGCATTTATTTTTGAATTTTCTAACTCGGGTCTGGTTCGAACGGAAAAGAAGGAAATTATTTTTGTTATCTATTTTTCGGCCTGTCTTAGCCCGTTCCGTCTTGAAATGAAGCCTGGACGATGCTCTTTTTAATTTTGAAAATTTTTCTGCATTTATTTTGGAATTTTCTAACTCGGGTCGGGTTCGAACGGATAGGAAGGAAATTGTTTTAGTTCTCTATTTTTCGGCCTGTCTTAGCCCGTTTCGTCTTGAAATGAAGCCTGGACGATGTTTTTTAATTTTTCAAATTTTTTTGCATTTATATTTGAATTTTCTAACTCGGGTCGGGTTCTAACGGATAGGGAGGAAATTTTTTTTATTCTCTATTTTTCGGCCTGTCTTGACCCGTTTCGTCTTGAAATGAAGCCTGGATGATGTTTTTTAATTTTTAAAATTTTTCTGCATTAATTTTTTAATTTTCTAACTTGGGTCGGGTTCGAACGGATAGGAAGGAAATTGTTTTTTTCTCTATTTTTCGGCCTGTCTTAGCCCGTTTCGTCTTGAAATGAAGCCTGGACGATGTTTTTTAATTTTTTAAATTTTTTTGCATTTATATTTGAATTTTCTAACTCGGGTCGGGTTCTAACGGATAGGGAGGAAATTTTTTTTATTCTCTATTTTTCGGCCTGTCCTGACCCGTTTCGTCTTGAAATGAAGCCTGGATGATGTTTTTTAATTTTTAAAATTTTTCTGCATTAATTTTTTAATTTTCTAACTTGGGTCGGGTTCGAACGGATAGGAAGGAAATTGTTTTTTTCTCTATTTTTCGGCCTATCTTAGCCCGTTTCGTCTTGAAATGAAGCCTGGACGATGTTTTTTAATTTTAAAATTTTTTTGCATTTATATTTTAATTTTCTATCTCGGGTCGGGTTCTAACGGATAGGGAGGAAATTTTTTTTATTATCTATTTTTCGGCCTGTCCTGACCCGTTTCGTCTTGAAATGAAGCCTGGATGACGTCTTTTAATTTTTAGAATTTTTTTGCAATTATTTTGGATTTTTCTAACTCGGGTCGGGTTCGAAAGGAAATGATGGAAATTGTTTTTTTCTCTATTTTTCGGCCTATCTTAGCCCGTTTTGCCGTGAAATGAAGCTTGGACGATGTTTTTTAATTTTTAAAATTCTTTTTGCATTTATATTTCAATTTTCTAACTCGGGTCCGGTTCAAACAGATAGGGAGAAAATTTTTTTTATTCTCTATTTTTCGGTCTGTCCTGACCCGTTTCGTCTTGAAATGAAGCCTGGATGATGTTTTTTAATTTTTAAAATTTTTCTGCATTTATTTTTGAATTTTCTAACTCGGGTCGGGTTCGAACGGATAAGAAGGAAAATTTTTATTTCTCTATTTTTCGGCCTGATTCGGCTCGTTTCGTTGTGAAATGAGGCCTGGACGATGTTTTTTAATTTTTAAATTTTTTTTGCATTTATATTTGAATTTTCTAACTCGGGTCAGGTTCAAATGGATAGGGAGGAAATTTTTTTTGTTCTCTATTTTTCGGCCTGTCCTGACCCGTTTCGTCTTCAAATGAAGCCTGGATGATGTTTTTTAATTTTTAAAATTTTTCTGCATTTATTTTTTAATTTTCTAACTCGGGTCGGGTTCGAACGGATAGGAAGGAAATTGTTTTTTTCTCTATTTTTCGGCCTGTCTTAGCCCGTTTTGCCGTGAAATGAAGCTTGGACGATGTTTTTTAATTTTTAAAATTCTTTTTGCATTTATATTTCAATTTTCTAACTCGGGTCCGGTTCAAACAGATAGGGAGAAAATTTTTTTTATTCTCTATTTTTCGGCCTGTCCTGACCCGTTTCGTCTTGAAATGAAGCCTGGATGATGTTTTTTAATTTTTAAAATTTTTCTGCATTTATTTTTGAATTTTCTAACTCGGGTCGGGTTCGAACGGATAAGAAGGAAAATTTTTATTTCTCTATTTTTCGGCCTGATTCGGCTCGTTTCGTTGTGAAATGAGGCCTGGACGATGTTTTTTAATTTTTAAATTTTTTTTGCATTTATATTTGAATTTTCTAACTCGGGTCAGGTTCAAATGGATAGGGAGGAAATTTTTTTTGTTCTCTATTTTTCGGCCTGTCCTGACCCGTTTCGTCTTCAAATGAAGCCTGGATGATGTTTTTTAATTTTTAAAATTTTTCTGCATTTATTTTTTAATTTTCTATCTCGGGTCGGGTTCTAACGGATAGGGAGGAAATTTTTTTTTTTCTCTATTTTTCGGCCAGTCCTGACCCATTTCGTCTAGAAATGAAGCTTGGATGATGACTTTTAATTTTTAGAATTTTGTTGCAATTATTTTGGAATTTTCTAACTCGGGTTGGGTTCGAAAGGAAAGGAAGGAAAGTTTTTTTTTCTCTATTTTTCGGCCTATCTTAGCCCGTTTTGCCGTGAAATGAAGCTTGGACGATGTTTTTTAATTTTTAAAATTCTTTTTGCATTTATATTTGAATTTTCTAACTCGGGTCGGGTTCAAACGGATAGGGAGGAAATTTTTTTTATTCTCTATTTTTCGGCCTGTCCTGACCCGTTTCGTCTTGAAATGAAGCCTGGATGATGTTTTTTAATTTTTAAAATTTTTCTGCATTTATTTTTGAATTTTCTAACTCGGGTCGGGTTCGAACGGATAAGAAGGAAAATTTTTATTTCTCTATTTTTCGGCCTGATTCGGCTCGTTTCGTTGTGAAATGAGGCCTGGATGATGTTTTTTAATTTTTAAATTTTTTTTGCATTTATATTTGAATTTTCTAACTCGTGTCAGGTTCAAATGGATTGGGAGGAAATTTTTTTTATTCTCTATTTTTCGGCCTGTCCTGACCCGTTTCGTCTTGAAATGAAGCCTGGATGATGTTTTTTAATTTTTAAAATTTTTCTGCATTTATTTTTTAATTTTCTAACTCGGGTCGGGTTCGAACGGATAGGAAGGAAATTGTTTTTTTCTCTATTTTTTCGCCAGTCTTAGCCCGTTTCGTCTTGAAATGAAGCCTGGACGATGTTTTTTAATTTTAAAATTTTTTTGCATTTATATTTTAATTTTCTATCTCGGGTCGGGTTCTAACGGATAGGGAGGAAATTTTTTTTATTATCTATTTTTCGGCCTGTCCTGACCCGTTTCGTCTTGAAATGAAGCCTGGATGACGTCTTTTAATTTTTAGAATTTTTTTGCAATTATTTTGGAATTTTCTAACTCGGGTTGGGTTCGAAAGGAAAGGAAGGAAATTTTTTTTTCTCTATTTTTCGGACTATCTTAGCCCGTTTTGCCGTGAAATGAAGCTTGGACGATGTTTTTTAATTTTTAAAATTCTTTTTGCATTTATATTTGAATTTTTTAACTCGGGTCGGGTTCAAACGGATAGGGAGGAAATTTTTTTTATTCTCTATTTTTCGGCCTGTCCTGACCCGTTTCGTATTGAAATGAAACCTGGATGATGTTTTTTAATTTTTAAAATTCTTCTGCATTTATTTTTGAATTTTCTAACTCGGGTCGGGTACGAACGGATAAGAAGGAAATTATTTTTGTTCTCCATTTTTCGGCCTGATTTGGCCCATTTCGTTGTGACATGAAGCCTGGAAGATGTTTTTTAATTTTTAAAATTTTTTTGCATTGATATTTGAATTTTCTAACTCGGGTCGGGTTTAAGCGAACAGGGAGGAAAATTTTTTTATTCTCTATTTTTCAGCCTGTCCTGATCCGTTTCATCTTGAAATGAAGCCTGAATGATGTCTTTTAATTTTTAAAATTTTTCTGCATTTATTTTTGAATTTTCTAACTCAGGTCGGGTTCAAACGGATAGGGAGGAAATTTTTTTTGTTCTCTATTTTTCGGCCTTTCCTGACCCGTTTCGTCATGAAATGATGCCTGGATAATGTTTTTTAATTTTTACAATTTTTCTGCATTTATTTTTGAATTTTCTAACTCGGGTCGGATTCGAACGGATAGGAAGAAAATTGTTTTAGTTCTCTATTTTTCGGCCTGTCTTAGACCGTTTCATCTTGAAATGAAGCCTGGATGATGTTTTTTAATTTTTAAAATTTTTTTACATTTATATTTGAATTTTCTAACTCGGGTCGGGTTCAAACGGATAGGGAGGAAATTTTTTTTATTCTCTATTTTTCGGCCTGTCCTGACCCGTTTCGTCTTGAAATGAAGCCTGGATGATGTTTTTTCATTTTTAAAATTTTTCTGCATTTATTTTTTAATTTTCTAACTCGGGTCGGGTTCGAACGGATAGGAAGGAAATTGTTTTTTTCTCTATTTTTCGGCCTATCTTAGCCCGTTTCGTCTTGAAATGAAGCCTGGACGATGTTTTTTAATTTTTAAAATTTTTTTGCATTTATATTTTAATTTTCTATCTCGGGTTGGGTTCTAATGGATTGGGAGGAAATTTTTTTTATTATCTATTTTTCGGCCTGTCCTGACCCGTTTCGTCTTGAAATGAAACTTGGATAATGTCTTTTAATTTTTAGAATTTTGTTGCAATTATTTTGGAATTTTCTAACTCGGGTTAGGTTCGAAAGGAAAGGAAGGAAAGTTTTTTTTTCTCTATTTTTCGGCCTATCTTAGCCCGTTTTGCCGTGAAATGACGCTTGGACGATGTTTTTTAATTTTTAAAATTCTTTTTGCATTTATATTTGAATTTTCTAACTCGGGTCGGGTTCAAACGGATAGGGAGGAAATTTTTTTTATTCTCTATTTTTCGGTCTGTCCAGACCCGTTTCGTCTTAAAATGAAGCCTGGATGATGTTTTTCAATTTTTAAAATTTTTCTGCATTTATTTTAGAATTTTCTAACTCGGGTCGGGTTCGAACGGATAAGAAGGAAAATTTTTATTTCTCTATTTTTCGGCCTGATTCGGCTTGTTTCGTTGTGAAATGAGGCCTGGACGATGTTTTTTAATTTTTAAATTTTCTTCGCATTTTTATTTGAATTTTCTAACTCGGGTCAGGTTCAAATGGATAGGGAGGAAATTTTTTTTATTCTCTATTTTTCGGCCTGTCCTGACCCGTTTCGTCTTGAAATGAAGCCTGGATGATGTTTTTTAATTTTTAAAATCTTTCTATATTTATTTTTTAATTTTCTAACTCGGGTCGGGTTCGAACGGATAGGAAGGAAATTGTTTTTTTCTCTATTTTTCGGCTTGTCTTTGCCCGTTTCGTCTTGAAATTAAGCCTGGACGATGTTTTTAAATTTTAAAATTTTTTTCCATTTATATTTTAATTTTCTATCTCGGGTCGGGTTCTAACGGATCGGAAGGAAATTTTTTTTATTATCTATTTTTCGGCCTGTCCTGACCCGTTTCGTCTTGAAATGAAGCCTGGATGATGTCTTTTAATTTTTAGAATTTTTTTGCAATTATTTTGGAATTTTTTAACTCGGATTGGGTTCGAAAGGAAAGGAAGGAAATTTTTTTTTTTCTCTATTTTTCGGCCTTTCTTAGCCCGTTTTGCCGTGAAATGAAGCTTGGACGATGTTTTTTAATTTTTAAAATTCTTAATTGCATTTATATTTGAATTTTTTAACTCGGGTCGGGTTCAAACGGATAGGGAGGAAATTTTTTTTATTCTCTATTTTTCGGCCTGTCCTGACCCGTTTCGTCTTGAAATGAAACCTGGACGATGTTTTTTAATTTTTAAAATTTGTCTGCATTTATTTTTGAATTTTCTAACTCGGGTCGGGTTCGAACGGAAAAGATGGAAATTATTTTTGTTATCTATTTTTCGGCCTGTCTTAGCCCGTTCCGTCTTGAAATGAAGCCTGGACGATGCTCTTTTTAATTTTGAAAATTTTTCTGCATTTATTTTCGAATTTTCTAACTCGGGTCGGGTTCGAACGGATAGGAAGGAAATTGTTTTAGTTCTCTATTTTTCGGCCTGTCTTAGCCCGTTTCGTCTTGAAATGAAGCCTGGATGATGTTTTTTAATTTTTAAAATTTTTTTACATTTATATTTGAATTTTCTAACTCGGGTCGGGTTCAAACGGATAGGGAGGAAATTTTTTTTATTCTCTATTTTTCGGCCTGTCCTGACCCGTTTCGTCTTGAAATGAAGCCTGGATGATGTTTTTTAATTTTTAAAATTTTTCTGCATTTATTTTTTAATTTTCTAACTCGGGTCGGGTTAGAACGGATAGGAAGGAAATTGTTTTTTTCTCTATTTTTCTGCCTATCTTAGCCCGTTTCGTCTTGAAATGAAGCCTGGACGATGTTTTTTAATTTTTAAAATTTTTTTGCATTTATATTTTAATTTTCTATCTCGGGTTGGGTTCTAATGGATAGGGAGGAAATTTTTTTTATTATCTATTTTTCGGCCTGTCCTAACCCGTTTCGTCTTGAAATGAAACTTGGATAATGTCTTTTAATTTTTAGAATTTTGTTGCAATTATTTTGGAATTTTCTTACTCGGGTTGGGTTCGAAAGGAAAGGAAGGAAAGTTTTTTTTTCTCTATTTTTCGGCATATCTTAGCCCGTTTTGCCGTGAAATGAAGCTTGGACGATGTTTTTTAATTTTTAAAATTCTTTTTGCATTTATATTTGAATTTTCTAACTCGGGTCGGGTTCAAACGGATAGGGAGGAAATTTTTTTTATTCTCTATTTTTCGGCCTGTCCTGACCCGTTTCGTCTTAAAATGAAGCCTGGATGATGTTTTTTAATTTTTAAAATTTTTCTGCATTTATTTTTGAATTTTCTAACTCGGGTCGGGTACGAACGGATAAGAAGGAAATTATTTTTGTTCTCCATTTTTCGCCCTGATTTGGCCTATTTCGTTGTGACATGAAGCCTGGACGATGTTTTTTAATTTTTAAATTTTCTTTGCATTTTTATTTGAATTTTCTAACTCGGGTCAGGTTCAAATGGATAGGGAGGAAATTTTTTTTATTCTCTATTTTTCGGCCTGTCCTGACCCGTTTCGTCTTGAAATGAAGCCTGGATGATGTTTTTTAATTTTTAAAATTTTTATGCATTTATTTTTTAATTTTCTAACTCGGGTCGGGTTCGAACGGATAGGAAGGAAATTGTTTTTTTCTCTATTTTTCGGCTTGTCTTAGCCCGTTTCGTCTTGAAATTAAGCCTGGACGATGTTTTTAAATTTTAAAGTTTTTTTCCATTTATATTTTAATTTTCTATCTCGGGTTGGGTTCTAACGGATAGGAAGGACATTTTTTTTATTATCTATTTTTCGGCCTGTCCTGACCCGTTTCGTCTTGAAATGAAGCCTGGATGATGTTTTTTAATTTTTAAAATTTTTCTGCATTAATTTTTTAATTTTCTAACTTGGGTCGGGTTCGAACGGATAGGAAGGAAATTGTTTTTTTCTCTATTTTTCGGCCTATCTTAGCCCGTTTCGTCTTGAAATGAAGCCTGGACGATGTTTTTTAATTTTTAAAATTTTTTTGCATTTATATTTTAATTTTCTATCTCGGGTTGGGTTCTAATGGAAAGGGAGGAAATTTTTTTTATTATCTATTTTTCGGCCTGTCCTGACCCGTTTCGTCTTGAAATGAAACTTGGATAATGTCTTTTAATTTTTAGAATTTTGTTGCAATTATTTTGGAATTTTCTTACTCGGGTTGGGTTCGAAAGGAAAGGAAGGAAAGTTTTTTTTTCTCTATTTTTCGGCCTATCTTAGCCCGTTTTGCCGTGAAATGACGCTTGGACGATGTTTTTTAATTTTTAAAATTCTTTTTGCATTTATATTTGAATTTTCTAACTCGGGTCGGGTTCAAACGGATAGGGAGGAAATTTTTTTTATTCTCTATTTTTTGGTCTGTCCAGACCCGTTTCGTCTTAAAATGAAGCCTGGATGATGTTTTTTAATTTTTAAAATTTTTCTGCATTTATTTTAGAATTTTCTAACTCGGGTCGGGTTCGAACGGATAAGAATGAAAATTTTTATTTCTCTATTTTTCGGCCTGATTCGGCTTGTTTCGTTGTGAAATGAGGCCTGGACGATGTTTTTTAATTTTTAAATTTTCTTCGCATTTTTATTTGAATTTTCTAACTCGGGTCAGGTTCAAATGGATAGGGAGGAAATTTTTTTTATTCTCTATTTTTCGGCCTGTCCTGACCCGTTTCGTCTTGAAATGAAGCCTGGATGATGTTTTTTAATTTTTAAAATTTTTCTATATTTATTTTTTAATTTTCTAACTCGGGTCGGGTTCGAACGGATAGGAAGGAAATTGTTTTTTTCTCTATTTTTCGGCTTGTCTTTGCCCGTTTCGTCTTGAAATTAAGCCTGGACGATGTTTTTAAATTTTAAAATTTTTTTCCATTTATATTTTAATTTTCTATCTCGGGTCGGGTTCTAACGGATCGGAAGGAAATTTTTTTTATTATCTATTTTTCGGCCTGTCCTGACCCGTGTCGTCTTGAAATGAAGCCTGGATGATGTCTTTTAATTTTTAGAATTTTTTTGCAATTATTTTGGAATTTTTTAACTCGGGTTGGGTTCGAAAGGAAAGGAAGGAAATTTTTTTTTTCTCTATTTTTCGGCCTATCTTAGCCCGTTTTGCCGTGAAATGAAGCTTGGACTATGTTTTTTAATTTTTAAAATTCTTTTTGCATTTATATTTGAATTTTTTAACTCGGGTCGGGTTCAAACGGATAGGGAGGAAATTTTTTTTATTCTCTATTTTTCGGCCTGTCCTGACCCGTTTCGTCTTGAAATGAAACCTGGACGATGTTTTTTAATTTTTAAAATTTTTCTGCATTTATTTTTGAATTTTCTAACTCGGGTCGGGTTCGAACGGAAATGAAGGAAATTATTTTTGTTATCTATTTTTCGGCCTGTCTTAGCCCGTTCCGTCTTGAAATGAAGCCTGGACGATGCTCTTTTTAATTTTGAAAATTTTTCTGCATTTATTTTAGAATTTTCTAACTCGGGTCGGGTTCGAACGGATAGGAAGGAAATTGTTTTAGTTCTCTATTTTTCGGCCTGTCTTAGCCCGTTTCGTCTTGAAATGAAGCCTGGACGATGTTTTTTAATTTTTTAAATTTTTTTGCATTTATATTCGAATTTTCTAACTCGGGTCGGGTTCTAACGGATAGGGTGGAAATTTTTTTTATTCTCTATTTTTCGGCCTGTCCTGACCCGTTTCGTCTTGAAATGAAGCCTGGATGATGTTTTTTAATTTTTAAAATTTTTCTGCATTAATTTTTTAATTTTCTAACTTGGGTCGGATTCGAACGGATAGGAAGGAAATTGTTTTTTTCTCTATTTTTCGGCCTGTCTTAGCCCGTTTCGTCTTGAAATGAAGCCTGGACGATGTATTTTAATTTTTAAAATTTTTTTGCATTTAAATTTTAATTTTCTATCTCGGGTCGGGTTCTAACGGATAGGTTGGAAATTTTTTTATTCTCTATTTTTCGGCCTGTCCTGACCCGTTTCGTCTCGAAATGAAGCTTGGATGATGTCTTTTAATTTTTAGAATTTTTTTGCAATTATTTTGGATTTTTCTAACTCGGGTCGGGTTCGAAAGGAAATGATGGAAATTTTTTTTTCTCTATTTTTCGGCATATCTTAGCCCGTTTTGCCGTGAAATGAAGCTTGGACGATGTTTTTTAATTTTTAAAATTCTTTTTGCATTTATATTTGAATTTTCTAACTCGGGTCGGGTTCAAACAGATAGGGAGGAAATTTTTTTTATTCTCTATTTTTCGGCCTGTCCTGACCCGTTTCGTCTTGAAATGAAGCCTGGATGATGTTTTTTAATTTTTAAAATTTTTCTGCATTTATTTTTGAATTTTCTAACTCGGGTCGGGTTCGAACGGATAAGAAGGAAAATTTTTATTTCTCTATTTTTCGGCCTGATTCGGCTAGTTTCGTTGGGAAATGAGGCCTGGACGATGTTTTTTAATTTTTAAATTTTTTTTGCATTTATATTTGTATTTTCTAACTCGGGTCAGGTTCAAATGGATAGGGAGGAAATTTTTTTTATTCTCTATTTTTCGGCCTGTCCTGACCCGTTTCGTCTTGAAATGAAGCCTGGATGATATTTTTTAATTTTTAAAATTTTTCTGCATTTATTTTTTAATTTTCTAACTCGGGTCGGGTTCGAACGGATAGGAAGGAAATTGTTTTTTTCTCTATTTTTCGGCCTGTCTTAGCCCGTTTCGTCTTGAAATGAAGCCTGGACAATGTTTTTTAATTTTAAAATTTTTTTGCATTTATATTTTAATTTTCTATCTCGGGTCGGGTTCTAACGGATAGGGAGGAAATTTTTTTTATTATCTATTTTTCGGCCTGTCCTGACCCGTTTCGTCTAGAAATGAAGCCTGGATGACGTCTTTTAATTTTTAGAATTTTTTTGCAATTATTTTGGAATTTTCTAACTCGGGTTGGTTTCGAAAGGAAAGGAAGGAAATTTTTTTTTTCTCTATTTTTCGGCCTATCTTAGCCCGTTTTGCCGTGAAATGAAGCTTGGACGATGTTTTTTAATTTTTAAAATTCTTTTTGCATTTATATTTGAATTTTTTAACTCGGGTCGGGTTCAAACGGATAGGAAGGAAATTTTTTTTATTCTCTATTTTTCGGCCTGTCCTGACCCGTTTCGTATTGAAATGAAACCTGGATGCTGTTTTTTAATTTTTAAAATTTTTCTGCATTTATTTTTGAATTTTATAACTCGGGTTGGGTTCGAACGGATAAGAAGGAAATTATTTTTGTTATCTATTTTTCGGCCTGTCTTAGCCCGTTCCGTCTTGAAATGAAGTCTGCACGAGGCTCTTTTTAATTTTGAAAATTTTTCTGCATTTATTTTGGAATTTTCTAACTCGGGACGGGTTCGATCGGATAGGAAGGAAATTGTTTTAGTTCTCTATTTTTCGGCCTGTCTTAGCCCGTTTCGTCTTGAGATGAAGCCTGGACGATGTTTTTTAATTTTTTAAATTTTTTTGCATTTATATTTGAATTTTCTAACTCGGGTCGGGTTCTAACGGATAGGGAGGAAATTTTTTTTATTCTCTATTTTTCGGCCTGTCCTGACCCTTTTCGTCTTGAAATGAAGCCTGGATGATGTTTTTTAATTTTTAAAATTTTTCTGCATTTATTTTTGAATTTTCTAACTCGGGTCGGGTTCGAACGGATAAGAAGGAAAATTTTAATTTCTCTATTTTTCGGCCTGATTCGGCTCGTTTCGTTGTGAAATGAGGCCTGGACGATGTTTTTTAATTTTTAAATTTTTTTTGCATTTATATTTGAATTTTCTAACTCGTGTCAGGTTCAAATGGATAGGGAGGAAATTTTTTTTATTCTCTATTTTTCGGCCTATCCTGACCCGTTTCGTCTTGAAATGAAGCCTGGATGATGTTTTTTAATTTTTAAAATTTTTCTGCATTTATTTTTTAATTTTCTAACTCGGGTCGGGTTCGAACGGATAGGAAGGAAATTGTTTTTTTCTCTATTTTTCGGCCTGTCTTAGCCCATTTCGTCTTGAAATGAAGCCTGGACGATGTTTTTTAATTTTAAAATTTTTTTGCATTTATATTTTAATTTTCTATCTCGGGTCGGGTTCTAACGGATAGGGAGGAAATTTTTTTTATTATCTATTTTTCGGCCTGTCCTGACCCGTTTCGTCCTGAAATGAAGCCTGGATGACGTCTTTTAATTTTTAGAATTTTTTTGCAATTATTTTGGAATTTTCTAACTCGGGTTGGGTTCGAAAGGAAAGGAAGGAAATTTTTTTTTCTCTATTTTTCGGCCTATCTTAGCCCGTTTTGCCGTGAAGTGAAGCTTGGACGATGTTTTTTAATTTTTAAAATTCTTTTTGCATTTATATTTGAATTTTTTAACTCGGGTCGGGTTCAAACGGATAGGGAGGAAATTTTTTTTATTCTCTATTTTTCGGCCTGTCCTGACCCGTTTCGTATTGAAATGAAACCTGGATGATGTTTTTTAATTTTTAAAATTTTTCTGCATTTATTTTTGAATTTTCTAACTCGGGTCGGGTACGAACGGATAAGAAGGAAATTATTTTTGTTCTCCATTTTTCGGCCTGATTTGGCCCATTTCGTTGTGACATGAAGCCTGGACGATGTTTTTTAATTTTTAAAATTTTTTTGCATTGATATTTGAATTTTCTAACTCGGGTCGGGTTTAAGCGAACAGGGAGGAAAATTTTTTTATTCTCTATTTTTCGGCCTGTCCTGATCCGTTTCATCTTGAAATGAAGCCTGGATGATGTCTTTTAATTTTTAAAATTTTTCTGCATTTATTTTTGAATTTTCTAACTCGGGTCGGGTTCAAACGGATAGGGAGGAAAATTTTTTTATTCTCTATTTTTCGGCCTGTCCTGATCCGTTTCATCCTGAAATGAAGCCTGGATGATGTCTTTTAATTTTTAAAATTTTTCTGCATTTATTTTTGAATTTTCTAACTCGGGTCGGATTCGAACGGATAGGAAGAAAATTGTTTTAGTTCTCTATTTTTCGGCCTGTCTTAGCCCGTTTCGTCTTGAAATGAAGCCTGGATGATGTTTTTTAATTTTTAAAATTTTTTTACATTTATATTTGAATTTTCTAACTCGGGTCGGGTTCAAACGGATAGGGAGGAAATTTTTTTTATTCTCTATTTTTCGGCCTGTCCTGACCCGTTTCGTCTTGAAATGAAGCCTGGATGATGTTTTTTAATTTTTAAAATTTTTCTGCATTTATTTTTTTAATTTTCTAACTCGGGTCGGGTTAGAACGGATAGGAAGGAAATTGTTTTTTTCTCTATTTTTCGGCCTATCTTAGCCCGTTTCGTCTTGAAATGAAGCCTGGACGATGTTTTTTAATTTTTAAAATTTTTTTGCATTTATATTTTAATTTTCTATCTCGGGTTGGGTTCTAATGGATAGGGAGGAAATTTTTTTTATTATCTATTTTTCGGCCTGTCCTGACCCGTTTCGTCTTGAAATGAAACTTGGATAATGTCTTTTAATTTTTAGAATTTTTTTGCAATTATTTTGGATTTTTCTAACTCGGGTCGGGTTCGAAAGGAAATGATGGAAATTTTTTTTTTTCTCTATTTTTCGGCATATCTTAGCCCGTTTTGCCGTGAAATGAAGCTTGGACGATGTTTTTTAATTTTTAAAATTCTTTTTGCATTTATATTTGAATTTTCTAACTCGGGTCGGGTTCAAACAGATAGGGAGGAAATTTTTTTTATTCTCTATTTTTCGGCCTGTCCTGACCCGTTTCGTCTTGAAATGAAGCCTGGATGATGTTTTTTAATTTTTAAAATTTTTCTGCATTGATTATTGAATTTTCTAACTCGGGTCGGGTTCGAACGGATAAGAAGGAAAATTTTTATTTCTCTATTTTTCGGCCTGATTCGGCTAGTTTCGTTGTGAAATGAGGCCTGGACGATGTTTTTTAATTTTTAAATTTTTTTTGCATTTATATTTGAATTTTCTAACTCGGGTCAGGTTCAAATGGATAGGGAGGAAATTTTTTTTATTCTCTATTTTTCGGCCTGTCCTGACCCGTTTCGTCTTCAAATGAAGCCTGGATGATGTTTTTTAATTTTTAAAATTTTTCTATATTTATTTTTTTATTTTCTAACTCGGGTCGGGTTTGAACGGACAGGAAGGAGATTGTTTTTTTCTCTATTTTTCGGCCTATCTTAGCCCGTTTTGCCGTGAAATGAAGCTTGGACGATGTTTTTTAATTTTAAAATTTTTTTGCATTTATATTTTAATTTTCTATCTCGGGTCGGGTTCTAACGGATAGGGAGGAAATTTTTTTTATTATCTATTTTTCGGCCTGTCCTGACCCGTTTCGTCTTAAAATGAAGCCTGGATGACGTCTTTTAATTTTTAGAATTTTTTTGCAATTATTTTGGAATTTTCTAACTCGGGTTGGGATCGAAAGGAAGGAAGGAAATTTTTTTTTTCTCTATTTTTCGGCCTATCTTAGCCCGTTTTGCCGTGAAATGAAGCTTGGACGATGTTTTTTAATTTTTAAAATTCTTTTTGCATTTATATTTGAATTTTTTAACTCGGGTCGGGTTCAAACGGATAGGGAGGAAATTTTTTTTATTCTCTATTTTTCGGCCTGTCCTGACCCGTTTCGTATTGAAATGAAACCTGGATGATGTTTTTTAATTTTTAAAATTTTTCTGCATTTATTTTTGAATTTTATAACTCGGGTTGGGTTCGAACGGATAAGAAGGAAATTATTTTTGTTATCTATTTTTTGGCCTGTCTTAGCCCGTTCCGTCTTGAAATGAAGCCTGCACGAGGCTCTTTTTAATTTTGAAAATTTTTCTGCATTTATTTTGGAATTTTCTAACTCGGGTCGGGTTCGATCGGATAGGAAGGAAATTGTTTTAGTTCTCTATTTTTCGGCCTGTCTTAGCCCGTTTCGTCTTGTGATGAAGCCTGGACGATGTTTTTTAATTTTTTAAATTTTTTTGCATTTATATTCGAATTTTTTAACTCGGGTCGGGTTCTAACGGATAGGGAGGAAATTTTTTTTATTCTCTATTTTTCGGCCTGTCCTGACCCGTTTCGTCTTGAAATGAAGCCTGGATGATGTTTTTTAATTTTTAAAATTTTTCTGCATTAATTTTTTAATTTTCTAACTTGGGTCGGGTTCGAACGGATAGGAAGGAAATTGTTTTTTTCTCTATTTTTCGGCCTGATTCGGCCCGTTTCGTTGTGAAATGAGGCCTGGACGATGTTTTTTAATTTTTAAATTTTTTTTGCATTTATATTTGAATTTTCTAACTCGGGTCAGGTTCAAATGGATAGGGAGGAAATTTTTTTTATTCTCTATTTTTCGGCCTGTCTCGGCCCGTTTTGCCGTGAAATGAAGCTTGGACGATATTTTTTAATATTTGAAATTTTTTTTGCATTTATATTTGAATTTTCTAAGTCGGGTCAGGTTCAAACGGATAGGGTGGAAATTTTTTTTATTCTCTGTTTTTCGGCCTGTCCTGACCCGTTTCGTCTTGAAATGAAGCCTGGATGATGTTTTTTAATTTTTAAAATTTTTCTGCATTTATTTTTTAATTTCCTAACTCGGGTCGGGTTCGAACGGATAGGAAGGAAGTTGTTTTTTTCTCTATTTTTCGGCCTGTCTTAGCCCGTTTCGTCTTGAAATTAAGCCTGGACGATATTTTTTAATTTTTAAAATTTTTTTGCATTTATATTTTAATTTTCTATCTCGGGTCGGGTTCTAACGGATAGGGAGGAAATTTTTTTTATTCTCTATTTTTCGGCCTGTGCTGACCCGTTTCGTCTTGAAATGAAGCTTGGATGATGTCTTTTAATTTTTAGAATTTTATTGCAATTATTTTGGAATTTTCTAACTCGAGTCGGGTTCGAAAGGAAAGGAAGGAAATTTTTTTTTTCTCTATTTTTCGGCCTATCTTAGCCCGTTTTGCCGTGAAATGAATCTTGGACGATGTTTTTTAATTTTTAAAATTCTTTTTGCATTTATATTTGAATTTTTTAACTCGGGTCGGGTTCAAACGGATAGGGAGGAAATTTTTTTTATTCCCTATTTTTCGGCCTGTCCTGACTCATTTCGTCTTGAAATGAAGCCTGGATGATGTTTTTTAATTTTTAAAATTTTTCTGCATTTATTTTTGAATTTTCTAACTCGGGTCGGGTTCGAACGGATAAGAAGGAAATTATTTTTGTTATCTATTTTTCGGCCTGTCTTAGCCCGTTACGTCTTGAAATGAAGCCTGGACGATATTTTTTTAATTTTGAAAATTTTTCTGCATTAATTTTGGAATTTTCTAACTCGGGTCGGGTTCGAACGGATAGGAAGGAAATTGTTTTAGTTCTCTATTTTTCGGCCTGTCTTAGCCCGTTTCGTCTTGAAATGAAGCCTGGACGATGTTTTTTAATTTTTAAAATTTTTTTGCATTTATATTTGAATTTTCTAACTCGGGTCGGGTTCAAACGGATAGGGAGGAAATTTTTTTTATTCTCTATTTTTCGGCCTGTCCTGACCCGTTACGTCGTGAAACGAAGCCTGGATGATGTTTTTTAATTTTTAAAATTTTTCTGCATTTATTTTTGAATTTTCTAACTCGGGTCGGGTACAAACGGATAGGAAGGAAATTGTTTTAGTTCTCTATTTTTCGGCCTGTCTTAGCCCGTTTCGTCTTGAAATGAAGCCTGGACGATATTTTTTAATTTTTAAATTTTTTTGCATTTATATTTGAATTTTCTAACTCGGGTCGGGTTCAAACGGATAGGGATGAAATATTTTTTATTCTTTATTTTTCGGCCTGTCCTAACCCGTTTCGTCTTGAAATGAAGCTTGGATGATGTCTTTTAATTTTTAAAATTTTTCTGCATTTATTTTTGAATTTTCTAACTCGGGTCGGGTTCGAACGGATAAGAAGGAAATTATTTTTGTTATCTATTTTTCGGCCTGTCTTAGCCCGTTCCGTCTTGAAATGAAGCCTGGACGATGCTTTTTTTAATTTTGAAAATTTTTCTGCATTTATTTTGGAATTTTCTAACTCGGGTCGGGTTCGAACGGATAGGAAGGAAATTGTTTTAGTTCTCTATTTTTCGGCCTGTCTTAGCCCGTTTCGTCTTGAAATGAAGCCTGGACGATGTTTTTTAATTTTTTTAAATTTTTTTGCATTTATAGTTGAATTTTCTAACTCGGGTCGGGTTCAAACGGATAGGGAGGAAATTTTTTTTATTCTCAATTTTTCGGCCTGTCCTGAACCGTTTCGTCTTCAAATGAAGCCTGGATGATGTCTTTTAATTTTTAAATTTTTTTTTCATTTATTTTTGAATTTTCTAACTCGGGTCGGGTTCGAACGGATAAGAAGGAAATTATTTTTTTTCTCTATTTTTCGGCCTGTCTTAGCCCGTTTCGTCTTCAAATGAAGCCTGGACAATGTTTTTTAATTTTTAAAATTTTTTTGCATATATATTTGAATTTCCTAACTTGGGTCGGGTTCAAACGGATAGGGAGGAAATTTTTTTTATTCTCTGTTTTAGGGCCTGTCCTTACCCGTTTTGTCTTGAAATGAAGCCCGGATGATGTCTTTTAATTTTTAGAATTTTCTTTGCATTTATATTTGAATTTTTTAACTCGGGTCAGGTTCAAATGGATAGGAAGGAAATTGTTTTAGTTCTCTATTTTTCGGCCTATCTTAGCCCGTTTCGTCTTGAAATGAAGCCTGGACGATGTTTTTTAATTTTTAAAATTTTTTTGCATTTATATTTTAATTTTCTAACTCGGATCGGGTTCAAACGGATAGGGAGGAAATTATTTTTATTCTCTATTTTTTGGCCTGTCCTGACCCGTTTCGTCTTGAAATGAAGCCTGGATGATGTCTTTTAATTTTTAAAATTTTTTTTCATTTATTATTGAATTTTCTAACTCGGGTCGGGTTCGAACGGATAAGAAGGAACTTATTTTCGTTGTCTATTTTTCGGCCTGTCTTAGCCCGTTTCGTCTTCAAATGAAGCCTGGACGATGTTTTTTAATTTTTAAAATTTTTTTGCATTTATATTTGAATTTTCTAACTCGGGTCGGGTTGTAATGGATAGGGAGGAAATTTTTTTTATTCTCTGTTTTAGGGCCTGTCCTTACCCGTTTTGTCTTGAAATGAAGCCCGGATGATGTCTTTTAATTTTTAGAATTTTTTTGCATTTATTTTTGAATTTTCTAACTCGGGTCGGGTTCGAACGGATAGGAAGGAAGTTTTTTTTTTCTCTATTTTTCGGCCTGTCTCGGCCCGTTTTGCCTTGAAATGAAGCTTGGACGATATTTTTTAATTTTTGAAATTTTTTATGCATTTATTTTTGAATTTTCTAACTCGGGTCGAGTTCGAACGGATAGGAAGGAAATTTTTTTTTTCTCTATTTTTCGGCCTATCTTTGCCCGTTTCGTCTTGAAATGAAGCCTGGACGATGTTTTTTAATTTTTAAAATTTTTTTGCATTTATATTTGAATTTTTTAACTCGGGTCGGGTTCAAACGGATAGGGAGGAAATTTTTTTTATTCTCTATTTTTCGGCCTGTCCTGACCCGTTTCGTCTTGAAATGAAGCCTGGATGATGTTTTTCAATTTTTAAAATTTTCCTGCATTTATTTTTGAATTTTCTAACTCGGGTCGGGTTCGAACGGATAAGAAGGAAATTATTTTTGTTATCTATTTTTCGGCCTGTCTTAGCCCGTTCCGTCTTTAAATGAAGCCTGGACGATGTTTTTTTAATTTTGAAAATTTTTCTGCATTTATATTTGAATTTTCTAACTCGGGTCGGGTTCAAACGGATGGGGAGGAAATTTTTTTTATTCTCTATTTTTCGGCCTGTCCTGACCCGTTTCGTCGTGAAATGAAGCCTGGATGATGTTTTTTAGTTTTTAAAATTTTTCTGCATTTATTTTTGAATTTTCAAACTCGGGTCGGGTTCGAACGGATAGGAAGGAAATTGTTATAGTTCTCTATTTTTCGGCCTGTCTTAGCCCGTTTCGTCTTGAAATGAAGCCTGGACGATGTTTTTTAATTTTAAAAATTTTTTTGCATTTATATTTGAATTTTCTAACTCGGGTCGGGTTCAAACGGATAGGGAGGAAATTTTTTTTATTCTCTATTTTTCTGCCTGATTCAGCCCGTTTCGTTGTGAAATGAGGCCTAGATGATGTTTTTTAATTTTTAAAATTTTTCTGCATTTATTTTTGAATTTTCTAACTTGGGTCGGGTTCGAACGGATAAGAAGGAAAAATTTTTTTTCTCTATTTTTCGGCCTGATTCGGCCCGTTTCGTTGTGAAATGAGGCCTGGATGATGTTTTTTAATTTTTAAATTTTCATTGCATTTATATTTGAATTTTCTAACTCGGGTCAGGTTCAAATGGATGGGGAGGAAATTTTTTTTATTCTCTCTTTTTCGGCCTGTCCTAACCCGTTTCGTCTTGAAATGAAGCCTGGATGATGTCTTTTAATTTTTAGAATTTTTTTGTATTTATTTTTTAATTTTCTAACTAGGGTTGGGTTCGAACGGATAGGAAGGAAATTTTTTTTTCTCTATTTTTCGGCCTGTCTCGGCCCGTTTTGCCTTGAAATGAAGCTTGGACGATATTTTTTAATTTTTGAAATTTTTTTTGCATTTATATTTGAATTTTCTAACTCGGGTCTGGTTCAAACGGATAGGGAGGAAATTTTTTTTATTCTCTATTTTTCGGCCTGTCCTGACCCGTTTCGTCTTAAAATGAAGCCTGGATGATGTTTTTTAATTTTTAAAATTTTTCTGCATTTATTTTTGAATTTTCAAACTCGGGTCGGGTTCGAACGGATAGGAAGGAAATTGTTATAGTTCTCTATTTTTCGGCCTGTCTTAGCCCGTTTCGTCTTGAAATGAAGCCTGGACGATGTTTTTTAATTTTAAAAATTTTTTTGCATTTATATTTGAATTTTCTAACTCGGGTCGGGTTCAAACGGATAGGGAGGAAATTTTTTTTATTCTCTATTTTTCTGCCTGATTCAGCCCGTTTCGTTGTGAAATGAGGCCTAGATGATGTTTTTTAATTTTTAAAATTTTTCTGCATTTATTTTTGAATTTTCTAACTTGGGTCGGGTTCGAACGGATAAGAAGGAAAAATTTTTTTTCTCTATTTTTCGGCCTGATTCGGCCCGTTTCGTTGTGAAATGAGGCCTGGATGATGTTTTTTAATTTTTAAATTTTCATTGCATTTATATTTGAATTTTCTAACTCGGGTCAGGTTCAAATGGATGGGGAGGAAATTTTTTTTATTCTCTCTTTTTCGGCCTGTCCTAACCCGTTTCGTCTTGAAATGAAGCCTGGATGATGTCTTTTAATTTTTAGAATTTTTTTGTATTTATTTTTTAATTTTCTAACTCGGGTTGGGTTCGAACGGATAGGAAGGAAATTTTTTTTTCTCTATTTTTCGGCCTGTCTCGGCCCGTTCTGCCTTGAAATGAAGCTTGGACGATATTTTTTAATTTTTGAAATTTTTTTTGCATTTATATTTGAATTTTCTAACTCGGGTCTGGTTCAAACGGATAGGGAGGAAATTTTTTTTATTCTCTATTTTTCGGCCTGTCCTGACCCGTTTCGTCTTAAAATGAAGCCTGGATGATGTTTTTTAATTTTTAAAATTTTTCTGCATTTATTTTTGAATTTTCAAACTCGGGTCGGGTTCGAACGGATAGGAAGGAAATTGTTATAGTTCTCTATTTTTCGGCCTGTCTTAGCCCGTTTCGTCTTGAAATGAAGCCTGGACGATGTTTTTTAATTTTAAAATTTTTTTTGCATTTATATTTGAATTTTCTAACTCGGGTCTGGTTCAAACGGATAGGGAGGAAATTTTTTTTATTCTCTATTTTTCGGCCTGTCCTGACCCGTTTCGTCTTGAAATGAAGCCTGGATGATGTTTTTTAATTTTTAAAATTTTTCTGCATTTATTTTTTAATTTTCTAACTCGGGTCGGGTTCTAACGGATAGGAAGGGAATTGTTATTTTCTCTATTTTTCAGCCTGTCTTAGCCCGTTTCGTCTTGAAATGAAGCCTGGACGATGTTTATTAATTTTTAAAATTTTTTTGCATTTATATTTTAATTTTCTATCTCGGGTCGGGTTCTAACGGATAGGGAGGAAATTTTTTTTATTCTCTATTTTTCGGCCTGTCCTGACCCGTTTCGTCTTGAAATGAAGCTTGGATGATGTCTTTTAATTTTTAGAATTTTTTTGCAATTATTTTGGAATTTTCTAACTCGGGTCGGGTTCGAAAGGAAAGGATGGAAATTTTTTTTTTCTCTATTTTTCGGCCTATCTTAGCCCGTTTCACCTTGAAATGAAGTCCGGACGATGTTTTTTAATTTTTAAAATTTTTTTGCATTTATATTTGAATTTTCTAACTCGGGTCGGGTTCAAACGGATAGGGAGGAAATTTTCTTTATTCTGTATTTTTCGGCCTGTCCTGACCTGTTTCGTCGTGAAATGAAGCCTGGATGATGT
The DNA here is from genome assembly GCF_932294415.1 of Quercus robur. NCBI lineage: Eukaryota > Viridiplantae > Streptophyta > Magnoliopsida > Fagales > Fagaceae > Quercus > Quercus robur. The sequence goes on along the minus strand of NC_065539.1, from coordinate 29,365,476 downwards.
TTTTTAATTTTTAAAATTTTTCTGCATTTATTTTTGAATTTTCTAACTCGGGTCGGGTTCGAACGGATAGGAAGGAAATTGTTTTAGTTCTCTATTTTTCGGCCTGTCTTAGCCCGTTTCGTCTTGAAATGAAGCCCGGACGACGTTTTTTAATTTTTAAAATTTTTTTGCATTTATATTTGAATTTTCTAACTCGGGTCGGGTTCAAACGGATAGGGAGGAAATTTTTTTTATTCTCTATTTTTCGGCCTGTCCTGACCCGTTTCGTCGTGAAATGAAGCCTGGATGATGTTTTTTAATTTTTAAAATTTTTCTGCATTTATTTTTGAATTTTCTAACTCGGGTCGGGTTCGAACGGATAGGAAGGAAATTGTTTTAGTTCTCTATTTTTCGGCCTGTCTTAGCCCGTTTCGTCTTGAAATGAAGCCTGGACAACGTTTTTTAATTTTTAAAATTTTTTTGCATTTATATTTGAATTTTCTAACTCGGGTCGGGTTCAAACGGATAGGGAGGAAATTTTTTTTATTCTCTATTTTTCGGCCTGTCCTGACCCGTTTCGTCGTGAAATGAAGCCTGGATGATGTTTTTTAATTTTTAAAATTTTTCTGCATTTACTTTTGAATTTTCTAACTCGGGTCGGGTTCGAACGGATAGGAAGGAACTTATTTTTGTTCTCTATTTTTCGGCCTGTCTTAGCCCGTTTCGTCTTCAAATGAAGCCTGGACGATGTTTTTTAATTTTAAAAATTTTTTTGCATTTATTTTTTAATTTTCTAACTCGGGTCGGGTTCTAACGGATAGGAAGGGAATTGTTATTTTCTCTATTTTTCAGCCTGTCTTAGCCCGTTTCGTCTTGAAATGAAGCCTGGACGATGTTTATTAATTTTTAAAATTTTTTTGCATTTATATTTTAATTTTCTATCTCGGGTCGGGTTCTAACGGATAGGGAGGAAATTTTTTTTATTCTCTATTTTTCGGCCTGTCCTGACCCGTTTCGTCTTGAAATGAAGCTTGGATGATGTCTTTTAATTTTTAGAATTTTTTTGCAATTATTTTGGAATTTTCTAACTCGGGTCGGGTTCGAAAGGAAAGGATGGAAATTTTTTTTTTCTCTATTTTTCGGCCTATCTTAGCCCGTTTCATCTTGAAATGAAGTCCGGACGATGTTTTTTAATTTTTAAAATTTTTTTGCATTTATATTTGAATTTTCTAACTCGGGTCGGGTTCAAACGGATAGGGAGGAAATTTTCTTTATTCTGTATTTTTCGGCCTGTCCTGACCCGTTTCGTCGTGAAATGAAGCCTGGATGATGTTTTTTAATTTTTAAAATTTTTCTGCATTTATTTTTGAATTTTCTAACTCGGGTCGGGTTCGAACGGATAGGAAGGAAATTGTTTTAGTTCTCTATTTTTCGGCCTGTCTTAGCCCGTTTCGTCTTGAAATGAAGCCCGGACGACGTTTTTTAATTTTTAAAATTTTTTTGCATTTATATTTGAATTTTCTAACTCGGGTCGGGTTCAAACGGATAGGGAGGAAATTTTTTTTATTCTCTATTTTTCGGCCTGTCCTGACCCGTTTCGTCGTGAAATGAAGCCTGGATGATGTTTTTTAATTTTTAAAATTTTTCTGCATTTATTTTTGAATTTTCTAACTCGGGTCGGGTTCGAACGGATAGGAAGGAAATTGTTTTAGTTCTCTATTTTTCGGCCTGTCTTAGCCCGTTTCGTCTTGAAATGAAGCCTGGACGACGTTTTTTAATTTTTAAAATTTTTTTGCATTTATATTTGAATTTTCTAACTAGGGTCGGGTTCAAACGGATAGGGAGGAAATTTTTTTTATTCTCTATTTTTCGGCCTGTCCTGACCCGTTTCGTCGTGAAATGAAGCCTGGATGATGTTTTTTAATTTTTAAAATTTTTCTGCATTTACTTTTGAATTTTCTAACTCGGGTCGGGTTCGAACGGATAGGAAGGAACTTATTTTTGTTCTCTATTTTTCGGCCTGTCTTAGCCCGTTTCGTCTTCAAATGAAGCCTGGACGATGTTTTTTAATTTTAAAATTTTTTTTGCATTTATATTTGAATTTTCTAACTCGGGTCGGGTTCAAACGGATAGGGAGGAAATTTTTTTTATTCTCTGTTTTAGGGCCTGTCCTGACCCGTTTTGTCTTGAAATGAAGCCTGGATGATGTTTTTTAATTGTGAAAATTTTTTTGCTCTTATATTTGAATTTTCTAACTCGGGTCGGGTTCGAACGGATAGGAAGGAAATTATTTTTCTTCTCTATTTTTAAGCCTGTCTTAGCCCGTTTCGTCTTGAAATGAAGCCTGGACGAGGTTTTTTAATTATTAAAATGTTTTGCATTTATATTTGATTTTCTAACTCGAGTCGGGTTCAAACGGATAGGGAGGAAATTTTTTTTATTCTCTATTTTTCAGCCTCTCCTGACCCGTTTCGTCTTGGAATGAAGCCTGGATGATGTCTTTTAATTTTTAAAATTTTTCTGCATTTATTTTTTAATTTTCTAACTCGGGTCGGGTTCGAACGGATAGGAAGGAAATTGTTTTAGTTCTCTATTTTTCAGCCTGTATTAGCCCGTTTTGTCTTCAAATGAAGCCTGGACGATGTTTTTTAATTTTTAAAATTTTTTTGCATTTATATTCGAAATTTCTAACTCGGGTCGGGTTCAAAAGGATATGCAGAAATTTTTTTTTATTCTTTATTTTTCGGCCTTTCCTGACCCGTTTCGTCTTGAAATGAAGCCTGGATGATGTTTTTAAATTTTTAAAATTTTTTTGCATTTATTTTTTAATTTTCTAACTCGGGTCGGGTTCGAACGGATAGGAAGGAAATTGTTTTTTCTCTATTTTTCGGCCTGTCTTAGCCTGTTTTGTCTTCAAATGAAGCCTGGACGATGTTTTTTAATTTTTAAAATTTTTTTACATTTATATTTTAATTTTCTATCTCGGGTCGGATTCTAACGAATAGGGAGGAAATTTTTTTTATTCTCTATTTTTCGGCCTGTCCTGACCCGTTTCGTCTTGAAATGAAGCTTGGATGATGTCTTTTAATTTTTAGAATTTTTTTGTAATTATTTTGGAATTTTCTAACTCGGGTCGGGTTCGAAAGGAAAGGAAGGAAATCTTTTTTTTCTCTATTTTTCGGCCTATCTTTGCCCGTTTTGCCGTGAAATGAAGCTTGGACGATGTTTTTTAATTTTTAAAATTCTTTTTGCATTTATATTTGAATTTTCTAACTCGGGTCGGGTTCAAACGAATCGGGAGGAAATTTTTTTTATTCTCTATTTTTCGGCCTGTCCTGACCCGTTTCGTCTTGAAATGTAGCCTGGATGATGTTTTTTAATTTTTAAAATTTTTCTGCATTTATTTTTGAATTTTCTAACTCGGGTCGAGTTCGAACGGATAAGAAGGAAATTATTTTTCTTCTCTATTTTTCGGCCTGATTTGGCCCATTTCGTCGTGAAATGAATCCTGGACGATGTTTTTTAATTTTTAAAATTTTTTTGCATTGATATTTGAATTTTCTAACTCGGGTTAGGTTCAAACGGACAGGGATGAAAATTTTTTTATTCTCTATTTTTCGGCCTGTCTTATCCTTTTAAGTCTTGGAATGAAGTCTGGATGATATTTTTTAATTTTTAAAATTTTTTTGCATTTATATTTGAATTTTCTAACTCGTGTCGTGTTCGAACGGATAGGAAGGAAATTTTTTTTTCTCTATTTTTCGGCCTGATTCGGCTCGTTTCGTTGTCAAATGAGGCCTGGACGATGTTTTTTAATTTTTAAATTTTTTTTGCATTTATATTTGAATTTTCTAACTCGGGTCAGGTTCAAATGGATAGGGAGGAAATTTTTTTTATTCTCTATTTTTCGGCCTGTCTTGACCCGTTTCGTCGTGAAATGAAGCCTGGATGATGTTTTTTAATTTTTAAAATTTTTCTGCATTTATTTTTTAATTTTCTAACTCGGGTCGGGTTCGAACGAATATGAAAGAAATTGTTTTAGTTCTCTATTTTTCGGCCTGTCTTAGCCCGTTTCGTCTTGAAATGAAGCCTGGATGATGTTTTTTAATTTTTAAAATTTTTTTGCATTTATATTTGAATTTTCTAACTCGGGTCGGGTTCAAACGGATAGGGAGGAAATTTTTTTATTCTCTATTTTTCGGCCTGTCCTGACCCGTTTCGTCTTGAAATGAAGCCTGGATGATGTTTTTTAACTGTGAAAATTTTTTTGCACTTATATTTGAATTTTCTAACTCGGGTCGGGTTCGAACAGATAGGAAGGAAATTATTTTTCTTCTCTATCTTTCGGCCTGATTTGGCCCATTTCGTCGTGAAATGAAGCCTGGACGATGTTTTTTAATTTTTAAATTTTTTTGCAATTGATATTGGAATTTTCTAACTGGGGTCGGGTTCAAACGGACGGGGAGGAAAATTTTTTTATTCTCTATTTTTCGGCCAGTCCTGACCCGTTTCATCTTGAAATGAAGCCTGGATGACGTCTTTTAATATTTAGAATTTTTTTGCATTAATTTTTGAATTTTCTAACTCAGGTCGGTTTCGAACGGATAGGAAGGAAATTTTTTGTTCCCTATTTTTCGGCCTGTCTTGGACCGTTTTCCCGTGAAATGAAGCTTGGACGATGTTTTTTAATTTTTAATTTTTTTTTTGCATTTATATTTGAATTTTCTAACTCGAGTTGGGTTCAAACGGATAGGGAGGAAATTTTTTTTATTCTCTATTGTTCGGCCTCTCCTGACCCGTTTCGTCTTGAAATGAAGCCTGGATGATGTTTCTTAATTTTTAAAATTTTTCCGCATTTATTTTTTAATTTTCTAACTCGGGTCGGGTTCGAACGGATAGGAAGGAAATTGTTTTTTTCTCTATTTTTCGGCCTGTCTTAGCCCGTTTTGTCTTCAAATGAAGCCTGGACGATGTTTTTTAATTTTTAAAATTTTTTTACATTTATATTTTAATTTTCTATCTCGGGTCGGGTTCTAACGGATAGGGAGGAAATTTTTTTTATTCTCTATTTTTCGGCCTGTCCTGACCCGTTTCGTCTTGAAATGAAGCTTGGATGATGTCTTTTAATTTTTAGAATTTTTTTGCAATTATTTTGGAATTTTCTAACTCGGGTCGGGTTCGAAAGGAAAGGAAGGAAATCTTTTTTTCTCTATTTTTCGGCCTATCTTTGCCCGTTTTGCCGTGAAATGAAGCTTGGACGATGTTTTTTAATTTTTAAAATTCTTTTTGCATTTATATTTGAATTTTCTAACTCGGGTCGGGTTCAAACGGATCGGGAGGAAATTTTTTTTATTCTCTATTTTTCGGCCTGTCCTGACCCGTTTCGTCTTGAAATGTAGCCTCGAGGATGTTTTTTAATTTTTAAAATTTTTCTGCATTTATTTTTGAATTTTCTAACTCGGGTCGGGTTCGAACGGATAAGAAGGAAATTATTTTTCTTCTCTATTTTTCGGCCTGATTTGGCCCATTTCGTCGTGAAATGAATCCTGGACGATGTTTTTTAATTTTTAAAATTTTTTTGCATTGATATTTGAATTTTCTAACTCGGGTCAGGTTCAAACGGACAGGGATGAAAATTGTTTTATTCTCTATTTTTCGGCCTGTCTTATCCTTTTAAGTCTTGGAATGAAGTCTGGATGATATTTTTTAATTTTTAAAATTTTTTTGCATTTATATTTGAATTTTCTAACTCGTGTCGTGTTCGAACGGATAGGAAGGAAATTTTTTTTTTCTCTATTTTTCGGCCTGATTCGGCCCGTTTCGTTGTCAAATGAGGCCTGGACGATGTTTTTTAATTTTTAAATTTTTTTTGCATTTATATTTGAATTTTCTAACTCGGGTCAGGATCAAATGGATAGGGAGGAAATTTTTTTTATTCTCTATTTTTCGGCCTGTCTTGACCCGTTTCGTCGTGAAATGAAGCCTGGATGATGTTTTCTAATTTTTAAAATTTTTCTGCATTTATTTTTTAATTTTCTAACTCGGGTCGGGTTCGAACGAATATGAAGGAAATTGTTTTAGTTCTCTATTTTTCGGCCTGTCTTAGCCCGTTTCGTCTTGAAATGAAGCCTGGATGATGTTTTTTAATTTTTAAAATTTTTTTGCATTTATATTTGAATTTTCTAACTCGGGTCGGGTTCAAACGGATAGGGAGGAAATTTTTTTTATTCTCTATTTTTCGGCCTGTCCTGACCCGTTTTGTCTTCAAATGAAGACTGGACGATGTTTTTTAATTTTTAAAATTTTTCAGCATTTATTTTTGAATTTTCTAACTCGGGTCGGGTTCAAACGGATAAGAAGGAAATTATTTTTCTTCTCTATTTTTCGGCCTGATTTGGCCCATTTCGTCGTGAAATGAAGCCTGGACGATGTTTTTTAATTTTTCAAATTTTTATGCATTGATATTTGAATTTCTAACTCGGGTCGGGTTCACACGGACAGGGATGAAAATTTTTTTATTCTCTATTTTTCGGCCTGTCTTATCCCTTTAAGTCTTGAAATGAAGTCTGAATGGTATTTTTTAATTGTTTAAATTTTTTTGCATTTATATTTGAATTTTCTAACTCGTGTCGTGTTCGAACGGATAGGAAGAAAATTTTTTTTTCTCTATTTTTCGGCCTGATTCGGCCCGTTTCGTTGTGAAATGAGGCCTGGATGATGTTTTTTAATTTTTAAATTTTTTTTGCATTTATATTTGAATTTTCTAACTCGGGTCAGGTTCAAATGGATAGGGAAGAAATTTTTTTTATTCTCTATTTTTCGGCCTATCTTGACCCGTTTCGTCTTGAAATGAAGCCTGGATAATGTCTTTTAATTTTTAGAATTTTTTTGCATTTATTTTAGAATTTTCTAACTCGGGTCGGGCTCAAACGGATAGGAAGGAAATTTTTTTTTCTCTATTTTTCGGCCTGTCTCGGCCCGTTTTGCCGTGAAATGAAGCTTTGACGATGTTTTTTAATTTTTGAAATTTTTTTTGCGTTTATATTTGAATTTTCTAACTCGGGTCGGGTTCAAACGGATAGGGAGGAAATTTTTTTTATTCTCTATTTTTCGGCCTGTCCTGACCCGTTTCGTCTTGAAATGATGCGTGGATGATGTTTTTTAATTTTTAAAATATTTCTGCATTTATTTTTTAATTTTCTAACTTGGGTCGGGTTCGAACGGATAGGAAAGAAATTGTTTTTTTCTCTATTTTTTGGCCTGTCTTAGCCCGTTTCGTCTTGAAATGAAGCCTGGACGATGTTTTTTAATTTTTAAAATTTTTTTGCATTTATATTTTAATTTTCTATCTCGGGTCGGGTTCTAACGGATAGGGAGGAAATTTTTTTTATTCTCTATTTTTTGGCTTGTCCTGACCCGTTTCGTCCTGAAATCAAGCTTGGACGATGTCTTTTAATTTTTAGAATTTTTTTGCAATTATTTTGGAATTTTCTAACTCGGGTCGGGTTCGAAAGGAAAGGAAGGAAATTTTTTTTTTTCTCTATTTTTCGGCCTATCTTAGCCCGTTTTGCCGTGAAATGAAGCTTGGACGATGTTTTTTAATTTTTAAAATTCTTTTTGCATTTATATTTGAATTTTCTAACTCGGGTCGGGTTCAAACGGATAGGGAGGAAATTTTTTTTATTCTCTATTTTTCGGCCTGTCCTGACCCGTTTCGTCTTGAAATGAAGCCTGGATGATGTTTTTTAATTGTGAAAATTTTTTTGCACTTATATTTGAATTTTCTAACTCGGGTCGGGTTCGAACGGATAGGAAGGAAATTATTTTTCTTCTCTATCTTTCGGCCTGATTTGGCCCATTTCGTCGTGAAATGAAGCCTGGACGATGTTTTTTAATTTTCAAATTTTTTTGCAATTGATATTTGAATTTTCTAACTCGGGTCGGGTTCAAACGGACAGGGAGGAAAATTTTTTTATTCTCTATTTTTCGGCCGGTCCTGACCCGTTTCATCTTGAAATGAAGCCTGGATGATGTCTTTTAATATTTAGAATTTTTTTGCATTTATTTTTGAATTTTCTAACTCAGGTCGGTTTCGAACGGATAGGAAGGAAATTTTTTTTTCCCTATTTTTCGGCCTGTCTTGGACCGTTTTGCCGTGAAATGAAGCTTGGACGATGTTTTTTAATTTTTAAATTTTTTTTTGCATTTATATTTGAATTTTCTAACTCGAGTTGGGTTCAAACGGATAGGGAGGAAATTTTTTTTATTCTATATTTTTCGGCCTCTCCTGACCCGTTTCGTCTTGAAATGAAGCCTGGATGATGTTTCTTAATTTTTAAAATTTTTCCGCATTTATTTTTAAATTTTCTAACTCGGGTCGGGTTCGAACGGATAGGAAGGAAATTGTTTGTTTCTCTATTTTTCGGCCTGTCTTAGCCCGTTTTGTCTTCAAATGAAGCCTGGACGATGTTTTTTAATTTTTAAAATTTTTCAGCATTTATTTTTGAATTTTCTAACTCGGGTCGGGTTCACACGGATAAGAAGGAAATTATTTTTCTTCTCTATTTTTCGGTCTGATTTGGCCCATTTCGTCGTGAAATGAAGCCTGGGCGATGTTTTTTAATTTTTCAAATTTTTATGCATTGTTATTTGAATTTTCTAACTCGGGTCGGGTTCACACGGACAGGGATGAAAATTTTTTTATTCTCTATTTTTCGGCCTGTCTTATCTCTTTAAGTCTTGAAATGAAGTCTGACTGATATTTTTTAATTTTTAAAATTTTTTTGCATTTATATTTGAATTTTCTAACTCGTGTCGTGTTCGAACGGATAGGAAGAAAAATTTTTTTTTTCTCTATTTTTCGGCCTGATTCGGCCCGTTTCGTTGTGAAATGAGGCCTGGATGATGTTTTTTAATTTTTAAATTTTTTTTGCATTTATATTTGAATTTTCTAACTCGGGTCAGGTTCAAATGGATAGGGAAGAAAGTTTTTTTATTCTCTATTTTTCGGCCTATCCTGACCCGTTTCGTCTTGAAATGAAGCCTGGATAATGTCTTTTAATTTTTAGAATTTTTTTGCATTTATTTTTGAATTTTCTAACTCGAGTCGGGTTCGAACGGATAGGAAGGAAATTTTTTTTTTTTCTCTATTTTTCGGCCTGTCTCGGCCCGTATTGCCGTGAAATGAAGCTTGGACGATGTTTTTTAATTTTTGAAATTTTTTTTGCGTTTATATTTGAATTTTCTAACTCGGGTCGGGTTCAAACGGATAGGGAGGAAATTTTTTTTATTCTCTATATTTCGGCCTGTCCTGACCCGTTTCGTCTTGAAATGATGCGTGGATGATGTTTTTTAATTTTTAAAATATTTCTGCATTTATTTTTTAATTTTCTAACTCGGGTCGGGTTCGAACGGATAGGAAGGAAATTGTTTTTTTTCTCTATTTTTTGGCATGTCTTAGCCCGTTTCGTCTTGAAATGAAGCCTGGGCGATGTTTTTTAATTTTTAAAATTTTTTTGCATTTATATTTTAATTTTCTATCTCGGGTCGGGTTCTAACGGATAGGGAGGAAATTTTTTTTATTCTCTATTTTTTGGCCTGTCCTGACCCGTTTCGTCCTGAAATCAAGCTTGGACGATGTCTTTTAATTTTTAGAATTTTTTTGCAATTATTTTGGAATTTTCTAACTCGGGTCGGGTTCGAAAGGAAAGGAAGGAAAATTTTTTTTTCTCTATTTTTCGGCCTATCTTAGCCCGTTTTGCCGTGAAATGAAGCTTGGACGATGTTTTTTAGTTTTTAAAATTCTTTTTGCATTTATATTTGAATTTTCTAACTCGGGTCGGGTTCAAACGGATAGGGAGGAAATTTTTTTTATTCTCTATTTTTCGGCCTGTCCTGACCCGTTTCGTCCTCAAATGAAGCCTGGATGATGTTTTTTAATTTTTAAAATTTTTCGGCATTTATTTTTGAATTTTCTATCTTGTGTTGGGTTCGAACGGATAAGAAGGAAATTATTTTTGTTATCTATTTTTCGGCCTGTCTTAGACCGTTCCGTCTTGAAATGAAGCCCGGACGATGTTTTTTTAATTTTAAAAATTTTTCTGCATTTATATTTGAATTTTCTAACTCGGGTCGGGTTCAAACGGATAGGGAGAAATTTTTTTTTATTCTCTATTTTTCGGCCTGTCCTGACCCGTTTCGTCCTGAAATCAAGCCTGGATGATGTTTTTTAATTTTTAAAATTTTTCTGCATTTATTTTTGAATTTTCTAACTCGGGTCGGGTTCGAACGGATTGGAAGGAAATTGTTTTAGTTCTCTGTTTTTCGGCCTGTCTTAGCCCGTTTCGTCTTGAAATGAAGCCTGGACGATGTTTTTTAATTTTTAAAATTTTTTTGCATTTATATTTGAATTTTCTAACTCGGGTCGGGTTCAAACGGATGGGGAGGAAATGTTTTTTATTCTCTATTTTTCGGCCTGTCCTGACCCGTTTCGTCTTGAAATGAAGCCTGGATGATGTATTTTAATTTTTTAAATTTTTTTTCATTTATTTTCGAATTTTCTAACTCGGGTCGGGTTCAAACGGATAGGAAGGAAATAGTTTTTTTCTCTATTTTTCGGCCTGTCTTAGCCCGTTTTGTCTTCAAATGAAGCCTGGACGATGTTTTTTAATTTTTAAAATTTTTCAGCATTTATTTTTGAATTTTCTAACTCGGGTCGGGTTCAAACGGATAAGAAGGAAATTATTTTTCTTCTCTATTTTTCGGCCTGATTTGGCCCATTTCGTCGTGAAATGAAGCCTGGACGATGTTTTTTAATTTTTCAAATTTTTATGCATTGATATTTGAATTTTCTAACTCGGGTCGGGTTCACACGGACAGGGATGAAAATTTTTTTATTCTCTATTTTTCAGCCTGTCTTATCCCTTTAAGTCTTGAAATGAAGTCTGAATGATATTTTTTAATTTTTAAAATTTTTTTGCATTTATATTTGAATTTTCTAACTCGTGTCGTGTTCTAACGGATAGGAAGGAAATTTTTTTTTCTCAATTTTTCGGCCTGATTCGGCCCGTTTCGTTGTGAAATGAGGCCTGGATGATGTTTTTTAATTTTTAAATTTTTTTTGCATTTATATTTGAATTTTCTAACTCGGGTCAGGTTCAAATGGATAGGGAAGAAATTTTTTTTATTCTCTATTTTTCGGCCTATCCTGACCCGTTTCGTCTTGAAATGAAGCCTGGATGATGTCTTTTAATTTTTAGAATTTTTTTGCATTTATTTTTGAATTTTCTAACTCGGGTCGGGTTCGAACGGATAGGAAGGAAATTTTTTTTTCTCTAATTTTCGGCCAGTCTCGGCCCGTTTTGCCGTGAAATCAAGCTTGGACGATGTTTTTTAATTTTTGAAAGTTTTTTTGCGTTTATATTTGAATTTTCTAACTCGGGTCGCGTTCAAACGGATAGGGAGGAAATTTTTTTTATTCTCTATTTTTCGGCCTGTCCTGACCCGTTTCGTCTTGAAATGATGCCTGGATGATGTTTTTTAATTTTTAAAATATTTCTGCATTTATTTTTTTATTTTCTAACTCGGGTCGGGTTCGAACGGATAGGAAGGAAATTATTTTTTTCTCTATTTTTCGGCCTGTCTTAGCCCGTTTCGTCTTGAAATGAAGCCTGGACGATGTTTTTTAATTTTTAAAATTTTTTTGCATTTATATTTTAATTTTCTATCTCGGGTCGGGTTCAAACGGATAGGGAGGAAATTTTTTTTATTCTCTATTTTTCGGCCTGTCCTGACCAGTTTCGTCCTGAAATGAAGCCTGGATAATGTTTTTTAATTTTTAAAATTTTTCTGCATTTATTTTTGAATTTTCTAACTTGTGTTGGGTTCGAACGGATAAGAAGGAAATTATTTTTGTTATCTATTTTTCGGCCTGTCTTAGCCCGTTCCGTCTTGAAATGAAGCCCGGACGATGTTTTTTTAATTTTAAAAATTTTTCTGCATTTATATTTGAATTTTCTAACTCGGGTCGGGTTCAAACGGATAGGGAGAAATTTTTTTTTATTCTCTATTTTTCGGCCTGTCCTGACCCGTTTCGTCCTGAAATCAGGCCTGGATGATGTTTTTTAATTTTTAAAATTTTTCTGCATTTATTTTTGAATTTTCTAACTCGGGTCGGGTTCGAACGGATTGGAAGGAAATTGTTTTAGTTCTCTATTTTTCGGCCTGTCTTAGCCCGTTTCGTCTTGAAATGAAGCCTAGACGATGTTTTTTAATTTTTAAAATTTTTTTGCATTTATATTTGAATTTTCAAACTCGGGTCGGGTTCAAACGTATGGGGAGGAAATGTTTTTTATTCTCTATTTTTCGGCCTGTCCTGACCCGTTTCGTCTTGAAATGAAGCCTGGATGATGTATTTTAATTTTTTAAATTTTTTTTCATTTATTTTCGAATTTTCTAACTCGGGTCGGGTTCAAACGTATAGGGAGGAAATGTTTTTTATTCTCTATTTTTCGGCCTATCCTGACCCGTTTCGTCTTGAAATGAAGCCTGGATGATGTATTTTAATTTTTTAAATTTTTTTTCATTTATTTTCGAATTTTCTATCTCGGGTCGGGTTCAAACGGATAGGAAGGAAATTTTTTTTATTCTCTACTTTTCGGCCTGTCCTGACCCGTTTTGTCTTGAAATGAAGCTTGGATGATGTCTTTTAATTTTTAGAATTTTTTTGCAATTATTTTTGAATTTTCTAACTCGGGTCGGGTTTGAACGGAAAGGAAGGAATTTTTTTTTTCTCTATTTGTCGGCCTATCTTGGCCCGTTTTGCCGTGAAATGAAGCTTGGACGATGTTTTTTAATTTTTAAAATTCTTTTTGCATTTATATTTGAATTTTCTAACTCGGGTCGAGTTCAAACGGATAGGGAGGAAATTTTTTTTATTCTCTTTTCTTTGGCCTGTCCTGACCCGTTTCGTCTTGAAATGAAGCCTGGATGATGTTTTTTAATTTTTAAAATATTTCTGCTTTTATTTTTGAATTTTCTAACTCGGGTCGGGTTCGAACGAATAAGAAGGAAATTATTTTTGTTCTCTATTTTTCGGCCTGTCTTAGCCCGTTTCATCTTGAAATGAAGCCAGGACGATGTTTTTTAATTTTTAAAATTTTTCTGCATTTATATTTGAATTTTCTAACACGGGTTGGGTTCAAACGGATAGGGAGGAAATTTTTTTTATTCTGTATTTTTCGGCCTGTCCTGACACGTTTCGTCTTGAAATGAAGCCTGGATGATGTCTTTTAATTTTTAAAAAAAATTTTCAGTTATTTTTGAATTTTCTAACTCGGGTCGGGTTCGGACAAATAGGAAGAAAATTTTTTTTCTTCTCTATTTTTCGGCCTGACTTCACCTGTTTCGTCTCGAAATGAAAGCTGGATGATGTTTTTTAATTTTTAGAATTTTTTTCCTTTTATTTTTGAATTTTCTAACTCGGGTCGGGTTCGAACGGATAGGAAGTAAATTATTTTTGTTCTCTATTTTTCGGCCTGTCTTGGCCCATTTCGTCTTCAAATAAAGCTTGGATGATGTTTTTTAATTTTTAAAATTTTTTTGCATTTATATTTGAATTTTCTAACTCGGGTTGGGTTCGAACGTATAGGAAGGAAATTATTTTTCTTCTCTATTTTTCGGCCTGATTTGGCCCATTTCTTCGTGAAATGAAGCCTGGACGATGTTTTTTAATTTTTAAAAATTTTTTTGCATTGATATTTGAATTTTCTAACTCGGGTCGGGTTCAAACGGACAGTGAGGAAAATTTTTTTATTCTCTATTTTTCGGCCTGTCCTAATCCGTTTCATCTTGAAATGAAGCCTGGATGAAGTCTTTTAATTTTTAAAATTTTTCTGCATTTATTTTTTAATTTGCTAACTCGGGTCGGGTTCGAACGGATAAGAAGGAAATTATTTTTGTTCTCTATTTTTCGGCCTGTCTTAGCCCGTTTCGTCTTCAGATGAAGCCTGGACGATGTTTTTTAATTTTTAAAATTTTTTGCATTTATGTTTGAATTTTCTAACTCGGGTCGGGTTCAAACAGATGGGGAGGAAATTTTTTTATTCTCTGCTTTAGGGCCTGTCCTGACCCGTTTCGTCTTGAAATGAAGCCTGGATGATGTTTTTTAATTGCTAAAATTTTTTTGAACTTATATTTGAATTTTCTAACTCGGGTCGGGTTCGAACAAATAGGAAGGAAATTATTTTTGTTCTCTATTTATCGGCCTGTCTTGGGCCATTTCGTCTTGAATTAAAGCCTGGATGTGGTTTTTTAATTTTTAAAATTTTTTTGCATTTATTTTTGAATTTTCTATTTCGGGTCGGTTTCGAACGGATAGGAAGGAAACTTTTTTTTTCTCTATTTTTCGGCCTGTCTTGGCCCGTTTTGCCGTGAAATGAAGCTTGGACGATGTTTTTAAATTTTTAAATTTTTTTTTGCATTTTATTTGAATTTTCTAACTCGAGTCGGGTTTAAACGGATATGGAGGAAATTTTTTTTATTCTCTATTTTTCGGCCTGTACTGACCCTTTTCATCTTGAAATGAAGCCTGAATGATGTCTTTTAATATTTAGAATTTTTTTGCATTTATTTTTTAATTTTCTAACTCGGGTCGGTTTCGAACGGATAGGAAGGAAATTTTTTTTTCTCTATTTTTCGGCCTGTCTTGGCCCGTTTTGCCGTGAAATGAAGCTTGGACGATGTTTTTTAATTTTTAAATTTTTTTTTGCATTTATATTTGAATTTTCTAACTCGAGTTGGGTTTAAACGGATAGGGAGGAAATTTTTTTTATTCTCTATTTTTCGGCCTGTCCTGACCCGTTTCGTCTTGAAATGAAGCCTGGATGATGTCTTGTAATTTTCAGAATTTTTTTACATTTATTTTTGAATTTTCTAACTCGGGTCGGGTTCGAACGGATAGGATGGAAATTTTTTTTTTTTCTATTTTTCGGCCTGTCTTGGCCCGTTTTGCCGTGAAATGAAGCTTGGACGATGTTTTTTAATTTTTAAAATTGTTTTTGCATTTATATTTGAATTTTCTAACTCGGGTCGGGTTCTAACGGATAGGGAGGAAATTTTTTTTATTCTCTATTTTTCGGCCTGTCTTGACCCGTTTCGTCTTGAAATGAAGCCTGGATGATGTTTTTTAATTTTTAAAATTTCTCTGCATTTATTTTTGAATTTTCTAACTCGGGTCGGGTTCGAACGGATAGGAAGGAAATTGTATTTGTTCTCTATTTTTCAGCCTGTCTTAGCCCGTTTCGTCTTGAAATGAAGCCTGGACGATGTTTTTTAATTTTTAAATTTCTTTTGCGTTTATATTTGAATTTTCTATCTCGGGTCGGGTTCAAACGGATAGGGAGGAAATTTTTTTTATTCTCTACTTTTCGGCCTATCCTGACCCGTTTCGTCTTGAAATGATGCTTGGATGATGTCTTTTAATTCTTAGAATTTTTTTGCAATTATTTTTTAATTTTCTAACTTGGGTCGGGTTCGAATGGAAAGGAAGGAATTTTTTTTTTCTCTATTTGTCGGCCTATCTTGGCCCGTTTTGCCGTGAAATGAAGCTTGGACGATGTTTTTTAATTTTTAAAATTCTTTTTGCATTTATATTTGAATTTTCTAACTCGGGTCGGGTTCAAACGGATAGGGAGGAAATTTTTTTTATTCTGTTTTCTTCGGCCTGTCCAGACCCGTTTCGTCTTGAAATGAAGCCTGGATGATGTTTTTTAATTTTTAAAATTTTTCTGCATTTATTTTTTAATTTTCTAACTCGGGTCGGGTTCGAACGAATAAGAAGGAAATTATTTTTGTTCTCTATTTTTCGTCCTGTCTTAGCCCGTTTCCTCTTGAAATGAAGCCAGGACGATGTTTTTTAATTTTTAAAATTTTTCTGCATTTATATTTGAATTTTCTAACTCGGGTTGGGTTCAAACGGATAGGGAGGAATTTTTTTTATTGTATATTTTTCGGCCTGTCCTGACACGTTTCGTCTTGAAATGAAGCCTGGATGATGTCTTTTAATTTTTAAAAATTTTTTTCAGTTATTTTTGAATTTTCTAACTCGGGTCGGGTTCGGACAGATAGGAAGAAAATTTTTTTTCTTCTCTATTTTTCGGCCTGACTTCTCCAGTTTCGTCTCGAAATGAAACCTGGATGATGTTTTTTAATTTTTGGAATTTTTTTCCTTTTATTTTTGAATTTTCTAACTCGGGTCGGGTTCGAACGGATAGGAAGTAAATTATTTTTGTTCTCTATTTTTCGGCCTGTCTTGGCCCATTTCGTCTTCAAATAAAGCCTGGATGATGTTTTTTAATTTTTAAAATTTTTTTGCATTTATATTTGAATTTTCTAACTAGGGTTGGGTTCGAACGTATAGGAAGGAAATTATTTTTCTTCTCTATTTTTCGGCCTGAGTTGGCCCATTTCGACGTGAAATGAAGCCTGGATGATGTTTTTTTATTTTTAAAATTTTTTTGCATTGATATTTGAATTTTCTAACTCGGGTCGGGTTCAAACGGACAGGGAGGAAAATTTTTTTATTCTCTATTTTTCGGCCTGTCCTGATCCGTTTCATCTTGAAATGAAGCCTGGATGATGTCTTTTAATTTTTAAAATTTTTCTGCATTTATTTCTTAATTTGCTAACTCGGGTCGGGTTCAAACGGATAAGAAGGAAATTATTTTTGTTCTCTATTTTTCGGCCTGTCTTAGCCCGTTTCGTCTTCAAATGAAGCCTGGACGATGTTTTTTAATTTTTAAAATTTTTTGCATTTATGTTTGAATTTTCTAACTCGGGTCGGGTTCAAACAGATGGGGAGGAAATTTTTTTATTCTCTGTTTTAGGGCCTGTCCTGACCCGTTTCGTCTTGAAATGAAGCCTGGATGAAGTTTTTTAATTGCTAAAATTTTTTTGAACTTATATTTGAATTTTCTAACTCGGGTCGGGTTCGAACAAATAGGAAGGAAATTATTTTTGTTCTCTATTTATCGGCCTGTCTTGGCCCATTTCGTCTTGAATTAAAGCCTGGATGTGGTTTTTTAATTTTTAAAATTTTTTTGCATTTATTTTTGAATTTTCTATCTCGGGTCGGTTTCGAACGGATAGGAAGGAAATTTTTTTTTTTCTCTATTTTTCGGCCTGTCTTGGCCCGTTTTACCGTGAAATGAAGCTTGGACGATGTTTTTAAATTTTTAAATTTTTTTTTGCATTTTATTTGAATTTTCTAACTCGAGTCGGGTTTAAACGGATACGGAGGAAATTTTTTTTATTCTCTATTTTTCGGCCGGTACTGACCCGTTTCATCTTGAAATGAAGCCTGGATGATGTCTTTTAATATTTAGAATTTTTTTGCATTTATTTTTGAATTTTCTAACTCGGGTCGGTTTCGAACGGATAGGAAGGAAATTTTTTTTTCTCTATTTTTCGGCCTGTCTTGGCCCGTTTTGCCGTGAAATGAAGCTTGGACGATGTTTTTAAATTTTTAAATTTTTTTTTGCATTTATATTTGAATTTTCTAACTCGAGTTGGGTTGAAACGGATAGGGAGGAAATTTTTTTTATTCTCTATTTTTCGGCCTGTCCTGACCCGTTTCGTCTTGAAATGAAGCCTGGACGATTTATTGTAATTTTCAGAATTTTTTTACATTTATTTTTGAATTTTCTAACTCGGGTCGGGTTCGAACGGATAGGAAGGAAATTTTTTTTTTTTTCTATTTTTCGGCCTGTCTTGGCCCGTTTTGCCGTGAAATGAAGCTTGGACGATGTTTTTTAATTTTTAAAATTGTTTTTGCATTTATATTTGAATTTTCTAACTCGGGTCGGGTTCTAACGGATAGGGAGGAAATTTTTTTTATTCTCTATTTTTCGGCCAGTCCTGATCCGTTTCGTCTTGAAATGAAGCCTGGATGATGTTTTTTAATTTTTAAAATTTCTCTGCATTTATTTTTGAATTTTCTAACTCGGGTCGGGTTCGAACGGATAGGAAGGAAATTTTATTTGTTCTCTATTTTTCAGCCTGTCTTAGCCCGTTTCGTCTTGAAATGAAGCCTGGACGATGTTTTTTAATTTTTAAATTTTTTTTGCATTTATATTTGAATTTTCTATCTCGGGTCGGGTTCAAACGGATAGGGAGGAAATTTTTTTTATTCTCTACTTTTCGGCCTGTCCTGACCCGTTTCGTCTTGAAATAAAGCTTGGATGATGTCTTTTAATTCTTAGAATTTTTTTGCAATTATTTTTTAATTTTCTAACTCGGGTCGGGTTCGAATGGAAAGGAAGGAATTTTTTTTTTCTCTATTTGTCGGCCTATCTTGGCCCGTTTTGCCGTGAAATGAAGCTTGGACAATGTTTTTTAATTTTTAAAATTCTTTTTGCATTTATATTTGAATTTTCTAACTCGGGTCGGGTTCAAACGGATAGGGAGGAAATTTTTTTTATTCTGTTTTCTTCGGCCTGTCCGGACCCGTTTCGTCTTGAAATGAAGCCTGGATGATGTTTTTTAATTTTTAAAATTTTTCTGCATTTATTTTTGAATTTTCTAACTCAGGTCGAGTTCGAACGAATAAGAAGGAAATTATTTTTGTTCTCTATTTTTTGTCCTGTCTTAGCCCGTTTCATCTTGAAATGAAGCCAGGACGATGTTTTTTAATTTTTAAAATTTTTCTGCATTTATATTTGAATTTTCTAACTCGGGTTGGGTTCAAACGGATAGGGAGGAATGTTTTTCATTCTATATTTTTCGGCCTGTCCTGACACGTTTCGTCTTGCAATGAAGCCTGGATGATGTCTTTTAATTTTTAAAAATTTTTTTCAGTTATTTTTGAATTTTCTAACTCGGGTCGGGTTCGGACAGATAGGAAGAAAATTTTTTTTCTTCTCTATTTTTCGGCCTGACTTCACCCGTTTCGTCTCGAAATGAAACCTGGATGATGTTTTTTAATTTTTGGAATTTTTTTCCCTTTATTTTTGAATTTTCTAACTCGGGTCGGGTTCGAACGGATAGGAAGTAAATTATTTTTGTTCTCTATTTTTCGGCCTGTCTTGGCCCATTTCGTCTTCAAAGAAAGCCTGGATGATGTTTTTTAATTTTTAAAATTTTTTTGCATTTATATTTGAATTTTCTAACTAGGGTTGGGTTCGAACGTATAGGAAGAAAATTTTTTTTCTTCTCTATTTTTCGGCCTGACTTCACCCGTTTCGTCTCGAAATGAAACCTGGATGATGTTTTTTAATTTTTGGAATTTTTTTCCTTTTATTTTTGAATTTTCTAACTCGGGTCGGGTTCGAACGGATAGGAAGTAAATTATTTTAGTTCTCTATTTTTCGGCCTGTCTTAGCCCGTTTCGTCTTGAAATGAAGCCTGGACGATGTTTTTTAATTTTTAAAATTTTTTTGCATTGATATTTGAATTTTCTAACTCGGGTCGGGTTCAAACGGACAGGGAGGAAAATTTTTTTATTCTCTATTTTTCGACCTGTCCTGATCCGATTCATCTTGAAATGAAGCCTGGATGATGTCTTTTAATTTTTAAAATTTTTCTGCATTTATTTTTGAATTTGCTAACTCGGGTCGGGTTCGAACGGATAAGAAGGAAATTATTTTTGTTCTCTATTTTTCAGCCTGTCTTAGCCCGTTTGCTTCAAATGAAGCCTGGACGATATTTTTTAATTTTTAAAATTTTTTGCATTTATGTCTGAATTTTCTAACTCGGGTCGGGTTCAAACGGATAGGGAGGAAATTTTTTTATTCTCTTTTTTAGGGCCTGTGCTGACCCGTTTCGTCTTGAAATGAAACCTGGATGATGTTTTTTAATTGTGAAAATTTTTTTGCACTTATATTTGAATTTTCTAACTCGGGTCGGGTTCGAACAAATAGGAAGGAAATTATTTTTGTTCTCTATTTTTCGGCCTGTCTTGGCCCATTTCGTCTTAAATTAAAGCCTGGATGATGTTTTTTCATTTTTAAAATATTTTTGCATTTATTTTTGAATTTTCTATCTCGGGTCGGTTTCGAACGGATAGGAAGGAAAAATTTTTTTTCTCTATTTTTCGGCCTGTCTTGGCCCGTTTTGCCGTGAAATGAAGCTTGGACGATGTTTTTAAATTTTTAAATTTTTTTTTGCATTTTATTTGAATTTTCTAACTCGAGTCGAGTTTAAACGGATAGGGAGGAAATTTTTTTTATTCTCTATTTTTCGGCCTGTACTGACCCGTTTCATCTTTAAATGAAGCCTGGATGATGTCTTTTAATATTTAGGATTTTTTTGCATTTATTTTTTAATTTTCTAACTCGGGTCGGTTTCGAACGGATAGGAAGGAAATTTTTTTTTCCTCTATTTTTCGGCCTGTCTTGGCCCGTTTTGCCGTGAATTGAAGCTTGGACGATGTTTTTTAATTTTTAAATTTTTTTTGCATTTATATTTGAATTTTCTAACTCGAGTTGGGTTCAAACGGATAGGGAGGAAATTTTTTTTATTCTCTATTTTTCGGCCTGTCCAGACCCGTTTCGTCTTGAAATGAAGCCTGGATGATGTCTTTTAATTTTCAGAATTTTTTTACATTTATTTTTGAATTTTCTAACTCAGGTCGGGTTCGAACGGATAGGAAGGAAAAAAAATTTTTTTTTCTATTTTTCGGCCTGTCTTGGCCCGTTTTGCCGTGAAATGAAGCTTGGACGATGTTTTTTAATTTTTGAAATTGTTTTTGCATTTATATTTGAATTTTCTAACTGGAGTCGGGTTCAAACGGATAGGGAGGAAATTTTTTTATTCTTTTTTTTTTCGGCCTGTCCTGACCCGTTTCGTCTTGAAATGAAGCCTGGATGATGTTTTTTAATTTTTAAAATTTCTCTGCATTTATTTTTGAATTTTCTAACTCAGGTCGGGTTCGAACGGATAGGAAGGAAATTGTCTTTGTTCTTTATTTTTCGGCCTGTCTTAGCCCGTTTCGTCTTGAAATGAAGCCTGGACGATGTTTTTTAATTTTTAAATTTTTTTTGCATTTATATTTGAATTTTCTATCTCGGGTCGGGTTCAAACGGATAGGGAGGAAATTTTTTTTATTCTCTACTTTTCGGCCTGTCCTGACCCGTTTCGTCTTGAAATGAAGCCTGGATGATGCTTTTTAATTTTTAAAATTTCTCCGCATTTATTTTTGAATTTTCTAACTCGGGTCGGGTTCGAACGGATAGGAAGGAAATTGTCTTTGTTCTTTATTTTTCGGCCTGTCTTAGCCCGTTTCGTCTTGAAATGAAGCCTGGACGATGTTTTTTAATTTTTAAATTTTTTTTGCATTTATTTTTGAATTTTCTAACTCGGGTCGGGTTCGAACGGATAGGAAGGAAATTGTCTTTGTTCTTTATTTTTCGGCCTGTCTTAGCCCGTTTCGTCTTGAAATGAAGCCTGGACGATGTTTTTTAATTTTTAAAATTTTTTTGCATTTATATTTGAATTTTCTAACTAGGGTTGGGTTCGAACGTATAGGAAGGAAATTATTTTTCTTCTCTATTTTTCGGCCTGATTTGGCCCATTTCGTCGTGAAATGAAGCCTGGACGATGTTTTTTAATTTTTAAAATTTTTTTGCACTTATATTTGAATTTTCTAACTCGGGTCGGGTTCGAACAAATAGGAAGGAAATTATTTTTGTTCTCTATTTTTCGGCCTGTCTTGGCCCATTTCGTCTTGAATTAAAGTCTGGTTGATGTTTTTTAATTTTTAAAATTTTTTTGCATTTATTTTTGAATTTTCTAACTCGGGTCGGTTTCGAACGGATAGGAAGGAAATTTTTTTTTCTCTATTTTTCGGCCTGTCTTGGTCCGTTTTGCCGTGAAATGAAGCTTGGATGATGTTTTTAAATTTTTAAATTTTTTTTTGCATTTTATTTGAATTTTCTAACTCGAGTTGGGTTTAAACGGATAGGGAGGAAATTTTTTTTATTCTCTATTTTTCGGCCTGTACTGACCCGTTTCATCTTGAAATGAAGCCTGGATGATGTCTTTTAATATTTAGAATTTTTTTGCATTTATTTTTGAATTTTCTAACTCGGGTCGGTTTCGAACGGATAGGAAGGAAATTTTTTTTTTCTCTATGTTTCGGCCTGTCTTGGCCCGTTTTGCCGTGAAATGAAGCTTGGACAATGTTTTTTAATTTTAAAATTTTTTTTGCAATTATATTTGAATTTTCTAACTCGAGATGGGTTCAAACGGATAGGGAGGAAATTTTTTTTATTCTCTATTTTTCGGCCTGTCCTGACCCGTTTCGTCTTGAAATGAAGCCTGGATGATGTCTTTTAATTTTCAGAATTTTTTTACATTTATTTTTGAATTTTCTAACTCGGGTCGGGTTCGAACGGATAGGAAGGAAATTTTTTTTTTTTTTTTTCTATTTTTCGGCCTGTCTTGGCCCGTTTTGCCGTGAAATGAAGCTTGGACGATGTTTTTTAATTTTTAAAATTGTTTTTGCATTTATATTTGAATTTTCTAACTCGGGTCGGGTTCAAACGGATAGGGAGGAAATTTTTTTTATTCTCTATTTTTCGGCCTGTCCAGACCCGTTTAGTCTTGAAATGAAGACTGGATGATGTTTTTTAATTTTTAAAATTTCTCTGCGTTTATTTTTAAATTTTCTAACTCGGGTTGGGTTTGAACGGATAGGAAGGAAATTGTCTTTGTTCTCTATTTTTCGGCCTGTCTTAGCCCGTTTCGTCTTGAAATGAAGCCTGGACGATGTTTTTTAATTTTTTTAATTTTTTTTGCATTTATATTTGAATTTTCTATGTCGGGTCGGGTTCAAACGGATAGGGAGGAAATTTTTTTTATTCTCTACTTTTCGGCCTGTCCAGACCCGTTTCGTCTTGAAATGAAGCTTGGATGATGTCTTTCAATTTTTAGAATTTTTTTGCTGTTATTTTTGAATTTTCTAACTCGGGTCGGGTTCGAACGGAAAGGAAGGAATTTTGTTTTTCTCTATTTTTCGGCCTATCTTGGCCCGGTTTGCCGTGAAATGAAGCTTGGACGATGTGTTTTAATCTCTAAAATTCTTTTTGCATTTATATTTGAATTTTCTAACTCGGGTCGGGTTCAAACGGATAGGGAGGAAATTGTTTTTATTCTCTTTTTTTCGGCCTGCCCTGACCCGTTCCGTCTTGAAATGAAGCCTGGATGATGTTTTTTAATTTTGAAAATTTTTCTGCATCTATTTTTGAATTTTCTAACTCGGGTCTGGTTCGAACGAATAAGAAGGAAATTACTTTTGTTCCCTATTTTTCGTCCTGTCTTAGCCCGTTTCATCTTGAAATGAAGCCTGGACGTTGTTTTTTAATTTTTAAAATTTTTTTGCATTGATATTTAAATTTTCTAACTCGGGTCGGGTTCAAACGGACAGGGAGAAAAAATTTTTTATTCTCTATTTTTCGGCCTGTCCTGATCCGTTTCATCTTCAAATGAGGCCTGGATGATGTCTTTTAATTTTTAAAATTTTTCTGCATTTATTTTTGAATTTGCTAACTCGGGTCGGGTTCGAACGGATAAGAAGGAAATTATTTTTGTTCTCTATTTTTCGGCCTGTCTTGGCCCGTTTCGTCTTCAAATGAAGCCTGGACGATGTTTTTTAATTTTTAAAATTTTTTGCATTTATATTTGAATTTTCTAACTCGGGTCGGGTTCAAACGGATAGGGTGGAAATTTTTTTTATTCTCTATTTTTCATCCAGTCCTGACCCGTTCCGTATTGAAATGAAGCCTGGATGATGACTTTTAATTTTTTAAAAATTTTTTCAGTTATTTTTGAATTTTCTGACTAGGGTCGGGTTCGGACGGATAGGAAGAAATTTTTTTTTCTTCTCTATTTTTCGGCCTAACTTCACCCGTTTCGTCTCGAAATGAAACCTGGATGATGTTTTTTAATTTTTGGAATTTTTTTCCTTTTATTTTTGAATTTTCTAACTCGGGTCGGGTTCGAACGTATAGGAAGGAAATTATTTTTGTTCTCTATTTTTCGGCCTGTCTTGGCCCATTTCGTCTTCAAATAAAGCCTGGATGATGTTTTTTAATTTTTAAAATTTTTTTGCATTTATATTTGAATTTTCTAACTTGGGTCGGGTTCGAACGGATAGGAAGGAAATTATTTTTCTTCTGTATTTTTCGGCCTGATTTGGCCCATTTCGTCGTGAAATGAAGCCTGGACGATGTTTTTTAATTTTTAAAATTTTTTTGCATTGATATTTGAATTTTCTAACTCGGGTCGGGTTCAAACGGACAGGGAGGAAAATTTTTTTATTCTCTATTTTTCGGCCTGTCCTGATCCGTTTCATCTTGAAATGAGGCCTGGATGATGTCTTTTAATTTTTAAAATTTTTCTGCATTTATTTTTGAATTTGCTAACTCGGGTCGGGTTCGAACGGATAAGAAGGAAATTATTTTTGTTCTCTATTTTTCGGCCTGTCTTAGCCCGTTTCGTCTTCAAATGAAGCCTGGACGATGTTTTTTAATTTTTAAAAATTTTTGCATTTATATTTGAATTTTCTAACTCGGGTCGGGTTCAAACGGATAGGGAGGAAATTTTTTTTATTCTCTATTTTTCATCCTGTCCTGACCCGTTTCGTCTTGAAATGAAGCCTGGATGATGTCTTTTAATTTTTAAAAACTTTTTTCAGTTATTTTTGAATTTTCTAACTCGGGTCGGGTTCGGACGGATAGGAAGAAAATTTTTTTTCTTCTCTATTTTTCGGCCTAACTTCACCCGTTTCGTCTCGAAATGAAACCTGGATGATGTTTTTTAATTTTGTTCTCTATTTTTCGGCCTGTCTTATCCCTTTAAGTCTTGAAATGAAGTCTGGATGATTTTTTTTAATTTTTAAAATTTTTTTACATTTATATTTGAATTTTTTAACTCGTGTCGGGTTCGAACGGATAGGAAGGAAATTTTTTTTTCTCTATTTTTCGGCCTGATTTGGCCCGTTTCGTTGTGAAATGAGGCCTGGATGATGTTTTTTAATTATTAATTTTTTTTTGCATTTACATTTGAATTTTCTAAGTCGGGTCAGGTTCAAATGGATAGGGAGGAAATTTTTTTTATTCTCTATTTTTCGGCCTGTCCTTACCCGTTTCGTCTTGAAATGAAACCTGGATGATGTATTTTAATTTTTAGAATTTTTTTGCATTTATTTTTGAATTTTCTAACTCGGGTCGGGTTCGAACGGATAGAAAAGAAATTTTTTTTTTCTCTATTTTTCGACCTGTCTCGGCCCGTTTTGCCGTGAAATGAAGCTTGGACGATGTTTTTTACTTTTTGAAATTTTTTTGCATTTATATTTTAATTTTCTATCTCGGGTCGAGTTCGAACGGATAGGAAGGAAATTGTTTTTTTCTCTATTTTTCGGCCTGTCTTAGCTCGTTTCGTCTTGAAATGAAGCCTGGACGATGTTTTTCAATTTTTCATATTTTTTTGCATTTATATTTTAATTTTCTATCTCGGGTCGGGTTCTAACGGATAGGGAGGAAATTTTTTTTATTCTCTATTTTTCGGCCTGTCCTGACCCGTTTCGTCTTGAAATGAAGCCTGGATGATGTATTTTAATTTTTAAAATTTTTTTTCATTTATTTTTGAATTTTCTAACTCGGGTCGGGTTCAAACGGATAGGGAGGAAATTTTTTTTATTCTCTATTTTTGGCCTGTCCTGACCCGTTTCATCTTGAAATGAAGCCTGGATGATGTCTTTTAATTTTTAGAATTTTTTACATTTATTTTTGAATTTTCTAACTCGGGTCGGGTTCGAACGGATAGGAAGGAAAAATTTTTTTTTTCTCTATTTTTCGGCCTGTCTTGGCCCGTTTTGCCGTGAAATGAAGCATGGACGATGTTTTTTAATTTTTAAAATTTTTTTTGCACTTATATTTGAATTTTCTAACTCGGGTCGGGTTCAAATGGATAGGGAGGTAATTTTTTTTATTCTCTATTTTTCGGCCTGTCCTGACCCGTTTCGTCTTGAAATGAAGCCTGGATGATGTTTTTTAATTTTTAAAATTTTTCTGCATTTATTTTTTAATTTTCTAACTCGGGTCGGGTTCGAACGGATAGGAAGGAAATTGTTTTTTTCTCTATTTTTCGGCTTGCTTAGCCCGTTTCGTCTTGAAATGAGGCCTGGACGATGTTTTTTAATTTTTAAATTTTTTTTGCATTTATATTTGAATTTTTTATCTCGGGTCGGGCTGAAACGGATAGGGATGAAATTTTTTTTATTCTCTACTTTTCGGCCTGTCCTGACCCGTTTCGTCTTGAAATGAAGCTTGGATGATGTCTTTTAATTTTTAGAATTTTTTTGCAAATATTTTTGAATTTTCTAACTCGGGTCGGGTTCGAACGGAAAGGAAGGAATTTTTTTTTCCTCTATTTGTCGGCCTATCTTGGCCCGTTTTGCCGTGAAATGAAGCTTGGACGATGTTTTTTAATTTTTAAAATTCTTTTTGCATTTATATTTGAATTTTCTAACTCGGGTCGGGTTAAAACGGATAGGGAGGAAATTTTTTTTATTCTCTTTTCTTCGGCCTGTCCTGACCCGTTTCGTCTTGAAATGAAGCCTGGATGATGTCTTTTAATTTTTAAAAATTTTTTTCAGTTATTTTTGAATTTTCTAACTCGGGTCGGGTTCGGACAGATAGGAAGAAAATTTTTTTTCTTCTCTATTTTTCGGCCTAACTTCACCCGTTTCATTTCGAAATGAAACCTGGATGACGTTTTTTAATTTGTAGAATTTTTTTCCTCTTATTTTTGAATTTTCTAACTCGGGTCGGGTTCGAACGGATTGGAAGTAAATTATTTTTGTTCTCTATTTTTCGGCCTGTCTTGGCCCATTTCGTCTCCAAATAAAGCCTGGATGATGTTTTTTAATTTTTAAAATTTTTTTGCATTTATATTTGAATTTTCTAACTCGGGTTGGGTTCGAACGTATAGGAAGGAAATTATTTTTCTTCTCTATTTTTCGGCCTGATTTGGCCCATTTCGTCGTGAAATGAAGCCTGAACGATGTTTTTTAATTTTTAAAATTTTTTTGCATTGATATTTGAATTTTCTAACTCGGGTCGGGTTCAAACGGACAGTGAGGAAAATTTTTTTATTCTCTATTTTTCGGCCTGTCCTGATCCGTTTCATCTTGAAATGAAACCTGGATGATGTCTTTTAATTTTTAAAATTTTTCTGCATTTATTTTTGAATTTGCTAACTCGGGTCGGGTTCGAACGGATAAGAAGGAAATTATTTTTGTTCTCTATTTTTCGGCCTGTCTTAGCCCGTTTCGTCTTCAAATGAAGCCTGGACGATGTTTTTTAATTTTTAAAATTTTTGCATTTATGTTTGAATTTTCTAACACTGGTCGGGTTCAAACGGATAGGGAGGAAATTTTTTTATTCTCTGTTTTAGGGCCTGTCCTGACCCGTTTCGTTTTGAAATGAAGCCTGGATGATGTTTTTTAATTGTGAAAATTTTTTTGCACTTATATTTGAATTTTCTAACTCGGGTCGGGTTCGAACAAATGGGAAGGAAATTATTTTTGTTCTCTATTTTTCGGCCTGTCTTGGCCCATTTCGTCTTGAATTAAAGCCTGGATGATGTTTTTTAATTTTTAAAATTTTTTTGCATTTATTTTTGAATTTTCTATCTCGGGTCGGTTTCGAACGGATAGGAAGGAAATTTTTTTTTTCTCTATTTTTCGGCCTGTCTTGGCCCGTTTTACCGTGAAATGAAGCTTGGACGATGTTTTTAAATTTTTAAATTTTTTTTTGCGTCTTATTTGAATTTTCTAACTCGAGTCGGGTTTAAACGGATAGGGAGGAAATTTTTTTTCTTCTCTATTTTTCGGCCTGTACTGACCCGTTTCATCTTGAAATGAAGCCTGGATGATGTCTTTTAATATTTAGAATTTTTTTGCATTTATTTTTGAATTTTCTAACTCGGGTCGGTTTCAAACGGATTGGAAGGAAATTTTTTTTTTCTCTATTTTTCGGCCTGTCTTGGCCCGTTTTACCGTGAAATGAAGCTTGGACGATGTTTTTTAATTTTTAAATTTTTTTTTGCATTTATATTTGAATTTTCTAACTCGAGTTGGGTTCAAACGGATAGGGAGGAAAATTTTTTTATTTTCTATTTTTTGGCCTGTCCTGACCCGTTTCGTCTTGAAATGAAGCCTGGATGATGTCTTTTAATTTTCAGAATTTTTTTACATTTATTTTTGAATTTTCTAACTCGGGTCGGGTTTGAACGGATAGGAAGGAAAATTTTTTTTTTCTATTTTTCGGCCTGTCTTGGCCCGTTTTGCCGTGAAATGAAGCTTGGACGATATTTTTTAATTTTTAAAATTGTTTTTGCATTTATATTTGAATTTTCTAACTCGGGTCGGGTTCAAATGGATAGGGAGGAAATTTTTTTTATTCTCTATGTTTCGGCCTGTCCTGACCCGTTTCGTCTTGAAATGAAGCCTGGATGATGTTTTTTAATTTTTAAAATTTCTCTGCATTTATTTTTGAATTTTCTAACTCGGGTCGGGTTCGAACGGATAGGAAGGAAATTGTCTTTGTTCTCTATTTTTCGGCCTGTCTTAGCCCGTTTCGTCTTGAAATGAAGCCTGGACGATGTTTTTTAATTTTTAAATTTTTTTTGCATTTATATTTGAATTTTCTATCTCGGGTCGGGTTCAAACGGATAGGGAGGAAATTTTTTTTATTCTCTATTTTTCGGCCTGTCCTAACCAGTTTCGTCTTGAAATGAAGCTTGGATGATGCCTTTTAATTTTTAGAATTTTTTTGCAATTATTTTTGAATTTTCTAACTCGGGTCGGGTTCGAATGGAAAGGAAGTAATTTTTTTTATTCCCTTTTCTTCAGCCTGTCCGGACCCGTTTCGTCTTGAAATGAAGCCTGGATGATGTTTTTTAGTTTTTAAAATTTTTCTGCATTTATTTTTGAATTTTCTAACTCGGGTCGGGTTCGAACGAATAAGAAGGAAATTATTTTTGTTCTCTATTTTTCGGCCTGTCTTAGCCCGTTTCATCTTGAAATGAAGCCAGGATGATGTTTTTTAATTTTTAAAATTTTTCTTCAGTTATTTTTGAATTTTCTAACTCGGGTCGGGTTCGGACAGATAGGAAGAAAATTTTTTTTCTTCTCTATTTTTCGGCCTGACTTCACCCGTTTCGTCTCGAAATGAAACCTGGATGATGTTTTTTAATTTTTAGAATTTTTTTCCTTTTATTTTTGAATTTTCTAACTCGGGTCGGGTTCGAACGGATAGGAAGTAAATTATTTTTGTTCTCTATTTTTCGGCCTGTCTTGGCCCATTTCGTCTTCAAATAAAGCCTGGATGATGTTTTTTAAGTTTTATAATTTTTTACATTTATATTTGAATTTTCTAACTAGGGTTGGGTTCGAACGTGTAGGAAGGAAATTATTTTTCTTCTCTATTTTTTGGCCTGATTTGGCCCATTTCGTCGTGAAATGAAGCCTGGATGATGTTTTTTAATTTTTAAAATTTTTTTGCTTTGATATTTGAATTTTCTAACTCGGGTCGGGTTCTAACGGACAGGGAGGAAAATTTTTTTATTCTCTATTTTTCGACCTGTCCTGATCCGATTCATCTTGAAATGAAGCCTGGATGATGTCTTTTAATTTTTAAAATTTTTCTGCATTTATTTTTGAATTTGCTAACTCGGGTCGGGTTCGAATGGATAAGAAGGAAATTATTTTTGTTCTCTATTTTTCGGCCTGTCTTTGCCCGTTTCGTCTTCGAATGAAGCCTGGACGATGTTTTTTAATTTTTAAAATTTTTTGCATTTATGTTTGAATTTTCTAACTCGGGTCGGGCTCAAACGGATAGGGAGGAAATTTTTTTATTCTATGTTTTAGGGCCTATCCTGACCCGTTTCGTCTTCAAATAAAGCCTGGATGATGTTTTTTAATTTTTAAAATTTTTTTACATTTATATTTGAATTTTCTAACTAGGGTTTGGTTCGAACGTATAAGAAGGAAAATTTTTTTTTTCCCTATTTTTCGGCCTGTCTTGGCCCGTTTTGCCGTGAAATGAAGCTTGGACGATGTTTTTTAATTTTTAAAATTGTTTTTGCATTTATATTTGAATTTTCTAACTCGGGCCGGGTTCAAACGGATAGGGAGGAAATTTTTTTTATTCTCTATTTTTCGGCCTGTCCTGACCCGTTTCGTCTTGAAATGAAGCCTGGATGATGTTTTTTAATTTTTAAAATTTCTCTGCATTTATTTTTGAATTTTCTAACTCGGGTCGGGTTCGAACGGATAGGAAGGAAATTGTCTTTGTTCTCTATTTTTCGGCCTGCCTTAGCCCGTTTCGTCTTGAAATGAAGCCTGGACGATGTTTTTTAATTTTTAAATTTTTTTTGCATTTATATTTGAATTTTCTATCTCGGGTCGGGTTCAAACGGATAGGGAGGAAATTTTTTTTATTCTCTATTTTTCGGCCTGTCCTGACCCGTTTCGTCTTGAAATGAAGCTTGGATGATGTCTTTTAATTTTTAGAATTTTTTTGCAATTATTTTTGAATTTTCTAACTCGGGTCGGGTTCGAATGGAAAGGAAGTAATTTTTTTTATTCCCTTTTCTTCGGCCTGTCTGGACCCGTTTCGTCTTGAAATGAAGCCTGGATGATGTTTTTTAATTTTTAAAATTTTTCTGCATTTATTTTTTAATTTTCTAACTCGGGTCGGGTTCGAACGAATAAGAAGGAAATTACTTTTGTTCTCTATTTTTCGGCCTGTCTTAGCCCGTTTCATCTTGAAATGAAGCCAGGACGATATTTTTTAATTTTTAAAATTTTTCTTCAGTTATTTTTGAATTTTCTAACTCGGGTCGGGTTCAGACAGATAGGAAGAAAATTTTTTTTCTTCTCTATTTTTCGGCCTGACTTCACCCGTTTCGTCTCGAAATGAAACCTGGATGATGTTTTTTAATTTTTAGAATTTTTTTCCTTTTATTTTTGAATTTTCTAACTCGGGTCGGGTTCGAACGGATAGGAAGTAAATTATTTTTGTTCTCTATTTTTCGGCCTATCTTGGCCCATTTCGTCTTCAAATAAAGCCTGGATGATGTTTTTTAAGTTTTAAAATTTTTTACATTTATATTTATATTTTCTAACTAGGGTTGGGTTCGAACGTATAGGAAGGAAATTATTTTTCTTCTCTATTTTTTGGCCTGATTTGGCCCATTTCGTCGTGAAATGAAGCCTGGACGATGTTTTTTAATTTTTAAAATTTTTTTGCGTTGATATTTGAATTTTCTAACTCGGGTCGGGTTCTAACGTACAGGGAGGAAAATTTTTTTATTCTCTATTTTTCGACCTGTCCTGATCCGATTCATCTTGAAATGAAGCCTAGATGATGTCTTTTAATTTTTAAAATTTTTCAGCATTTATTTTTGAATTTGCTAACTCGGGTCGGGTTCGAACGGATAAGAAGGAAATTATTTTTGTTCTCTATTTTTCGGCCTGTCTTTGCCCGTTTCGTCTTCGAATGAAGCCTGGACGATGTTTTTTAATTTTTAAAATTTTTTGCATTTATGTTTGAATTTTCTAACTCGGGTCGGGCTCAAACGGATAGGGAGGAAATTTTTTTATTCTCTGTTTTAGGGCCTTTCCTGACCCGTTTCGTCTTCAAATAAAGCCTGGATGATGTTTTTTCATTTTTAAAATTTTTTTACATTTATATTTGAATTTTCTAACTAGGGTTTGGTTCGAACGTATAGGAA
This sequence comes from Quercus robur, assembly GCF_932294415.1. NCBI lineage: Eukaryota > Viridiplantae > Streptophyta > Magnoliopsida > Fagales > Fagaceae > Quercus > Quercus robur. The sequence continues at coordinate 29,333,703 of NC_065539.1, read as the reverse complement.
GGAAAATTTTTTTTTCTCTATTTTTCGGCCTGTCTTGGCCCGTTTTGCCGTGAAATGAAGCTTGGACGATGTTTTTAATTTTTAAATTTTTTTTTGCATTTTATTTGAATTTTCTAACTCAAGTCGGGTTTAAACGGATAGGGAGGAAATTTTTTTTATTCTCTATTTTTCGGCCTGTACTGACCCGTTTCATCTTGAAATGAAGCCTGGATGATGTCTTTTAATATTTAGAATTTTTTTGCATTTATTGTTGAATTTTCTAACTCGGGTCGGTTTCGAACGGATAGGAAGGAAATTTTTTTTTTCTCTATTTTTCGGCCTGCCTTGGCCCGTTTTGCCGTGAAATGAAGCTTGGACGATGTTTTTTAATTTTTAAATTTTTTTTTGCATTTATATTTGAATTTTCTAACTCGAGTCGGGTTCAAACGGATAGGGACGAAATTTTTTTTATTCTTTATTTTTCGGCCTGTCCTGACCCGTTTCGTCTTGAAATGAAGCCTGGATGATGTCTTTTAATTTTCAGAATTTTTTTACATTTATTTTTGAATTTTCTAACTCGGGTCGGGTTCGAACGGATAGGAAGGAAAATTTTTTTTTTTTTTCTATTTTTCGGCCTGTCTTGGCCTGTTTTGCCGTGAAATTAAGCTTGGACGATATTTTTTAATTTTTAAAATTGTTTTTACATTTATATTTGAATTTTCTAACTCGAGTCGGGTTCAAACGGATAGGGAAGAAATTTTTTTTATTCTCAATTTTTCGGCCTGTCCTGAACCGTTTCGTCTTGAAATGAAGCCTGGATGATGTTTTTTAATTTTTAAAATTTTTTTTTGCATTTATATTTGAATTCTCTAACTCGGGTCGGGTTCGAATGGAAAGGAAGTAATTTTTTTTATTCTCTTTTCTTCGGCCTGTCCGGACCCGTTTCGTCTTGAAATGAAGCCTGGATGATGTTTTTTAATTTTTAAAATTTTTTGCATTTATGTTTGAATTTTCTAACTCGGGTCGGGCTCAAACGGATAGGGAGGAAATTTTTTTATTCTCTGTTTTAGGGCCTTTCCTGACCCGTTTCGTCTTCAAATAAAGCCTGGATGATGTTTTTTAATTTTTAAAATTTTTTTACATTTATATTTGAATTTTCTAACTAGGGTTTGGTTCGAACGTATAGGAAGGAAAATTTTTTTTTCTCTATTTTTCGGCCTGTCTTGGCCCATTTTGCCGTGAAATGAAGATTGGACGATGTTTTTAATTTTTAAATTTTTTTTTGCATTTTATTTGAATTTTCTAACTCAAGTCGGGTTTAAACGGATAGGGAGGAAATTTTTTTTATTCTCTATTTTTCGGCCTGTACTGACCCGTTTCATCTTGAAATGAAGCCTGGATGATGTCTTTTAATATTTAGAATTTTTTTGCATTTATTGTTGAATTTTCTAACTCGGGTCGGTTTCGAACGGATAGGAAGGAAATTTTTTTTTTCTCTATTTTTCGGCCTGCCTTGGCCCGTTTTGCCGTGAAATGAAGCTTGGACGATGTTTTTTAATTTTTAAATTTTTTTTTGCATTTATATTTGAATTTTCTAACTCGAGTCGGGTTCAAACGGATAGGGAGGAAATTTTTTTTATTCTTTATTTTTCGGCCTGTCCTGACCCGTTTCGTCTTGAAATGAAGCCTGGATGATGTCTTTTAATTTTCAGAATTTTTTTACATTTATTTTTGAATTTTCTAACTCGGGTCGGGTTCGAACGGATAGGAAGGAAAAATTTTTTTTTTTTTTCTATTTTTCGGCCTGTCTTGGCCTGTTTTGCCGTGAAATTAAGCTTGGACGATATTTTTTAATTTTTAAAATTGTTTTTACATTTATATTTGAATTTTCTAACTCGAGTCGGGTTCAAACGGATAGGGAAGAAATTTTTTTTATTCTCAATTTTTCGGCCTGTCCTGAACCGTTTCGTCTTGAAATGAAGCCTGGATGATGTTTTTTAATTTTTAAAATTTCTCTGCATTTATTTTTGAATATTCTAACTCGGGTCGGGTTAGAACGGATAGGAAGGAAATTGTCTTTGTTCTCTATTTTTCGGCCTGTCTTAGCCCGTTTCGTCTTGAAATGAAGCTTGGAGGATGTTTTTTAATTTTTAAATTTTTTTTGCATTTATATTTGAATTTTCAATCTCGGGTCGGGTTCAAACGGATAGGGAGGAAATTTTTTTTATTCTCTACTTTTCGGCCTGTCCTGACCCGTTTCGTCTTGAAATGAAGCTTGGATGATGTCTTTTAATTTTTAGAAATTTTTTGCAATTATTTTTGAATTTTCTAACTCGGGTCGGGTTCGAACGGATAGGAAGGAAATTATTTTTGTTCTCTGTTTTAGGGCCTGTCCTGACCCGTTTCGTCTTCAAATAAAGCCTGGATGATGTTTTTTAATTTTTAAAATTTTTTTACATTTATATTTGAATTTTCTAACTAGGGTTTGGTTCGAACGTATAGGAAGGAAAATTTTTTTTTCTCTATTTTTCGGCCTGTCTTGGCCCGTTTTGCCGTGAAATGAAGCTTGGACGATGTTTTTTAATTTTTAAATTTTTTTTTGCATTTTATTTGAATTTTCTAACTCAAGTCGGGTTTAAACGGATAGGGAGGAAATTTTTTTTGTTCTCTATTTTTCGGCCTGTCCTGACCCGTTTCGTCTTGAAATGAAGCCTGGATGATGTTTTTTAATTGTGAAAATTTTTTTGCACTTATATTTGAATTTTCTCACTCGGGTCGGGTTCGAACAAATAGGAAGGAAATTATTTTTGTTATCTATTTTTCGGCCTGTCTTGGCCCATTTTGTCTTAAATTAAAGCCTGGATGATGTTTTTTAATTTTTAAATTTTTTTTGCATTTATTTTTGAATTTTCTAACTCGGGTCGGTTTCGAACGGATAGGAAGGAAATTTTTTTTTTCTCTATTTTTCGGCCTGTCTTGGCCTGTTTTGCCGTGAAATGAAGCTTGGACGATGTTTTTTAATTTTTAAAATTTTTTTTTGCATTTATGTTTGAATTTTCTAACTCGGGTCGGGTTCAAACGGATAGGGAGGAAATTTTTTTTATTCTCTATTTTTCGGCCTGTCCTGACCCGTTTCGTCTGGAAATGAAGCCTGGATGATGTTTTTTAATTTTTAAAATTTCTCTGCATTTATTTTTGAATTTTCTAACTCGTGTCGGGTTCGAACGGATAGGAAGGAAATTGTCTTTGTTCTCTATTTTTCGGCCTGTCTTAGCCCGTTTCGTCTTGAAATGAAGCCTGGACGATGTTTTTTAATTTTTAAATTTTTTTTGCATTTATATTTGAATTTTCTATCTCGGGTCGGGTTCAAACGGATAGGGAGGAAATTTTTTTTATTCTCTACTTTTCGGCCTGTCCTGACCCGTTTCGTCTTGAAATGAAGCTTGGATGATGTCTTTTAATTTTTAGAATTTTTTTGCAATTATTTTTGAATTCTCTAACTCGGGTCGGGTTCGAATGGAAAGGAAGTAATTTTTTTTATTCTCTATTTTTCGGCTGTCCTGACCCGTTTCGTCTTGAAATGAAGCCTGGATGATGTTTTTTAATTTTTAAAATTTCTCTGCATTTATTTTTGAATTTTCTAACTCGTGTCGGGTTCGAACGGATAGGAAGGAAATTGTCTTTGTTCTCTATTTTTCGGCCTGTCTTAGCCCGTTTCGTCTTGAAATGAAGCCTGGACGATGTTTTTTAATTTTTAAATTTTTTTTGCATTTATATTTGAATTTTCTAACTCGGGTCGGGTTCAAACGGATAGGGAGGAAATTTTTTTAATTCTCTATTTTTCGGCCTGTCCTGACCCGTTTCGTCTTGAAATGAAGCCTGGATGATGTTTTTTAATTTTTAAAATTTCTCTGCATTTATTTTTGAATTTTCTAACTCGTGTCGGGTTCGAACGGATAGGAAGGAAATTGTCTTTGTTCTCTATTTTTCGGCCTGTCTTAGCCCGTTTCGTCTTGAAATGAAGCCTGGACGATGTTTTTTAATTTTTAAATTTTTTTTGCATTTATATTTGAATTTTCTATCTCGGGTCGGGTTCAAACGGATAGGGAGGAAATTTTTTTTATTCTCTACTTTTCGGCCTGTCCTGACCCGTTTCGTCTTGAAATGAAGCTTGGATGATGTCTTTTAATTTTTAGAATTTTTTTGCAATTATTTTTGAATTCTCTAACTCGGGTCGGGTTCGAATGGAAAGGAAGTAATTTTTTTTATTCTCTTTTCTTCGGCCTGTCCGGACCCGTTTCGTCTTGAAATGAAACCTGGATGATGTTTTTTAATTTTTAAATTTTTTTTTTGCATTTATATTTGAATTCTCTAACTCGGGTCGGGTTCGAATGGAAAGGAAGTAATTTTTTTTATTCTCTTTTGTTCGGCCTGTCCGGACCCGTTTCGTCTTGAAATGAAGCCTGGATGATGTTTTTTAATTTTTAAAATTTTTCTGCATTTATTTTTGAATTTTCTAACTCGGGTCGGGTTCGAACGAATAAGAAGGAAATTATGTTTGTTCTCTATTTTTCGGCCTGTCTTAGCCCATTTCATCTTGCAATGAAGCCAGGACGATATTTTTTAATTTTTAAAATTTTTCTTCAGTTATTTTTGAATTTTCTAACTCGGGTCGGGTTCGGACAGATAGGAAGAAAATTTTTTTTCTTCTCTATTTTTCGGCCTGACTTCACCCGTTTCGTCTCGAAATGAAACCTGGATGATGTTTTTTAATTTTTAGAATTTTTTTCTTTTTATTTTTGAAATTTCTAACTCGGGTCGGGTTCGAACGGATAGGAAGTAAATTATTTTTGTTCTCTATTTTTCGGCCTGTCTTGGCCCATTTCGTCTTCAAATAAAGCCTGGATGATGTTTTTTAAGTTTTAAATTTTTTTACATTTATATTTGAATTTTCTAACTAGGGTTGGGTTCGAAAGTATAGGAAGGAAATTATTTTTCTTCTTTATTTTTTGGCTTGATTTGGCCCATTTCGTCGTGAAATGAAGCCTGGACGATGTTTTTTAATTTTTAAAATTTTTTTGCATTGATATTTGAATTTTCTAACTCGGGTCGGGTTCTAACGGACAGGGAGGAAAATTTTTTTATTCTCTATTTTTCGACCTGTCCTGATCCGATTCATCTTGAAATGAAGCCTGGATGATGTCTTTTAATTTTTAAAATTTTTCTGCATTTATTTTTGAATTTGCTAACTCGGGTCGGGTTCGAACGGATAAGAAGGAAATTATTTTTGTTCTCTATTTTTCGGCCTGTCTTTGCCCGTTTCGTCTTCGAATGAAGCCTGGACGATGTTTTTTAATTTTTAAAATTTTTTGCATTTATGTTTGAATTTTCTAACTCGGGTCGGGCTCAAACGGATAGGGAGGAAATTTTTTTATTCTCTGTTTTAGGGCCTGTCCTGACCCGTTTCGTCTTCAAATAAAGCCTGGATGATGTTTTTTAATTTTTAAAATTTTTTTACATTTATATTTGAATTTTCTAACTAGGGTTTGGTTCGAACGTATAGGAAGGAAAATTTTTTTTTCTCTATTTTTCGGCCTGTCTTGGCCCGTTTTGCCGTGAAATGAAGCTTGGACGATGTTTTTAATTTTTAAATTTTTTTTTGCATTTTATTTGAATTTTCTAACTCAAGTCGGGTTTAAACGGATAGGGAGGAAATTTTTTTTATTCTCTATTTTTTGGCCTGTACTGACCCGTTTCATCTTGAAATGAAGCCTGGATGATGTCTTTTAATATTTAGAATTTTTCTTCAGTTATTTTTGAATTTTCTAACTCGGGTCGGTTTCGAACGGATAGGAAGGAAATTTTTTCTTTCTCTATTTTTCGGCCTGCCTTGGCCCGTTTTGCCGTGAAATGAAGCTTGGACGATGTTTTTTAATTTTTAAATTTTTTTTTGCATTTATATTTGAATTTTCTAACTCGAGTCGGGTTCAAACGGATAGGGAGGAAATTTTTTTTATTCTCTATTTTTCGGCCTGTCCTGACCCGTTTCGTCTTGAAATGAAGCCTGGATGATGTCTTTTAATTTTCAGAATTTTTTTACATTTATTTTTGAATTTTCTAACTCGGGTCGGGTTCGAACGAATAGGTAGGAAATTTTTTTTTTTTTCTATTTTTCGGCCTGTCTTGGCCCGTTTTGCCGTGAAATGAAGCTTGGACGATGTTTTTTAATTTTTAAAATTGTTTTTGCATTTATATTTGAATTTTCTAACTCGAGTCGGGTTCAAACGGATAGGGAGGAAATTTTTTTTATTCTCAATTTTTCGGCCTGTCCTGACCCGTTTCGTCTTGAAATGAAGCCTGGATGATGTTTTTTAATTTTTAAAATTTCTCTGCATTTATTTTTGAATTTTCTAACTCGGGTCGGGTTCGAACGGATAGGAAGGAAATTGTCTTTGTTCTCTATTTTTCGGCCTGTCTTAGCCCGTTTCGTCTTGAAATGAAGCTTGGACGATGTTTTTTAATTTTTAAATTTTTTTTGCATTTATATTTGAATTTTCAATCTCGGGTCGGGTTCAAACGGATAGGGAGGAAATTTTTTTTATTCTCTACTTTTCGGCCTGTCCTGACCCGTTTCGTCTTGAAATGAAGCTTGGATTATGTCTTTTAATTTTTAGAATTTTTTTGCAATTATTTTTGAATTTTCTAACTCGGGTCGGGTTCGAACGGATAGGAAGGAAATTATTTTTGTTCTCTGTTTTAGGGCCTGTCCTAACCCGTTTCGTCTTGAAATGAAGCCTGGATGATGTTTTTTAATTGTGAAAATTTTTTTGCACTTATATTTGAATTTTCTCACTCGGGTCGGGTTCGAACAAATAGGAAGGAAATTATTTTTGTTATCTATTTTTCGGCCTGTCTTGGCCCATTTTGTCTTAAATTAAAGCCTGGATGATGTTTTTTAATTTTTAAATTTTTTTTGCATTTATTTTTGAATTTTCTAACTCGGGTCGGTTTCGAACGTATAGGAAGGAAAATTTTTTTTTTCTCTATTTTTCGGCCTGTCTTGGCCTGTTTTGCTGTGAAATGAAGCTTGGACGATGTTTTTTAATTTTAAAATTTTTTTTTTGCATTTATATTTGAATTTTCTAACTCGAGTTGGGTTCAAACGGATAGGGAGGAAATTTTTTTTTATTCTTTATTTTTCGGCCTGTCCTGATCCGTTTCGTCTTGAAATGAAGCCTGGATGATGTCTTTTAATTTTTAGAATTTTTTTGCAATTATTTTTGAATTTTCTAACTCGGATCGGGTTCGAACGGAAAGGAAGGAATTTTTTTTGTTCTCTATTTTTCGACCTCTCTTGGCACGTTTTACCGTGAAATGAAGCTTAGACGATGTTTTTTAATTTCTAAAATTCTTTTTGCGTTTATATTTGAATTTTCTAACTCGGGTCGGGTTCAAACGGATAGGGAGGAAATTTTTTTTAAACTCTTTTTTTCGGCCTGTCCTGACCCGTTTCGTCTTGAAATGAAGCCTGGATGATGTTTTTTAATTTTTAAAATTTTTCTGCATTTATTTTTGAATTTTCTAACTCGGGTCGGGTTCGAACGAATAAGAAGGAAATTATTTGTTTCTCTATTTTTCGGCCTGTCTTAGCCCGTTTCATCTTGAAATGAAGCCTGGACGATGTTTTTTAATTTTGAAAATTTTTCTGCATTTACATTTGAATTTTCTAACTCGGGTTGGGTTCAAACGGATAGGGAGGAAATTTTTTTTATTCTCTATTTTTCGGCATGTCCTTACCCGTTTCGTCTTGAAATGAAGCCTGGATGATGTCTTTTAAATTTTAAAATTTTTTTTCAGTTAGTTTTAAATTTTCTAACTCGGGTCGGGTTCGGACGGATAGGAAGAAAATTTTTTTTCTTCTTTATTTTTCGGCCTGACTTCACCTGTTTCGTCTCGAAATGAAACCTGGATGATGTTTTTTAATTTTTAGAATTTTCTAACTCGGGTCGGGTTCGAACGGATAGGAAGGAAATTATTTTTGTTCTCTATTTTTCGGCCTGTCTTGGCCCATTTCGTCTTCAAATAAAGCCTGGATGGTGTTTTTTAATTTTTAAAATTTTATTGCATTTATATTTGAATTTTCTAACTCGGGTCGGGTTCGAACGGATAGGAAGGAAATTATTTTTCTTCTCTATTTTACGGCCTGATTTGGTCCATTTCGTCGTGAAATGAAGCCTGGACGATGTTTTTTAATTTTTAAATTTTTTTTGCATTGATATTTGAATTTTCTAACTCGGGTCGGGTTCAAACGGACAGGGAGGAAAATTTTTTTATTCTCTATTTTTAGGCCTGTCCTGATCCGTTTCATCTTGAAATGAAGCCTGGATGATGTCTTTTAATATTTAAAATTTATCTGCATTTATTTTTTAATTTGCTAACTCGGGTCGGGTTCGAACGGATAAGAAGGAAATTATTTTTGTTCTCTATTTTTCGGCCTGTCTTATCCCTTTAAGTTTTGAAATGAAGTCTGGATGATATTTTCTAATTTTTAAAATTTTTTTGCATTTATATTTGAATTTTTTAACTCGTGTCGGGTTCGAACGGATAGGAAGGAATTTTTTTTTTCTCTATTTTTCGGCCTGATTTGGCCCGTTTCGTTGTGAAATGAGGCCTGGATGATGTTTTTTAATTATTAATTTTTTTTTTGCATTTACATTTGAATTTCCTAAGTCGGGTCAGGTTCAAATGGATAGGGAGGAAATTTTTTTTATTCTCTATTTTTCGGTCTGTCCTGACCCGTTTCGTCTTGAAATGAAGCCTGGATGATGTATTTTAATTTTTAGAATTTTTTTGCATTTATTTTTGAATTTTCTAACTCGGGTCGAGTTCGAACGGATAGAAAAGAAATTTTTTTTTCTCTATTTTTCGACCTGTCTCGGCCCGTTTTGCCGTGAAATGAAGCTTGGACGATGTTTTTTAATTTTTGAAATTTTTTTGTATTTATATTTTAATTTTCTATCTCGGGCCGGGTTTGAACGGATAGGAAGGAAATTGTTTTTTTCTCTATTTTTCAGCCTGTTTTAGCTCGTTTCGTATTGAAATGAAGTCTGGACGATGTTTTTTAATTTTTAATATTTTTTTGCATTTATATTTTAATTTTCTATCTCGGGTCGGGTTCTAACGGATAGGGAGGAAAGTTTTTTTATTCTCTACTTTTCGGCCTGTCCTGACCCGTTTCGTCTTGAAATGAAGCTTGGATTATGTCTTTTAATTTTTAGAATTTTTTTGCAATTATTTTTGAATTTTCTAACTCGGGTCGGGTTCGAACGGATAGGAAGGAAATTATTTTTGTTCTCTGTTTTAGGGCCTGTCCTAACCCGTTTCGTCTTGAAATGAAGCCTGGATGATGTTTTTTAATTGTGAAAATTTTTTTGCACTTATATTTGAATTTTCTCACTCGGGTCGGGTTCGAACAAATAGGAAGGAAATTATTTTTGTTATCTATTTTTCGGCCTGTCTTGGCCCATTTTGTCTTAAATTAAAGCCTGGATGATGTTTTTTAATTTTTAAATTTTTTTTGCATTTATTTTTGAATTTTCTAACTCGGGTCGGTTTCGAACGTATAGGAAGGAAAATTTTTTTTTTCTCTATTTTTCGGCCTGTCTTGGCCTGTTTTGCTGTGAAATGAAGCTTGGACGATGTTTTTTAATTTTAAAATTTTTTTTTTGCATTTATATTTGAATTTTCTAACTCGAGTTGGGTTCAAACGGATAGGGAGGAAATTTTTTTTTATTCTTTATTTTTCGGCCTGTCCTGATCCGTTTCGTCTTGAAATGAAGCCTGGATGATGTCTTTTAATTTTTAGAATTTTTTTGCAATTATTTTTGAATTTTCTAACTCGGATCGGGTTCGAACGGAAAGGAAGGAATTTTTTTTGTTCTCTATTTTTCGACCTCTCTTGGCACGTTTTACCGTGAAATGAAGCTTAGACGATGTTTTTTAATTTCTAAAATTCTTTTTGCGTTTATATTTGAATTTTCTAACTCGGGTCGGGTTCAAACGGATAGGGAGGAAATTTTTTTTAAACTCTTTTTTTCGGCCTGTCCTGACCCGTTTCGTCTTGAAATGAAGCCTGGATGATGTTTTTTAATTTTTAAAATTTTTCTGCATTTATTTTTGAATTTTCTAACTCGGGTCGGGTTCGAACGAATAAGAAGGAAATTATTTGTTTCTCTATTTTTCGGCCTGTCTTAGCCCGTTTCATCTTGAAATGAAGCCTGGACGATGTTTTTTAATTTTGAAAATTTTTCTGCATTTACATTTGAATTTTCTAACTCGGGTTGGGTTCAAACGGATAGGGAGGAAATTTTTTTTATTCTCTATTTTTCGGCATGTCCTTACCCGTTTCGTCTTGAAATGAAGCCTGGATGATGTCTTTTAAATTTTAAAATTTTTTTTCAGTTAGTTTTAAATTTTCTAACTCGGGTCGGGTTCGGACGGATAGGAAGAAAATTTTTTTTCTTCTTTATTTTTCGGCCTGACTTCACCTGTTTCGTCTCGAAATGAAACCTGGATGATGTTTTTTAATTTTTAGAATTTTCTAACTCGGGTCGGGTTCGAACGGATAGGAAGGAAATTATTTTTGTTCTCTATTTTTCGGCCTGTCTTGGCCCATTTCGTCTTCAAATAAAGCCTGGATGGTGTTTTTTAATTTTTAAAATTTTATTGCATTTATATTTGAATTTTCTAACTCGGGTCGGGTTCGAACGGATAGGAAGGAAATTATTTTTCTTCTCTATTTTACGGCCTGATTTGGTCCATTTCGTCGTGAAATGAAGCCTGGACGATGTTTTTTAATTTTTAAATTTTTTTTGCATTGATATTTGAATTTTCTAACTCGGGTCGGGTTCAAACGGACAGGGAGGAAAATTTTTTTATTCTCTATTTTTAGGCCTGTCCTGATCCGTTTCATCTTGAAATGAAGCCTGGATGATGTCTTTTAATATTTAAAATTTATCTGCATTTATTTTTTAATTTGCTAACTCGGGTCGGGTTCGAACGGATAAGAAGGAAATTATTTTTGTTCTCTATTTTTCGGCCTGTCTTATCCCTTTAAGTTTTGAAATGAAGTCTGGATGATATTTTCTAATTTTTAAAATTTTTTTGCATTTATATTTGAATTTTTTAACTCGTGTCGGGTTCGAACGGATAGGAAGGAATTTTTTTTTTCTCTATTTTTCGGCCTGATTTGGCCCGTTTCGTTGTGAAATGAGGCCTGGATGATGTTTTTTAATTATTAATTTTTTTTTTGCATTTACATTTGAATTTCCTAAGTCGGGTCAGGTTCAAATGGATAGGGAGGAAATTTTTTTTATTCTCTATTTTTCGGTCTGTCCTGACCCGTTTCGTCTTGAAATGAAGCCTGGATGATGTATTTTAATTTTTAGAATTTTTTTGCATTTATTTTTGAATTTTCTAACTCGGGTCGAGTTCGAACGGATAGAAAAGAAATTTTTTTTTCTCTATTTTTCGACCTGTCTCGGCCCGTTTTGCCGTGAAATGAAGCTTGGACGATGTTTTTTAATTTTTGAAATTTTTTTGTATTTATATTTTAATTTTCTATCTCGGGCCGGGTTTGAACGGATAGGAAGGAAATTGTTTTTTTCTCTATTTTTCAGCCTGTTTTAGCTCGTTTCGTATTGAAATGAAGTCTGGACGATGTTTTTTAATTTTTAATATTTTTTTGCATTTATATTTTAATTTTCTATCTCGGGTCGGGTTCTAACGGATAGGGAGGAAAGTTTTTTTATTCTCTATTTTTCGGCCTGTCCTGACCCGTTTCGTCTTGAAATGAAGCCTGGATGATGTCTTTTAATTTTTAAAATTTATTTTCATTTATTTTTGAATTTTCTAACTACGGTCGGGTTCGAACGGATAAGAAGGAAATTATTTTTGTTATCTATTTTTCGGCCTGTCTTAGCCCATTTCGTCTTCAAATGAAGCCTGGACGATGTTTTTTAATTTTTATAATTTTTTTGCATTTATATTTGAATTTTCTAACTCGGGTCGGGTTCGGACGGATAGGAAGAAAATTTTTTTTCTTCTCTATTTTTCGGCCAGACTTCACCCGTTTCGTCTCGAAATGAAACCTGGCTGATGTTTTTTAATTTTTAGAATTTTTTTCTTCTTATTTTTGAATTGTCTAACTCGGGTCGGGTTCGAACGGATAGGAATGAAATTATTTTTGTTCTCTATTTTTCGGCCTGTCTTGGCCCATTTCGTCTTCAAATAAAGTCTGGATGGTGTTTTTTAATTTTTAAAATTTTTTTGCATTTATATTTGAATTTTCTAACTCGGGTCGGGTTCGAACGGATAGGAAGGAAATTATTTTTCTTCTCTATTTTTCGACCTGATTTGGCCCATTTCGTCGTGAAATGAAGCCTGGACGATGTTTTTTAATTTTTAAATTTTTTTTGCATTGATATTTGAATTTTCTAACTCGGGTCGGGTTCAAACGGACAGGGAGGAAAATTTTTTTATTCTCTATTTTTAGGCCTGTCCTGATCCGTTTCATCTTGAAATGAAGCCTGGATGATGTCTTTTAATTTTTAAAATTTTTCTGCATTTATTTTTTAATTTGCTAACTCGGGTCGGGTTCGAACGGATAGGGAGGAAATTATTTTTGTTCTCTATTTTTCGGCCTGTCTTATCCCTTTAAGTCTTGAAATGAAGTCTGGATGATATTTTTTAATTTTTAAAATTTTTTTGCATTTATATTTGAATTTTTTAACTCTTGTCGGGTTCGAACGGATAGGAAGGAAATTTTTTTTTCTCTATTTTTCGGCCTGATTTGGCCCGTTTCGTTGTGAAATGAGGCCTGGATGATGTTTTTTAATTATTAATTTTTTTTTGCATTTACATTTGAATTTTCAAAGTCGGGTCAGGTTCAAATGGATAGGGAGGAAATTTTTTTTATTCTCTATTTTTCGGCCTGTCCTGACCCGTTTCGTCTTGAAATGAAGCCTGGATGATGTATTTTAATTTTTAGAATTTTTTTTCATTTATTTTTGAATTTTCTAACTCAGGTCGGGTTCGAACAGATAGGAAGGAAATTGTTTTAGTTCTCTATTTTTCGGCCTGTCTTAGCCCGTTTCGTCTTGAAATGAAGCCTGGACGATGTTTTTTAATTTTTAAAATTTTTTTTCATTTATATTTGAATTTTCTAACTCGGGTAGGGTTCAAACGGATAGGGAGGAAATTTTTTTTATTCTTTATTTTTCGGCCTGTCCTGACCCGTTTCGTCTTGAAATGAAGCCTGGATGATGTCTTTTAATTTTTAAAATTTTTTTTCACTTATTTTTGAATTTTCTAACTAGGGTCTGGTTCGAACGGATAAGAATGAAATTATTTTTGTTCTCTATTTTTCGGCCTGTCTTAGCCCATTTCGTCTTCAAATGAAGCCTGGACGATGTTTTTTAATTTTTAAAATTTTTTTGCATTTATATTTGAATTTTTTAACTCTTGTCGGGTTCGAACGGATAGGAAGGAAATTTTTTTTTCTCTATTTTTCGGCCTGATTTGGCCCGTTTCGTTGTGAAATGAGGCCTGGATGATGTTTTTTAATTATTAATTTTTTTTTGCATTTACATTTGAATTTTCAAAGTCGGGTCAGGTTCAAATGGATAGGGAGGAAATTTTTTTTATTCTCTATTTTTCGGCCTGTCCTGACCCGTTTCGTCTTGAAATGAAGCCTGGATGATGTATTTTAATTTTTAGAATTTTTTTGCATTTATTTTTGAATTTTCTAACTCAGGTCGGGTTCGAACAGATAGGAAGGAAATTGTTTTAGTTCTCTATTTTTCGGCCTGTCTTAGCCCGTTTCGTCTTGAAATGAAGCCTGGACGATGTTTTTTAATTTTTAAAATTTTTTTTCATTTATATTTGAATTTTCTAACTCGGGTAGGGTTCAAACGGATAGGGAGGAAATTTTTTTTATTCTTTATTTTTCGGCCTGTCCTGACCCGTTTCGTCTTGAAATGAAGCCTGGATGATGTCTTTTAATTTTTAAAATTTTTTTTCACTTATTTTTGAATTTTCTAACTAGGGTCTGGTTCGAACGGATAAGAATGAAATTATTTTTGTTCTCTATTTTTCGGCCTGTCTTAGCCCATTTCGTCTTCAAATGAAGCCTGGACGATGTTTTTTAATTTTTAAAATTTTTTTGCATTTATATTTGAATTTTCTAACTCGGGTCGGGTTCAAACGGATAGGGAGGAAATTTTTTTTATTCTCTGTTTTAGGGCCTAGCCTGACCCGATTCGTCTTGAACTGAAGCCTGGATGATGTTTTTTAATTGTGAAAAATTTTTTGCACTTATATTTGAATTTTCTAACTCGGGTCGGGTTCGAACAGATAGGAAGGAAATTATTTTTGTTCTCTATTTTTCGGCCTGTCTTGGCCCATTTTGTCTTGAAATAAAGCCTGGATGATGTTTTTTTAATTTTTAAAATTTTTTTGCATTTATATTTGAATTTTCTAACTCGGGTCGGGTTCGAACGGATAAGAAGGAAATTATTTTTCTTCTCTATTTTTCGGCCTGATTTGGCCCATTTCGTCGTGAAATGAAGCCTAGACAATGTTTTTTAATTTTTAAAATTTTTTTGCAATTGATATTTGAATTTTCTAACTCGGGTCGGGTTCAAACGGACAGGGAGGAAAATTTTTTTATTCTCTATTTTTCGGCCTGCCGTGATCCGTTTCATCTTGAAATGAAGCCTGGATGATGCCTTTTAATTTTTAAAATTTTTCTGCATTTATTTTTGAATTTTCTAACTCGGGTCGGATTCGTACGGATAAGAAGGAAATTATTTTTGTTCTCTATTTTTCGGCCTGTGTTGGCCCATTTTGTCTTGAAATAAAGCCTGGATGATGTTTTTTAATTTCAAAATTTTTTTGCATTTATTTTTGAATTTTCTAACTCGGGTCGGGTTCAAACGGATAGAGAGGAAATTTTTTTTATTCTCTGTTTTCCGGCCTCTCCTGACCCGTTTCGTCTTGAAATGAAGCCCGGATGATGTTTTTTAATATTGAAAATTTTTTTGCTATATTTGACTTTTCTAACTCGGGTCGGGTTCGAACGGATAGGAAGGAAATTTTTTTTCTCTATTTTTCGGCCTGTCTTGGCCCGTTTTGCCGTGAAATGAAGCTTGGACGATGCTTCTTCATTTTTAAATTTTTTTTTGCATTTATATTTGAATTTTCTAACTCGAGTCGGGTTTAAACGGATAGGGTGGAAATTTTTTTTATTCTCTATTTTTCGGCCTGTCCTAACGCGTTTCGTCTTGAAATGAAGCTTGGATGATGTTTTTTAATTTTTAAAATTTTTCTGCATTTATTTTTGAATTTTCTAACTCGGGTCGGGTTCGAACGAATAAGAAGGAAATTATTTTTGTTCTCTATTTTTCGGCCTGTCTTAGCCAGTTTCATCTTCAAATGAAGCCTGGACGATGTTTTTTAATTTTTAAAATTTTTTTGCATTTATATTTGAATTTTCTAACTCGGGTCGGGTTCAAATGGATAGAGAGGAAATTTTTTTTATTCTCTGTTTTCCGGCCTCTCCTGACCCGTTTCGTCTTGAAATGAAGCCCGGATGATGTTTTTTAATATTGAAAATTTTTTTGCTATATTTGAATTTTCTAACTCGGGTCGGGTTCGAACAGATTGGAAGGAAATTATTTTTGTTCTCTATTTTTCGGCCTGTCTTGTCCCTTTAAGTCTTGAAATGAAGTCTGGATGATAATTTTTAATTTTTAAAATTTTTTTGCATTTATATTTGAATTTTCTAACTCGTGTCGGGTTCGAACGGATAGGAAGGAAAATTTTATTTTCTCTATTTTTCGGCCTGATTTGGCCCATTTCGTTGTGAAATGTGGCCTGGACGATGTTTTTTAATTTTTTAATTTTTTTTGCATTTATATTTAAATTTTCTAACTCGGGTAAGGTTCAAATGGATAGGGAGGAAATTTTTTTTATTCTCTATTTTTCGGCCTGCCCTGACCCGTTTCGTCTTGAAATGAAGCCTGGATGATGTCTTTTAATTTTTAGAATTTTTTTGCATTTATTTTTGAATTTTCTAACTCGGGTCGGGTTCGAACGGATTGGGAGGAAATTGTTTTATTCTCTATTTTTCGGCCTGTCTCGGCCCGTTTTGCCGTGAAATGAAGCTTGGACGATGTTTTTTAATTTTTGAAATTCTTTTTGCATTTATATTTGAATTTTCTAACTCGGGTAGGGTTCAAACTGATTGGGAGGAAATTTTTTTTTATTCTCTATTTTTCGGCCTGTCCTGACTCGTTTCGTCTTGAAATGAAGCCTGGATGATGTTTTTTAATTTTTGAAATTTTTCTGCATTTATTTTTGAATTTTTAACTCGGGTCGGGTTCGAACGGATAGGAAGGAAATTGTTTTTTTCTCTATTTTTCGGCCTGTCTTAGCCCGTTTCGTCTTGAAATGAAGCCTGGACGATGTTTTTTAATTTTTAAAATTTTTTTGCATTTGTATTTTAATTTTCTATCTCGGGTCAGGTTCTAACGGATAGGGAGGAAATTTTTTTTATTCTCTATTTTTCGGCTGTCCTGACCCGTTTCGTCTTGAAATGAAGCTTGGATGATGTCTTCTAATTTTTAGAATTTTTTCGCAATTATTTTGGAATTTTCTAACTCGGGTTGGGTTGGAAAGGAAAGGAAGGAATTTTTTTTTTCTCTATTTTTCGGTCTATCTTAGCCCGTTTTGCCGTGAAATGAAGCTTGGATGATGTTTTTTAATTTTTAAAATTCTTTTTGCATTTATATTTGAATTTTCTAACTCGGGTCGGGTTCAAACGGATAGGGAGGAAAATTTTTTTATTCTCTATTTTTCGGCCTGTACTGACCCGTTTCGTCTTGAAATGAAGCCTGGATGATGTTTTTTAATTTTTAAAATTTTTTTGCATTTATATTTGAATTTTCTAACTCGGGTCGGGTTCGAACGGATAAGAAGGAAATTATTTTTGTTATCTATTTTTCGGCCTGTCTTAGCCCGTTTCGTCCTGAAATGAAGCCTGGACGATGTTTTTTAATTTTTAAAATTTTTTTGCATTTATATTTGAATTTTCTAACTCGGGTCGGGTTCAAACGGATAGGGAGGAAATTTTTTTTATTCTCTGTTTTTGGGCCTGTCCTGACCTGTTTCGTCTTGAAATGAAGCCTGGATGATGGTTTTTGATTGTGAAAATTTTTTTGCACTTATATTTGAATTTTCTAACTGGGGTCGGGTTCGAACAGATAGGAAGGAAATTATTTTTGTTCTCTATTTTTCGGCCTGTCTTGGCCCATTTCGTCTTGAAATAAAGCCTGGATGATGTTTTT
The DNA here is from genome assembly GCF_932294415.1 of Quercus robur. Taxonomy (NCBI): domain Eukaryota; kingdom Viridiplantae; phylum Streptophyta; class Magnoliopsida; order Fagales; family Fagaceae; genus Quercus; species Quercus robur. Next base: position 29,316,319 of record NC_065539.1, on the reverse strand, counting down.
TAATTTTTAAAATTTTTTTGCATTTATTTTTGAATTTTCTAACTCGGGTCGGGTTCAAACGGATAGGAAGGAAATTATTTTTCTTCTCTATTTTTCGGCCTGATTTGGCCCGTTTCGTCGTGAAATGAAGCCTGGACGATGTTTTTTAATTTTTGAAATTTTTTTGCAATTGATATTTGAATTTTCTAACTCGGGTCGGGTTCAAACGGACTGGGAGGAAAATTTTTTTATTCTCTATTTTTAGGCCTGTCCTGATCCGTTTCATCTTGAAATGAAGCATGAATGATGTCTTTTAATTTTTAAAATTTTTCTGCATTTATTTTTCAATTTTCTAACTCAGGTCGGGTTCGAACGGATAAGAAGGAAATTATTTTTGTTCTCTATTTTTCAGCCTGTCGTAGCCCGTTTCGTCTCCAAATTAAGCCTGGACGATGTTTTTTAATTTTTAAAATTTTTTTGCATTTATATTTGAATTTTCTAACTCGGGTCGGGTTCAAACGGATAGGGAGGAAATTTTTTTTATTCTCTGTTTTAGGGCCTGTCCTGACCTGTTTCGTCTTGAAATGAAGCCTGGATGATATTTTTTAATTGTGAAAATTTTTTTGCACTTATATTTGAATTTTCTAACTGGGTCGGGTTCGAACAGATAGGAAGGAAATTATTTTTGTTCTCTATTTTTCGGCCTGTCTTGGCCCATTTCGTCTTGAAATAAGGCCTGGATGATGTTTTTTAATTTTTAAAATTTTTTTGCATTTATTTTTGAATTTTCTAACTCGGGTCGGTTTCGAACGGATAGGAAGGAAATTTTTTTTTCTCTATTTTTCGGCCTGTCTTGGCCCGTTTTGCCTTGAAATGAAGCTTGGACGATCTTTTTTAATTTTTAAAATTTTTTTGCATTTATATTTGAATTTTCTAACTCGGGTCGGGTTCAAACGGATGGGGAGGAAATTTTTTTTATTCTCTGTTTTAGGGCCTGTCCTGACCCGTTTCGTCTTGAAATGAGGCCTGGATGATGTTTTTTAATTGTGAAATTTTTTTTGCACTTATATTTGAATTTTCTAACTCGGGTCGGGTTCGTACGGATAGGAAGGAAATGATTTTCCTTCTCTATTTTTCGGCGTGATTTGGCCCATTTCGTCGTGAAATGAAGCCTGGACGATGTTTTTTAATTTTTAAAATTTTTTTTGCAAGTGATATTTGAATTTTCTAACTCGGGTCGGGTTCAAACGGACAGGGAGGAAAATTTTTTTATTCTCTATTTTTCGGCCTATCCTGATCCGTTTCATCTTGAAATGAAGCCTGGATGATGTCTTTTAATTTTTAAAATTTTTCTGCATTTATTTTTAAATTTTCTAACTCGGGTCGGGTTCGAACGGATAAGAAGGAAATTATTTTTGTTCTCTGTTTTTCGGCCTGTCTTAGCCCGTTTCGTCTTCAAATGAAGCCTGGACGATGTTTTTTAATTTTTAAAATTTTTTTGCATTTATATTTGAATTTTCTAACTCGGGTCGGATTCAAACGGATAGGAAGGAAATTTTTTTTATTCTCTGTTTTACGGCCTGTCCTGACCCGTTTCGTCTTGAACTGAAGCCTGGATGATGTTTTTTAATTGTGAAAATTTTTTTGCACTTATATTTGAATTTTCTAACTCGGGTCGAGTTCGAAGTGATAGGAAGGAAATTATTTTTGTTCTCTATTTTTCGGCCTGTCTTGGCCCATTTCGTCTTGAAATAAAGCCTAGATGATGTTTTTTAATTTTTAAAATTTTTTTGCGTTTATTTTTGAGTTTTCTAACTTGGGTCGGTTTCGAACAGATAGGAAGGAAATTTTTTTTTCTCTATTTTTCGGCCTGTCTTGGCCCGTTTTGCCGTGAAATGAAGCTTGGACGATGTTTTATAATTTTTAAATTTTTTTTTTGCATTTATATTTGACTTTTCTAACTCGAGTCGGGTTTAAACGGATAGGGAGGAAATTTTTTTTATTCTCTATTTTTCGGCCTGTCCTGACCCGTTTTGTCTTGAAATGAAGCCTGGATGATGTTTTTTAATTTTTAAAATTTTTCTGCATTTATTTTTGAATTTACTAACTAGGGTCGGGTTCGAACGAATAAGAAGGAAATTATTTTTGTTCTCTATTTTTCGGCCTGTCTTAGCCCGTTTCGTCTTCAAATGAAGCCTGGACGATGTTTTCTAATTTTTAAAATTTTTTTGCATTCATATTTGAATTTTCTAACTCGGGTCGGGATCAAACGGATAGGGAGGAAATTTTTTTTATTCTCTGTTTTCCAGCCTGTCCTGACCCTTTTCGTCTTGAAATGAAGCCTGGATGATGTTTTTTAATATTGAAAATTTTTTTGCACTTATATTTGAATTTTCTAACTCGAGTCGGGTTCGAACAGATTGGAAGGAAGTTATTTTTGTTCTCTATTTTTCAGCCTGTCTTTTCCCTTTAAGTCTTGAAATGAAGTCTGGATGATATTTTTTAATTTTTAAAATTTATTTGCATTTATATTTGAATTTTCTAACTCGTGTCGGGTTCGAACGGATAGGAAGGAAACTTTCTTTTCTCTATTTTTCGGCCTGATTTGGCCCGTTTCGTTGTGAAATGAGGCCTAGATGATGTTTTTTAATTTTTAAATTTTTTTTTGCATTTATATTTGAATTTTCTAACTCGGGTAAGGTTCAAATGGATTGAGAGGAAATTTTTTTTATTCTCTATTTTTCGGCCTGTCCTGACCCGTTTCGCCTTGAAATGAAGCCTGGATGATGTCTTTCCATTTTTAGAATTTTTTTGCATTTATTTTTGAATTTTATAACTCGGGTCGGGTTCGAACGGATAGGAAGGAAATTTTTTTTTCTCTATTTTTCGGCCTGTCTCGACCCGTTTTGCCGTGAAAGGAAGCTTGGACGATGTTTTTTAATTTTTGAAATTTTTTTGCATTTATATTTGAATTTTCTAACTCGGGTCGGGTTCAAACGGATAGGAAGGAAATTATTTTTCTTCTCTATTTTTCGGCCTGATTTGGCCCGTTTCGTCGTGAAATGAAGCCTGGACGATGTTTTTTAATTTTTAAAATTTTTTTGCAATTGATATTTGAATTTTCTAACTCGGGACGGGTTCAAACGGACTGGGAGGAAAATTTTTTTATTCTCTATTTTTCGGCCTGTCTTGGCCCATTTCGTCTTGAAATAAAGCCTGGATGATATTTTTTAATTTTTAAAATTTTTTTGCATTTATTTTTGAATTTTCTAACTCGGGTCGGGTTCAAACGGATAGGAAGGAAATTATTTTTCTTCTCTATTTTTCGGCCTGATTTGGCCCGTTTCGTCGTGAAATGAAGCCTGGACGATGTTTTTTAATTTTTAAAATTTTTTTGCAATTGATATTTGAATTTACTAACTCGGGTCGGGTTCAAACGGACTGGGAGGAAAATTTTTTTATTCTCTATTTTTCGGCCTGTCCTGATCCGTTTCATCTTGAAATGAAGCATGAATGATGTCTTTTAATTTTTAAAATTTTTCTGCATTTATTTTTGAATTTTCTAACTCGGGTCGGGTTCGAACGGATAAGAAGGAAATTATTTTTGTTCTCTATTTTTCAGCCTGTCTTAGCCCGTTTCGTCTCCAAATTAAGCCTGGACGATGTTTTTTAATTTTTAAAACTTTTTTGCATTTATATTTGAATTTTCTAACTCGGTTCGGGTTTAAACGGATAGGGAGGAAATTTTTTTTATTCTCTGTTTTAGGGCCTGTCCTGACCTGTTTCATCTTGAAATGAAGCCTGGATGATGTTTTTTAATTGTGAAAAATTTTTTGCACTTATATTTGAATTTTCTAACTGGGGTCGGGTTCGAACAGATAGGAAGGAAATTATTTTTGTTCTCTATTTTTCGGCCTGTCTTGGCCCATTTCGTCTTGAAATAAAGCCTGGATGATGTTTTTTAATTTTTAAAATTTTTTTGCATTTATTTTTGAATTTTCTAACTCGGGTCGGTTTCGAACGGATAGGAAGGAAATTTTTTTTTCTCTATTTTTCGGCCTGTCATGGCCCGTTTTGCCGTGAAATGAAGCTTGGACGATGTTTTTTAATTTTTAAAATTTTTTTGCATTTATATTTGAATTTTCTAACTCGGGTCGGGTTCAAACGGATAGGGAGGAAATTTTTTTTATTCTCTGTTTTAGGGCCTGTCCTGACCCGTTTCGTCTTGAAATGAGGCCTGGATGATGTCTTTTAATTTTTATAATTTTTTTGCATTTATTTTTGAATTTTCTAACTCGGGTCGGGTTCGAACGGATACGAAGGAAATTTTTTTTTTCTCCATTTTTCGGCCTGTCTCGGCCCGTTTTGTCGTGAAATGAAGCTTGGACGATGTTTTTTAATTTTTGAAATTTTTTTTGCATTTATATTTGAATTTTCTAACTCGGGCCGGGTTCAAACGGATAGGGAGGAAAATTTTTTTATTCTCTATTTTTCGGCCTGTCCTGACCCGATTCGTCTTGAAATGAAGCCTGGATGATGTTTTTTAATTTTTAAAATTTTTCGGTATTTATTTTTGAATTTTCTAACTCGGGTCGGATTCGAACGGATAGGAAGGAAATTTTTTTTTTCTCTATTTTTCGGCCTGTCTTAGCCCGTTTCGTCTTCAAATGAAGCCTGGACAATGTTTTTTAATTTTTAAAATTTTTTTGCATTTATATTTTAATTTTCTATCTCGGGTCGGGTTCTAACGGATAGGGAGGAAATTTTTTTTATTCTCTATTTTTTGGCCTGTCCTGACCCGTTAGGTCTTGAAATGAAGCTTGGATGATGTCTTTTAATTTTTAGAATTTTTTCGCAATTATTTTGGAATTTTCTGACTCGGGTCGGGTTCGAAAGGAAAGGAAGGAAATTTTTTTTTTTCTCTATTTTTCGGCCTATCTTAGCCCGTTTTGCCGTGAAATGAAGCTTGGACGAAGTTTTTTAATTTTTAAAATTCTTTTTGCATTTATATTTGAATTTTCTAACTCGGGCCGGGTTCAAACGGATAGGGAGGAAAATTTTTTTATTCTCTATTTTTTGGGCTGTCCTGACCCGTTTCGTTTTGAAATGAAGCCTGGATGATGTTTTTTAATTTTTAAAATTTTTCTGCATTTATTTTTGAATTTTCTAACTCGGGTCGGGTTCGAATGGATAAGAAGGAAATTATTTTTGTTATCTATTTTTCGGCCTGCCTTAGCCCGTTTCGTCTTGAAATGAAGCCTGGACGATGTTTTTTTAATTTTGAAAATTTTTCTGCATTTATATTTGAATTTTCTAACTCAGGTCGGGTTCAAACGGATAGGGAGGAATTTTTTTTTATTCTCTATTTTCCGGCCTGTCCTGACCCGCTTCGTCGTGAAATGAAGCCTGGATGATGTTTTTTAATTTTTAAAATTTTTTTGCAAATGATATTTGAATTTTCTAACTCGGGTCGGGTTCAAACGGACAGAGAGGAAAATTTTTTTATTCTCTATTTTTCGGCCTGTCCTGATCCGTTTCATCTTGAAATGAGGCCTAGATGATGTCTTTTAATTTTTAAAATTTTTCTGCATTTATTTTTGAATTTTCTAACTAGGGTCAAGTTCGAACGGATAAGAAGGAAATTATTTTTGTTCTCTATTTTTCAGCCTGTCTTAGCCCGTTTCGTCTTCAAATGAAGCCTGGACGATGTTTTCTAATTTTTAAATTTTTTTTGCATTTATATTTGATTTTTCTCACTCGGGTCGGGTTCAAACGGATAGGGAGGAAATTTTTTTTATTCTCTGTTTTCGGGCCTGTCCTGACCCGTTTCGTCTTGAACTGAAGCCTGGATGATGTTTTTTAATTGTGAAAATTTTTTTGCACTGATATTTGAATTTTCTAACTCGGGTTGGGTTCGAACAAATAGGACGGAAATTATTTTTCTTCTCTATTTTTCGGCCTGTCCTGACCCGTTTCGTTTTGAAATGAAGCCTAGATGATGTTTTTAAATTTTTCAAATTTTTCTGCATTTATTTTTGAATTTTCTAACTCGGGTCGGGTTCGAACGAATAAAAAGGAAATTATTTTTTTTCTCTATTTATCGGCCTGTCTTAGCCCGTTTCGTCTTCAAATGAAGCCTGGACGATGTTTTTTAATTTTTAAAATTTTTTTGCATTTATATTTGAATTTTCTAACTCGGGTCGGGTTCAAACGGATAGGGAGGAAATTTTTTTTATTCTCTATTTTTCGGCCTGTCCTGACCCGTTTCGTCTTGAAATGAAGCCTGGATGATGTCTTTTAATTTTTATAATTTTTTTGCATTTATTTTTGAATTTTCTAACTCGGGTCGGGTTCGAACGGATAGGAAGGAAATTTTTTTTTTCTCCATTTTTCGGCCTGTCTCGGCCCGTTTTGTCGTGAAATGAAGCTTGGACGATGTTTTTTAATTTTTGAAATTTTTTTTGCATTTATATTTGAATTTTCTAACTCGGGCCGGGTTCAAACGGATAGGGAGGAAAATTTTTTTATTCTCTATTTTTCGGCCTGTCCTGACCCGATTCGTCTTGAAATGAAGCCTGGATGATGTTTTTTAATTTTTAAAATTTTTCGGTATTTATTTTTGAATTTTCTAACTCGGGTCGGGTTCGAACGGATAGGAAGGAAATTTTTTTTTCTCTATTTTTCGGCCTGTCTTAGCCCGTTTCGTCTTCAAATGAAGCCTGGACAATGTTTTTTAATTTTTAAAATTTTTTTGCATTTATATTTTAATTTTCTATCTCGGGTCGGGTTCTAACGGATAGGGAGGAAATTTTTTTTATTCTCTATTTTTCGGCCTGTCCTGACCCGTTAGGTCTTGAAATGAAGCTTGGATGATGTCTTTTAATTTTTAGAATTTTTTCGCAATTATTTTGGAATTTTCTGACTCGGGTCGGGTTCGAAAGGAAAGGAAGGAAATTTTTTTTTTCTCTATTTTTCGGCCTATCTTAGCCCGTTTTGCCGTGAAATGAAGCTTGGACGAAGTTTTTTAATTTTTAAAATTCTTTTTGCATTTATATTTGAATTTTCTAACTCGGGCCGGGTTCAAACGGATAGGGAGGAAAATTTTTTTATTCTCTATTTTTCGGGCTGTCCTGACCCGTTTCGTCTTGAAATGAAGCCTGGATGATGTTTTTTAATTTTTAAAATTTTTCTGCATTTATTTTTGAATTTTCTAACTCGGGTCGGGTTCGAATGGATAAGAAGGAAATTATTTTTGTTATCTATTTTTCGGCCTGTCTTAGCCCGTTTCGTCTTCAAATGAAGCCTGGACGATGTTTTTTTAATTTTGAAAATTTTTCTGCATTTATATTTGAATTTTCTAACTCAGGTCGGGTTCAAACGGATAGGGAGGAATTTTTTTTTATTCTCTATTTTCCAGCCTGTCCTGACCCGCTTCGTCGTGAAATGAAGCCTGGATGATGTTTTTTAATTTTTAAAATTTTTTTGCAAATGATATTTGAATTTTCTAACTCGGGTCGGGTTCAAACGGACAGAGAGGAAAATTTTTTTATTCTCTATTTTTCGGCCTGTCCTGATCCGTTTCATCTTGAAATGAGGCCTAGATGATGTCTTTTAATTTTTAAAATTTTTCTGCATTTATTTTTGAATTTTCTAACTAGGGTCAAGTTCGAACGGATAAGAAGGAAATTATTTTTGTTCTCTATTTTTCAGCCTGTCTTAGCCCGTTTCGTCTTCAAATGAAGCCTGGACGATGTTTTCTAATTTTTAAATTTTTTTTGCATTTATATTTGATTTTTCTCACTCGGGTCGGGTTCAAACGGATAGGGAGGAAATTTTTTTTATTCTCTGTTTTCTGGCCTGTCCTGACCCGTTTCGTCTTGAACTGAAGCCTGGATGATGTTTTTTAATTGTGAAAATTTTTTTGCACTGATATTTGAATTTTCTAACTCGGGTTGGGTTCGAACAAATAGGACGGAAATTATTTTTCTTCTCTATTTTTCGGCCTGTCCTGACCCGTTTCGTTTTGAAATGAAGCCTAGATGATGTTTTTAAATTTTTCAAATTTTTCTGCATTTATTTTTGAATTTTCTAACTCGGGTCGGGTTCGAACGAATAAAAAGGAAATTATTTTTTTTCTCTATTTATCGGCCTGTCTTAGCCCGTTTCGTCTTCAAATGAAGCCTGGACGATGTTTTTTAATTTTTAAAATTTTTTTGCATTTATATTTGAATTTTCTAACTCGGGTCGGGTTCAAACGGATAGGGAGGAAATTTTTTTTATTCTCTATTTTTCGGCCTGTCCTGACCCGTTTCGTCTTGAAATGAAGCCTGGATGATGTCTTTTAATTTTTATAATTTTTTTGCATTTATTTTTGAATTTTCTAACTCGGGTCGGGTTCGAACGGATAGGAAGGAAATTTTTTTTTTCTCCATTTTTCGGCCTGTCTCGGCCCGTTTTGTCGTGAAATGAAGCTTGGACGATGTTTTTTAATTTTTGAAATTTTTTTTGCATTTATATTTGAATTTTCTAACTCGGGCCGGGTTCAAACGGATAGGGAGGAAAATTTTTTTATTCTCTATTTTTCGGCCTGTCCTGACCCGATTCGTCTTGAAATGAAGCCTGGATGATGTTTTTTAATTTTTAAAATTTTTCGGTATTTATTTTTGAATTTTCTAACTCGGGTCGGGTTCGAACGGATAGGAAGGAAATTATTTTTGTTCTCTATTTTTCGGCCTGTCCTGACCCGATTCGTCTTGAAATGAAGCCTGGATGATGTTTTTAAATTTTTCAAATTTTTCTGCATTTATTTTTGAATTTTCTAACTCGGGTCGGGTTCGAACGAATAAAAAGGAAATTATTTTTTTTCTCTATTTATCGGCCTGTCTTAGCCCGTTTCGTCTTCAAATGAAGCCTGGACGATGTTTTCTAATTTTTAAATTTTTTTTGCATTTATATTTGATTTTTCTCACTCGGGTCGGGTTCAAACGGATAGGGAGGAAATTTTTTTTATTCTCTGTTTTCGGGCCTGTCCTGACCCGTTTCGTCTTGAACTGAAGCCTGGATGATGTTTTTTAATTGTGAAAATTTTTTTGCACTGATATTTGAATTTTCTAACTCGGGTTGGGTTCGAACAAATAGGACGGAAATTATTTTTCTTCTCTATTTTTCGGCCTGTCCTGACCCGTTTCGTCGTGAAATGAAGCCTGGATGATGTTTTTTAATTTTTAAAATTTTTATGCATTTATTTTTCAATTTTCTTACTCGGGTCGGGTTCGAAGGGATAGGAAGGAAATTGTTTTAGTTCTCTGTTTTTCGGCCTGTCTTAGCCCGTTTCGTCTTGAAATGAAGCCTGGACGATGTTTTTTAATTTTTAAATTTTTTTTGCATTTATATTTGAATTTTCTTAATCGGGTCGGGTTCAAACGGATAGGGAGGAAATTTTTTTTATTCTCTATTTTCCGGCCAGTCCTGACCCGTTTCGTCTTGAAATGAGGCCTGGATGATGTCTTTTAATTTTTAAAAATTTTTTTCATTTATTTTTGAATTTTCTAACTCGGGTCGGGTTCGAACGGATAAGATGGAAATTCTTTTTGTTCTCTATTTTTCGGCCTGTCTTAGCCCGTTTCGTCTTGAAATGAAGCCTGGACGATGTTTTTTAATTTTTTTAATTTTTTTGCATTTATATTTGAATTTTCTAACTCGGGTCGGGTTCAAACGGATAGGGAGGAAATTTTTTTTATTCTCTATTTTTAGCCATGGCCTGACCCGTTTCGTCGTGAAATGAAGCCTGGATGACGTTTTTTAATTTTTAAAATTTTTTTGCATTTATTTTTCAATTTTCTAACTCGGGTCGGGTTCGAACGGATAGGAAGGAAATTGTTTTAGTTCTCTATTTTTCGGCCTGTCTTAGCCCGTTTCGTCTTGAAATGAAGCCAGGACGATGTTTTTTAATTTTTAAAATTTTTTTGCATTTATATTTGAATTTTCTAACTCGGGTCGGGTTCAAACGGATAGGGAGGAAATTTTTTTTATTCTCTATTTTCCGGTCTGTCCTGACCCGTTTCGTCTTGAAATGAAGCCTGGATGATGTCTTTTAATTTTTAAAATTTTTTTTCATTTATTTTTGAATTTTCTAACTCGGGTCGGGTTCGAACGGATAAGAAGGAAATTATTTTTGTTCTCTATTTTTCGGCCTGTCTTAGCTCGTTTCGTCTTCAAATGAAGCCTGGATGATGTTTTTTAATTTTAAAATTTTTTTTGCATTTATATATGAATTTTCTAACTCGGGGCGGGTTCAAACGGATAGGTAGGAAATTTTTTTTATTCTCTGTTTTAGGGCCTGTCCTGATCCGTTTCGTCTTGAAATGAAGCCTGGATGATGTTTTTTAGTTTTGAAAATTTTTTTGCACTTATATTTGAATTTTCTAATTCGGGTCGGGTTCAAACGGATAGGAAGGAAATTATTTTTCTTCTCTATTTTTCAGCCTGATTTGGCCCGTTTCGTCGTGAAATGAAGCCTGGACGATGTTTTTTAATTTTTAAAATTTTTTTACAATTGATATTTGAATTTTCTGACTCGGGTCGGGTTCAAACGGACAGGGAGGAAAATTTTTTTATTCTCTATTTTTTGGCCTGTCCTGATCCGTTTCATCTTGAAATGAAGCCTGAATGATGTCTTTTAATTTTTAAAATTTTTTTGCATTTATTTTTGAATTTTCTAACTCGGGTCGGGTTCGAACGGATAAGAAGGAAATTATTTTTGTTCTCTATTTTTCGGCCTGTCTTAGCCCGTTTCGTCTCGAAATGAAACCTGGATGATATTTTTTAATTTTTAGAATTTTTTTCCATTTATTTTTGAATTTTCTAACTCGGGTCGGGTTCGAACGGATAGGAAGGCAATTATTTTTTATCTCTATTTTAGGGCCTTTCCTGACCCGTTTCGTCTTGAAATGAAGACTGGATGATGTTTTTTAATTGTGAAAATTTTTTTGCACTTATATTTGAATTATCTAACTCGGGTCGGGTTCGAACTGAGTGGAAGGAAATTATTTTTGTTCTCTATTTTTCGGCCTGTCTTGTCCCTTTAAGTCGTGAAATGAAGTCTGGATGATATTTTTTAATTTTGAAAATTTTTTTGCATTTATATTTGAATTTTCTAACTCGTGTCGGGTTCAAATGGATAAGAAGGAAATTTTTTTTTTCTCTATTTTTCGGCCTGATTTGGCCCGTTTCATTGTGAAATGAGGCCAGGACGATGTTTTTTAATTTTTAAATTTTTCTTGCATTTATATTTGAATTTTCTAACTTGGGTAAGGTTCAAATGGATAGAGAGGAAATTTTTTTTATTCTCTATTCTTCGGCCTGTCCTGACCCGTTTCGTCATGAAATGAAGCCTGGATGATGTCTTTTAATTTTTACAATTTTTTTGCGTTTATTTTCGAATTTTCTAACTCGGGTCGGGTTCGAACGGATAGGAAGGAAATTTTTTTTTTCTCTATTTTTCCGCCTGTCTCGGCCCGTTTTGCCGTGAAATGAAGCTTGGACAATGTTTTTTAATTTTTGAAATTTTTTTGCATTTATATTTGAATTTTCTAACTCGGGTCGGGTTCAAACGGATAGGGAGGAAATTTTATTTATTCTCTATTTTTCGGCCTGTCCTGACCCGTTTCGTCGTGAAATGAAGCCTGGATGATGTTTTTTAATTTTTAAAATTTTTCTGCATTTATTTTTGAATTTTCTAACTCGGGTTGGGTTCGAACGGATAGGAAGGAAATTTTTTTAGTTCTCTATTTTTCGGCCTGTCTTAGCCCGTTTCGTCTTGAAATGAAGCCTGGACGATGTTTTTTAATTTTTAAAATTTTTTTGCATTTATATTTGAATTTTCTAACTCGGGTCGGGTTCAAACGGATAGGGTGGAAATTTTTTTTATTCTCTATTTTTCGGCCTGTCCTGACCCGTTTCGTCTTGAAATGAAGCCTGGATGATGTCTTTTAATTTTTAAATTTTTTTTTCATTTATTTTTGAATTTTCTAACTCGGGTCTGGTTCGAACGGATAAGAAGGAAATTATTTTTGTTGTCAATTTTTCGGCCTGTCTTAGCCCGTTTCATCTTCAAATGAAGCCTGGACGATATTTTTTAATTTTTAAAATTTTTTTGCATTTATATTTGAATTTTCTAACTCGGGTCGGGTTCAAACGGATGGGGAGGAAATTTTTTTTATTCTCTGTTTTTCGGCCTGTCCTGACCCGTTTCGTCTTGAAATGAAGCCTGGATGATGTTTTTTAATATTGAAAATTTTTTTGCACTTATATTTGAATTTTCTAACTCGGGTCAGGTTCGAACAGATTGGAAGGAAATTATTTTTGTTCTCTATTTTTCGGCCTGTCTTGTCCCTTTAAATCTTGAAATGAAGTCTGGATGATATTTTTTAATTTTTAAATTTTTTTTGCATTTATATTTGAATTTTCTAACTCGTGTCGGGTTCGAACGAATAGGATGGAAATTTTTTTTTCTCTATTTTTCGGCCTAATTTGGACCGTTTCGTTGTGAAATGTGGTCTGGACGATGTTTTTTAATTTTTAAATTTTTTTTGCATTTATATTTGAATTTTCTAACTCGGGTAAGGTTCAAATGGATAGAGAGGAAATTTTTTTTATTCTCTATTTTTCGTTCTGTCCTGACTCTTTTCGTCTTGAAATGAAGCCTGGATGATGTCTTTTAATATTTAGAATTTTTTTGCATTTATTTTTGAATTTTCTAACTCAGGTCGGGTTCGAACGGATAGGAAGGAAATTTTTTTTTTCTCTATTTTTCGGCCTGTCTCAGCCCGTTTTGTCGTGAAATGAAGCTTGGACGATGTTTTTTAATTTTTGAAATTTTTTTGCAAGTATATTTGAATTTTCTAACTCGGGTCGGGTTCAAACGCATAGGGAGGAAATTTTATTTATTCTCTATTTTTTGGCCTGTCCTGACCCGTTTCGTCGTGAAATAAAGCCTGGATGATGTTTTTTAATTTTTAAAATTTTTCTGCACTTATATTTGAATTTTCTAACTCGGGTCGGGTTCGAACAGATTGGAAGGAAATTATTTTTGTTCTCTATTTTTCGATCTGTCTTGTCCCTTTAAGTCTTGAAATGAAGTCTGGATGATATTTTTTAATTTTTAAAATTTTTTTGCATTTATATTTGAATTTTCTAACTCGTGTCGGGTTCGAACGGATAGGAAGGAAATTTTTTTTTTTCTCTTTTTTTCGGCCTGATTTGGCCCGTTTCGTTGTGAAATGAGGCCTTGACGATGTTTTTTAATTTTTAAATTTTTTTTGCATTTATATTTGAATTTTCTAACTCGAGTAAGGTTCAAATGGATAGAGAGGTTTTTATTCTCTATTTTTCGGCCTGTCCTGACCCGTTTCGTCTTGATATGAAGCCTGGATGATGTCTTTTAATTTTTAGAATTTTTTTGCATTTATTTTTTAATTTTCTAACTCGGGTCGGGTTCGAACGGATAGGAAGGAAATTTTTTTTTCTCTATTTTTCGGCCTGTCTTAGCCCGTTTCGTCTTCAAATAAAGCCTGGATGATGTTTTTTAATTTTTAAAATTTTTTTGCATTTATATTTGAATTTTTTAACTCGGGTCGGGTTCAAACGGATAGGGAGGAAATTTTATTTATTCTCTATTTTTCGGCCTGTCCTGACCCGTTTCTTCGTGAAATGAAGCGTGGATGATGTTTTTTAATTTTTAAAATTTTTCTGCATTTATTTTTGAATTTTCTAACTCGGGTCGGGTTCGAACGGATAGGAAGGAAATTGTTTTAGTTCTCTATTTTTCGGCCTGTCTTAGCCCGTTTCGTCTTGAAATGAAGCCTGGACGATGTTTTTTAATTTTTAAAATTTTTTTGCATTTATATTTGAATTTTCTAACTCGGGTCGGGTTCAAACGGATAGGGAGGAAATTTTTTTTATTCTCTATTTTTCGGCCTGTCCTGACCCGTTTCGTCTTGAAATGAAGCCTGGATGATGTCTTTTAATTTTAAAAATTTTTTTTCATTTATTTTTGAATTTTCTAACTCAGGTCAGGTTCGAACGGATAAGTAGGAAATTATTTTTGTTCTCTATTTTTCGGCCTGTCTTAGCCCGTTTCGTCTTCAAATGAAGCCTGGACGATGTTTTTTAATTTTTAAAATTTTTGTGCATTTATATTTGAATTTTCTAACTCGGGTCGGGTTCAAACGGATAGGGAGGAAATGTTTTTTATTCTCTGTTTTATGGCCTGTCCTGACCCGTTTCGTCTTGAAATGAAGCCTGGATGATGCTTTTTAATTCTGAAAATTTTTTTACACTTATATTTGAATTTTCTAACTCGGGTCGCGTTCGAACGGATAGGAAGGAAATTATTTTTCTTCTCAATTTTTCGGCCTGATTTGGCCCATTTCGTCGTTAAATGAGGCCTGGACAATGTTTTTTAATTTTTTAAATTTTTTTGCAATTGATATTTGAATATTCTAACTCGGGTCGGGTTCAAACGGACAGGGTGGAAAAATTTTTTATTCTCTATTTTTCGGCCTGTCCTGATCCGTTTCATCTTGAAATGAAGCCTGGATGATGTCTTTTAATTTTTACAATTTTTCTGCATTTATTTTTCAATTTTCTAACTCAGGTCGGGTCCGAACGGATAAGAAGGAAATTATTTTTGTTCTCTATTTTTCTGCCTGTCTTAGCCCGTTTCGTCTTCAAATGAAGCCTGGACGATGTTTTTTAATTTTTAAAATTTTTTTGCATTTATATTTTAATTTTCTAACTCAGGTCGGGTTCAAATGGATAGGGAGGAAATTTCTTTTATTCTCTGTTTTAGGGCCTGTCCTGACCCGTTTCGTCTTGAACTGAAGCCTGTATGATGTTTTTAAATTGTGAAAATATTTTTGCACTGATATTTGAATTTTCTAACTCGGGTCGGGTTCGAACAAATAGGAAGGAAATTATTTTTGTTCTCTATTTTTCGGCCTTTCTGGGCCCGTTTCGTCTTGAAATAAAGCCTGGATGATGTCTTTTAATTTTTAAAATTTTTTTTCATTTATTTTTGAATTTTCTAACTCAGGTCAGGTTCGAACGGATAGGAAGGAAATTATTTTTGTTCTCTATTTTTCGGCCTGTCTTAGCCCGTTTCGTCTTCAAATGAAGCTTGGACGATGTTTTTTTATTTTTAAATTTTTTTTTGCATTTATATTTGAATTTTCTAACTTGAGGCGGGTTTAAACGGATAGGGAGGAAATTTTTTTTATTCTCTATTTTTCGGCCTGTCCTGACCCGTTTCGTCTTGAAATGAAGCCTGGATGATGTTTTTTAATTTTTAAAATTTTTCTGCATTTATTTTTGAATTTTCTAACTCGGGTCGGATTCGAACGAATAAGAAGGAAATTATTTTTGTTCTCTATTTTTCGGCCTGTCTTAGCCCGTTTCGTCTTCAAATGAAGCCTGGACAATGTTTTTTAATTTTTTAAATTTTTTTGCATTTATATTTGAATTTTCTAACTCGGGTCGGGTTCA
The DNA here is from genome assembly GCF_932294415.1 of Quercus robur. Taxonomy (NCBI): domain Eukaryota; kingdom Viridiplantae; phylum Streptophyta; class Magnoliopsida; order Fagales; family Fagaceae; genus Quercus; species Quercus robur. The sequence goes on along the minus strand of NC_065539.1, from coordinate 29,300,797 downwards.
AACGGATAGGGAGGAAATTTTTTTTATTCTCTGTTTTCCGGCCTTTCCGGACCCGTTTTGTCTTGAACTGAAGCCTGGATGATGTTTTTTAATATTGATAATTTTTTTGCACTTATATTTGAATTTTCTAACTCGGGTCGGGTTCGAACAGATTGGAAGGAAATTATTTTTGTTCTCTATTTTTCGGCCTGTCTTGTCCCTTTAAGTCTTGATATGAAGTTTGGATGATATTTTTTAATTTTTAAAATTTTTTTGTATTTATATTTGAATTTTCTAACTCGTGTCGGGTTCGAACGGATAGGAAGGAAATTTTTTTTTTCTCTATTTTTCGGCCTGTCTTGACCCGTTTCGTCTTGAAATGAAGCCTGGATGATGTCTTTTAATTTTTAGAATTTTTTTGCATTTATTTTTGAATTTTCTAACTCGGGTCGGGTTCGAACGGATAGGAAGGAAATTTTTTTTTTCTCTATTTTTTGGCCTGTCTCGGCCCGTTTTGCCGTGAAATAAAGCTTGGACGATGTTTTTTAATTTTTGAAATTTTTTTTGCATTTAAATTTGAATTTTCTAACTCGGGTCGGTTTCAAACGGATTGGGAGGAAATTTTTTTTATTCTCTATTTTTCGGTCTATCCTGACCCGTTTCGTTTTGAAATGAAGCCTCGATGATATTTTTTAATTTTTAAAATTTTTCTGCATTTATTTTCGAATTTTCTAACTCGGGTCAGGTTCGAACGGATAGGAAGGAAATTTTTTTTTTCTCTATTTTTCGGCCTGTCTTAGCCCGTTTCGTCTTGAAATAAAGCCTGGACGATGTTTTTTATGTTTTAAAATTTTTTTGCATTTATATTTTAAATTTCTATCTCGGGTCGGGTTCTAACTGATAGGTAGGAAGGTTTTTTATTCTCTATTTTTCGGCCTGTCCTAACCCGTTTCGTCTTGAAATGAAGCTTGGATGATGTCTTTTAATTTTTAGAATTTTTTCGCAATTATTTTGGAATTTTCTAACTCGGGTCGGGTTCGAAAAGAAAGGAATGATATTTTTTTTTCTCTATTTTTCGGCCTATCTTAGCCCGTTTTGCCGTGAAATGAAGCTTGGAAGATGTTTTTTAATTTTTAAAATTCTTTTTGAATTTATTTTTGAATTTTCTAACTCGGGTCGGGTTCGAACGGATAGGAAGGAAATTGATTTAGTTCTCTATTTTTCGGCCTGTCTTAGCCCGTTTCGTCTTGAAATGAAGCCTGGACGATGTTTTTTAATTTTTAAAATTTTTTTGCATTTATATTTGAATTTTCTAACTCGGGTCGGGTTCAAACGGATAGGGAGGAAATTTTTTTTATTCTCTATTTTTCGGCCTGTCCTGACCCGTTTCATCTTGAAATGAAGCCTGGATGATGTCTTTTAGTTTTTAAAATTTTTTTTCATTTATTTTTGAATTTTCTAACTCGGGTCGGGTTCGAACGGATAAGAAGGAAATTATTTTTGTTCTCTATTTTTCGGCCTGTCTTAGCCCGTTTCGTCTTCAAATGAAGCCTGGACGATGTTTTTTAATTTTTAAATTTTTTTTGCATTTATATATGAATTTTCTAACTCGGGTCGGGTTCAAACATATAGAGAGGAAATTTTTTTTATTCTCTGTTTTAGGGCCTGTCCTGACCCGTTTCATCTTGAAATGAAGCCTGGACGATGTTTTTTAGTTGTGAAAATTTTTTGCACTTAAATTTGAATTTTCTAATTCGGGTCAGGTTCAAACGGATAGGAAGGAAATTATTTTTCTTCCCTATTTTTCAGCCTGATTTGGCCCATTTCGTCGTGAAATGAAGCCTGGACGATGTTTTTTAATTTTTAAAATTTTTTTGCAATTGATATTTGAATTTTCTAACTCGGGTCGGGTTCAAACGGACAGGGAGGAAAATTTTTTTATTCTCTATTTTTCGGCCTGTCCTGATCCGTTTCATCTTGAAATGAAGCCTGAATGATGTCTTTTAATTTTCAAAATTTTTCTACTTTTTTTTTGAATTTTCTAACTCGGGTCGGGTTCGAACGGATAAGAAGGAAATTATTTTTGTTCTCTATTTTTTGGCCTGTCTTAGCCCGTTTCGTCTTCAAATGAAGCCTGGATGATGTTTTTTAATTTTTAAAATTTTTTTGCATTTATATTTGAATTTTCTAACTTGGGTCGGGTTCAAACGGATAGGGAGGAAATTTTTTTTATTCTCTGTTTTAGGGCCTGTCCCGACCCGTTTCGTCTTGAAATGAAGCCTGGATGATGTTTTTTAATTGTGAAAATTTTTTTGCACTTATATTTGAATTTTCTAACTCGGGTCGGGTTCGAACAGATAGGAAGGAAATTATTTTTGTTCTCTATCTTTCGGCCTGTCTTGGCCCGTTTCGTCTTCAAATGAAGCCTGGACGATGTTTTTTAATTTTTAAATTTTTTTTGCATTTATATATGAATTTTCTAACTCGGGTCGGGTTCAAACATATAGAGAGGAAATTTTTTTTATTCTCTGTTTTAGGGCCTGTCCTGACCCGTTTCATCTTGAAATGAAGCCTGGACGATGTTTTTTAGTTGTGAAAATTTTTTTGCACTTAAATTTGAATTTTCTAATTCGGGTCAGGTTCAAACGGATAGGAAGGAAATTATTTTTCTTCCCTATTTTTCAGCCTGATTTGGCCCATTTCGTCGTGAAATGAAGCCTAGACGATGTTTTTTAATTTTTAAAATTTTTTTGCAATTGATATTTGAATTTTCTAACTCGGGTCGGGTTCAAACGGACAGGGAGGAAAATTTTTTTATTCTCTATTTTTCGGCCTGTCCTGATCCGTTTCATCTTGAAATGAAGCCTGAATGATGTCTTTTAATTTTCAAAATTTTTCTACTTTTTTTTTGAATTTTCTAACTCGGGTCGGGTTCGAACGGATAAGAAGGAAATTATTTTTGTTCTCTATTTTTTGGCCTGTCTTAGCCCGTTTCGTCTTCAAATGAAGCCTGGATGATGTTTTTTAATTTTTAAAATTTTTTTGCATTTATATTTGAATTTTCTAACTTGGGTCGGGTTCAAACGGATAGGGAGGAAATTTTTTTTATTCTCTGTTTTAGGGCCTGTCCTGACCCGTTTCGTCTTGAAATGAAGCCTGGATGATGTTTTTTAATTGTGAAAATTTTTTTGCACTTATATTTGAATTTTCTAACTCGGGTCGGGTTCGAACAGATAGGAAGGAAATTATTTTTGTTCTCTATTTTTCGGCCTGTCTTGGCCCATTTCGTCTTGAAATAAAGCCTGGATGATGTTTTTTTAATTTTTAAAATTTTTTTGCATTTATATTTGAATTTTCTAACTCGGGTCGGGTTCGAACGGATAGGAAGGAAATTATTTTTCTTCTCTATTTTTCGGCCTGATTTAGCCCATTTCGTCGTGAAATGAAGCCTGGACGATGTTTTTTAATTTTTAAAATTTTTTTGCATTGATATTTGAATTTTCTAACTCGGGTCGGGTTCAAACGGACAGGCAGGAAAATTTTTTTATTCTCTATTTTTCGGCCTGTCCTGATCCGTTTCATCTTGAAATGATGCCCGGATGATGTCTTTTAATTTTTAAAATTTTTCTGCATTTATTTTTGAATTTTCTAACTCGGGTCGGGTTCGAACGGATAAGAAGGAAATTATTTTTGTTCTCTCTTTTTCGGCCTGTCTTAGCCCGTTTCGTCTTCAAATGAAGCCTGGACGATGTTTTTTAATTTTTAAAATTTTTTTGCATTTATATTTGAATTTCTTAACTCGGGTCGGGTTCGAACGGATAGGAAGGAAATTATTTTTCTTCTCTATTTTTCGGCCTGATTTGGCCCATTTTGTCGTGAAATGAAGCCTGGACGATGTTTTTTAATTTTTAAAATTTTTTTGCATTTATATTTGAATTTTCTAACTCGGGTCTGGTTCAAACGGATAGGGAGGAAATTTTTTTTATTCTCTGTTTTAGGGCCTGTCCTTACCCGTTTCGTCTTGAACTGAACTCTGGATGATGTTTTTTAATTGAGAAAATTTTTTTGCATTTATATTTTAATTTTCTATCTCGGGTCGGGTTCTAACGGATAGTGAGGAAATTTTTTTTATTCTCTATTTTTCGGCCTGTCCTGACCCGTTTCATCTTGAAATGAAGCTTGGACGATGTCTTTTAATTTTTAGAATTTTTTTTGCAATTATTTTGGAATTTTCTAACTCGGGTCGGGTTTGAAAGGAAAGGAAGGAAATTTTTTTGTCTCTATTTTTCGGCCTATCCTGGCCCGTTTTGCCGTGAAATGAAGCTTGGACGATGTTTTTTAATTTTTAAAATTATTTTGGCATTTATATTTGAATTTTCTAACTCGGGTCGGGTTCAAACGGATAGGGAGGAAATTTTTTTTATTCTCCATTTTTCGGCCTGTCCTGATCCGTTTCGTCTTGAAATGATGCTTGGATGATATTTTTTAATTTTTAAAATTTTTCTGCATTTATTTTTGAATTTTCTAACTCGGGTCGGGTTCGAATGGATAAGAAGGAAATTATTTTTGTTATCTATTTTTCGGCCTGTCTTTGCCCGTTTCATCTTGAAATGAAGCCTCGACGATGTTTTTTTAATTTTGAAAATTTTTCTGCATTTATATTTGAATTTTCTAACTCGGGTCCGGTTCAAACGGATAAGGAGGAAATTTTTTTTATTCTCTATTTTTCGGCCTGTCCTGACCCGTTTCGTCGTGAAATGAAGCCTGGATGATGTTTTTTCATTTTTAAAATTTTTCTGCATTTATTTTTGAATTTTCTAACTTGGGTCGGGTTCAAACGGATAGGGAGGAAATTTTTTTTATTCTCTATTTTTCGGTCTGTCCTGAGCCGTTTCGTCTTGAAATGAAGCCTGGATGATGTCTTTTAATTTTTAAAATTTTTTTCCATTTATTTTGAATTTTCTAACTCGGGTCGGGTTCGAACGGATACGAAGAAATTTTTTTTATTCTCTATTTTTCGGCCTCTCCTGATCCGTTTCGTCTTGAAATGAAGCCTGGATGATGATTTTTAATTTTTAAAATTTTTCTGCATTTATTTTTGAATTTTCTAACTCGGGTCGGGTTCGAACGGATAGGAAGGAAATTATTTTGGTTCTCTATTTTTCGGCCTGTCTTAGCCCGTTGCATCTTGAAATAAAGCCTGGCCGATGTTTTTTAATTTTTAAAATTTTTTTGCATTTATATTTGAATTTTCTAACTCGGGTCGGGTTCGAACGGATAGGGAGGAAATTTTTTTTATTCTCTATTTTTCGGCCTCTCCAGACCCGTTTCGTCTTGAAATAAAGCCTAGATGATGTTTTTTAATTTTTAAAATTTTTCTGCATTTATTTATGAATTTTCTAACTCGGGTCGGGTTCGAACGGATAAGAAGGAAATTATTTTTGTTCTCTATTTTTCGGCCTGTCTTAGCCCGTTTCGTCTTCAAATAAAGCCTGGACGATGTTTTTTAATTTTTAAATTTTCTTTGCATTTATATATGAATTTTCTAATTCGGGTCGGGTTCAAACGGATAGGGAGGAAATTTTTTTTATTCTCTGTTTTAGGGCCTGTCCTGACCCGTTTCGTCTTGAAATGAAGCCTGGATGATGTTTTTTAGTTGTGAAAATTTTTTTGCACTTATATTTGAATTTTCTAACTCGGGTCGGGTTCAAACGGATGGGAAGGAAATTATTTTTCTTCTCTATTTTTCGGCCTGATTTGGCCCATTTCGTCGTGAAATGAAGCCTCGACGATGTTTTTTAATTTTTAAAATTTTTTTGCAATTGATATTTGAATTTTCAAACTCGGGTCGGGTTCAAACGGACAGGGAGGAAAATTCTTTTATTCTCTATTTTTCGGCCTGTCCTGATCCGTTTCATCTTGAAATGAAGCCTGAATGATGTTATTTAATTTTTAAAATTTTTCTGCATTTATTTTTGAATTTTCTAACTCGGGTCGGGTTCGAACGGATAAGAAGGAAATTATTTTCATTCTCTATTTTTTGGCCTGTCTTAGCCCGTTTCTTCTTCAAATGAAGCCTGGACGATGTTTTTTAATTTTTAAAATTTTTTTGCATTTATATTTGAATTTTCTAACTCGGGTCGGGTTCAAACGGATAGGGAGGAAATTTTTTTTATTCTCTGTTTTAGGGCCTGTCCTGACCCGTTTCGTCTTGAAATGAAGCCTGGATGATGTTTTTTAATTGTGAAAATTTTTTTGCACTTATATTTGAATTTTCTAACTCGGGTCGGGTTCGAACAGATTGGAAGGAAATTATTTTTGTTCTCTATTTTTCGGCCTGTCTTGGCCCATTTCGTCTGGAAATAAAGCCTGGATGATTTTTTTTAACTTTTAAAATTTTTTTGCATTTATATTTGAATTTCTTAACTCGGGTCGGGTTCGAACGGATAGGAAGGAAATTATTTTTCTTCTCTATTTTTCGGCCTGATTTGGCCCATTTCGTCTTGAAATGAAGCCTGGACGATGTTTTTTAATTTTTAAAATTTTTTTGCATTGATATTTGAATTTTCTAACTCGGGTCGGGTTCAAACGGACAGGGAGGAAAATTTTTTTATTCTCTATTTTTCGGCCTGTCCTGATTCGTTTCATCTTGAAATGAAGCCTGAATGATGTCTTTTAATTTTTAAAATTTTTCTGCATTTATTTTTGAATTTTCTAACTCGGGTCGGGTTCGAACGGATAAGAAGGAAATTATTTTTGTTCTCTATTTTTCGGCCTGTCTTAGCCCGTTTCGTCTTCAAATAAAGCCGGGACGATGTTTTTTAATTTTTAAATTTTCTTTGCATTTATATATGAATTTTCTAATTCGGGTCGGGTTCAAACGGATAGGGAGGAAATTTTTTTTATTCTCTGTTTTAGGGCCTGTCCTGACCCGTTTCGTCTTGAAATGAAGCCTGGATGATGTTTTTTAGTTGTGAAAATTTTTTTGCACTTATATTTGAATTTTCTAACTCGGGTCGGGTTCAAACGGATGGGAAGGAAATTATTTTTCTTCTCTATTTTTCGGCCTGATTTGGCCCATTTCGTCGTGAAATGAAGCCTCGACGATGTTTTTTAATTTTTAAAATTTTTTTGCAATTGATATTTGAATTTTCAAACTCGGGTCGGGTTCAAACGGACAGGGAGGAAAATTCTTTTATTCTCTATTTTTCGGCCTGTCCTGATCCGTTTCATCTTGAAATGAAGCCTGAATGATGTTATTTAATTTTTAAAATTTTTCTGCATTTATTTTTGAATTTTCTAACTCGGGTCGGGTTCGAACGGATAAGAAGGAAATTATTTTCATTCTCTATTTTTTGGCCTGTCTTAGCCCGTTTCTTCTTCAAATGAAGCCTGGACGATGTTTTTTAATTTTTAAAATTTTTTTGCATTTATATTTGAATTTTCTAACTCGGGTCGGGTTCAAACGGATAGGGAGGAAATTTTTTTTATTCTCTGTTTTAGGGCCTGTCTTGACCCGTTTCGTCTTGAAATGAAGCCTGGATGATGTTTTTTAATTGTGAAAATTTTTTTGCACTTATATTTGAATTTTCTAACTCGGGTCGGGTTCGAACAGATTGGAAGGAAATTATTTTTGTTCTCTATTTTTCGGCCTGTCTTGGCCCATTTCGTCTGGAAATAAAGCCTGGATGATTTTTTTTAACTTTTAAAATTTTTTTGCATTTATATTTGAATTTCTTAACTCGGGTCGGGTTCGAACGGATAGGAAGGAAATTATTTTTCTTCTCTATTTTTCGGCCTGATTTGGCCCATTTCGTCTTGAAATGAAGCCTGGACGATGTTTTTTAATTTTTAAAATTTTTTTGCATTGATATTTGAATTTTCTAACTCGGGTCGGGTTCAAACGGACAGGGAGGAAAATTTTTTTATTCTCTATTTTTCGGCCTGTCCTGATTCGTTTCATCTTGAAATGAAGCCTGAATGATGTCTTTTAATTTTTAAAATTTTTCTGCATTTATTTTTTAATTTTCTAACTCGGGTCGGGTTCGAACGGATAAGAAGGAAATTATTTTTGTTCTCTATTTTTCGGCCTGTCTTAGCCCGTTTCGTCTTCAAAATGAAGCCTGGACGATGTTTTTTAATTTTTAAAATTTTTTTGCATTTATATTTGAATTTTCTAACTCGGGTCGGGTTCAAACGGATAGGGAGGAAATTTTTTTTTTCTCTGTTTTAGGGCCTGTCTTGACCCGTTTCGTCTTGAAATGAAGCCTGGATGATGTTTTTTAATTGTGAAAATTTTTTTGCACTTATATTTGAATTTTTTAACTCGGGTCGGGTTCGAACAGATAGGAAGGAAATTATTTTTGTTCTCTATTTTTCGGCCTGTCTTGGCCCATTTCGTCTGGAAATAAAGCCTGGATGATTTTTTTTAACTTTTAAAATTTTTTTGCATTTATATTTGAATTTCTTAACTCGGGTCGGGTTCGAACGGATAGGAAGGAAATTATTTTTCTTCTCTATTTTTCGGCCTGATTTGGCCCATTTTGTCGTGAAATGAAGCCTGGACGATGTTTTTTAATTTTTAAAATTTTTTTGCATTGATATTTGAATTTTCTAACTCGGGTCGGGTTCAAACGGACAGGGAGGAAAATTTTTTTATTCTCTATTTTTCGGCCTGTCCTGATCCGTTTCATCTTGAAATGAAGCCTGGATGATGTCTTTTAATTTTTAAAATTTTTTTGCATTTAAATTTGAATTTTCTAACTCGGATCGGGTTCAAACGGATAGGGAGGAAATTTTTTTTATTCTCTGTTTTAGGGCCTGTCCTGACTCGTTTCGTCTTGAACTGAAGCCTGGATGATTTTTTTAATTGTGAAATTTTTTTTGCATTTATATTTTAATTTTCTATCTCAGGTCGGGTTCTAACGGATAGGGAGGAAATTTTTTTTATTCTCTATTATTCGGCCTGTCCTGACCCGTTTCGTCTTGAAATGAAGCTTGGATGATGTCTTTTAATTTTTACAATTTTTTTGCAATTATTTTGGAATTTTCTAACTCGGGTCGGGTTCGAAAGGAAAGAAAGGAAATTTTTTTTTTCTCTATTTTTCGGCCTATCTTGGCCCGTTTTGCCGTGAAATGAAACTTGGACGATGTTTTTTAAGTTTTAAAATTATTTTTGCATTTATATTTAAATTTTCTATCTCGGGTCGGATTCAAACGGATAGGGAGGAAATTTTTTTTATTCTCTATTTTTCAGCCTGTCCTGACCCGTTTCATCTTGAAATGAAGCCTGAACGATGTTTTTTTAATTTTGAAAATTTTTCTGCATTTATATTTGAATTTTCTAACTCGGGTCGGGTTCAAACGGATAGGGAGGAAATTTTTTTAATTCTCTATTTTTCGGCCTGTCTTGACTCGTTTCGTCGTGAAATGAAGCCTGGATGATGTTTTCTAATTTTTAAAATTTTTCTGCATTTATTTTTGAATTTTCTAACTCGGGTTGGGTTCGAACGGATAGGAAGGAAATTGTTTTAGTTCTCTATTTTTCGACCTGTCCTAGCCAGTTTCCTCTTGAAATGAAGCCTAGACGATGTTTTTTAATTTTTAAAATTTTTTTGCATTTATATTTGAATTTTCTAACTCGGGTCGGGTTCAAACGGATAGGGAGGAAATTTTTTTCATTCTCTATTTTTCGGCCTGTCTTGACCCGTTTCGACTTGAAATGAAGCCTGGATGATGTCTTTTAATTTTTAAAATTTTTCTGCATTTATTTTTCAATTTTCTAACTCGGGTCGGGTTCGAACGGATAGGAAGGAAATTGTTTTAGTTCTCTATTTTTCGGCCTGTCTTAGCCAGTTTCGTCTTGAAATGAAGCCTGGACGATGTATTTTAATTTTTAAAATTTTTTTGCATTTATATTTGAATTTTCTAACTCTGGTCGGGTTCGAACGGATAGGGAGGAAATTTTTTTTATTCTCTATTTTTCGGTCTCTCCTGACCCGTATCGTCTTGAAATAAAGCCTGGATGATGTTTTTTAATTTTTAAAAATTTTCTGCATTTATTTTTTAATTTTCTAACTCGGGTCGGGTTCGAACGGATAAGAAGGAAATTATTTTTGTTCTCTATTTTTCGGCCTGTCTTAGCCCGTTTCGTCTTCAAATGAAGCCTGGACGATGTTTTTTAATTTTTAAAATTTTTTTGCATTTATATATGAATTTTCTAACTCTGGTCGGGTTCAAACGGATAGGGTGGAAATTATTTTTCTTCTCTATTTTTCGACCTGATTTGGCCCATTTCGTCGTGAAATGAAGCCTGGACGATGTTTTTTAATTTTTAAAATTTTTTTGCAATTGATATTTGAATTTTCTAACTCGGGTCGGGTTCAAACGGATAGGGAGGAAAATTTTTTTATTCTCTATTTTTCGGCCTGTCCTGATCCGTTTCATCTTGAAATGAAGCCTGAATGATGTCTTTTAATTTTTAAAATTTTTCTGCATTTATTTTTGAATTTTCTAACTCGGGTCGGGTTCGAACGGATAAGAAGGAAATTATTTTTGTTCTCTATTTTTCAGCCTGTCTTAGCCTGTTTCGTCTTCAAATGAAGCCTGGACGATGTTTTTTAATTTTTAAATTTTTTTTACATTTATATTTGAATTTTCTAACTCGGGTCGGGTTCAAACGGATAGGGAAGAAATTTTTTTTATTCTCTGTTTTAGGGCCTGTCCTGACCCGTTTCGTCTTGAAATGAAGCCTGGATGATGTTTTTTAATTGTGAAAATTTTTTTGCACTTATATTTGAATTTTCTAACTCGGGTCGGGTTCGAACAGATAGGAAGGAAATTATTTTTGTTCTCTATTTTTCGGCCTGTCTTGGCCCATTTCGTCATGAAATAATGTCTGGATGATTTTTTTTAAATTTTAAAATTTTTTTGCATTTATATCTGAATTTTCTAACTCGGGTCGGGTTCGAATGGATAGGAAGGAAATTATTTTTCTTCTCTATTTTTCGGCCTGATTTGGCCCATTTCGTCGTGAAATGAACCCTGGACGATGTTTTTTAATTTTTAAAATTTTTTTGCATTGATATTTGAATTTTCTAACTGGGGTCGGGTTCAAATGGACAGGGAGGAAAATTTTTTTATTCTCTATTTTTCGGCCTGTCCTGATCCGTTTCATCTTGAAATGAAGCCTGGATGATGTCTTTTAATTTTTAAAATTTTTCTGCACTTATTTTTGAATTTTCTAACTCGGGTCCGGTTCGAACGGATAAGAAGGAAATTATTTTTGTTCTCTATTTTTCGGCCTTTCTTAGACCGTTTCGTCTTCTAATGAAGCCTGGACGATGTTTTTTAATTTTTAAAATTTTTTTGCATTTATATTTGAATTTTCTACCTCGGGTCGGGTTCAAACGGATAGGGAGGAAAATTTTTTTATTCTCTGTTTTAGGGCCCGTCCTGACCCGTTTCGTCTTGAACTGAACCCTGGATGATGTTTTTTAATTGTGAAATTTTTTTTGCATTTATAGTTTAATTTTCTATCTCGGGTAGGGTTCTAACGGATAGGGAGGAAATTTTTTTTATTCTCTATTTTAATTTTTAGAATTTTTTTGCAATTATTTTTGAATTTTCTAACTCGGGTCAGGTTCGAAAGGAAAGGTATGAAATTTTTTTGTTCTCTATTTTTCGGTCTATCTTGGCTCGTTTTGCCGTGAAATGAAGCTTGGACGATGTTTTTTCATTTTTAAAATTTTTTTGCATTTATATTTGAATTTTCTAACTCGGGTTGGGTTCAAACAGATTGGGAGGAAATTTTTTTTATTCTCTATTTTTCGGCCTGTCCTGACCCGTTTCGTCTTGAAATTAAGCCTGAATGATGTCTTTTAATTTTTAGAATTTTTTTGCATTTATTTTTGAATTTTCTAACTCGGGTCGGGTTCGAACGGATAGGAAGGAAAATTTTTTTTTTCTCTATTTTTCGGCCCGTCTTGGCCCGTTTTGCCGTGAAATGAAGCTTGGACGATGTTTTTTAATTTTTTAAAATTTTTTTGCATTTATATTTGAATTTTCTAACTCGGGTCGGGTTCAAACGGATAGGGAGGAAATTTTTTTTATTCTCTATTTTTCGGCCTGTCCTGACCCGTTTCGTCTTGAAATGGAGCCTGGATAATGTTTTTTAATTTTAAAAATTTTTCTGCATTTATTTTTTAATTTTCTAACTCGGGTCGGGTTCGAACGGATAGGACGGAAATTGTTTTTGTTATCTATTTTTCGGCCTGTCTAAGCCCGTTTCGTTTTGAAATGAAGTCTGGACGATGTTTTTTTAATTTTGAAAATTTTTCTGCATTTATATTTGAATTTTCTAACTCGGGTCGGGTTCGAACGGATAGGAAAGAAATTGTATTAGTTCTCTATTTTTCGGCCTGTCTTAGCCCGTTTCGTCTTGAAATGAAGCCTGGACGATGTTTTTTAATTTTTAAATTTTTTTGCATTTATATTTGAATTTTCTAACTCGGGTCGGGTTCAAACGGATAGGGAGGAAATTTTTTTTATTCTCTATTTTTCGGTCTGTCCTGGCCCAGTTCGTCTTGAAATAAAGCCTGGATGATGTTTTTTAATTTTTAAAATTTTTTTGCATTTATATTTGAATTTTCTAACTCGGGTCGGGTTCAAACGGATAGAGAGGAAATTTATTTTATTCTCTATTTTTCGGCCTCCCCTGACCCGTTTCGTCTTGAAATGAAGCCTGGATGATATTTTTTAATTTTTAAAATTTTTTTGCATTTATTTTTGAATTTTCTAACTCGGGTCGGGTTCGAACGGATAGGAAGGAAATTGTTTTGGTTCTCTATTTTTCGACCTGTCTTAGCCCGTTTCATCTTGAAATAAAGCCTGGCTGATGTTTTTTAATTTTTAAAATTTTTTTGCATTTATATTTGAATTTTCTAACTCGGGTCGATTTCGAACGGATAGGGAGGAAATTTTTTTTATTCTCTATTTTTCGGCCTCTCCTGACCCGTTTCGTCTTGAAATGAATCCTGGATGATGTTTTTTAATTTTTAAAATTTTTCTGCATTTATTTTTGAATTTTCTAACTCGGGTCGGGTTCGAACGGATAGGAAGGAAATTGTTTTTGTTCTCTATTTTTCGGCCTGTCTTAGCCCGTTTCATCTTGAAATAAAGCCTGGACGATGTTTTTTAATTTTTAAAATTTTTTTGCATTGATATTTGAATTTTCTAACTCGGGTCGGGTTCAAACGGACAGGGGGGAAATTTTTTTTATTCTCTATTTTTCGGCCAGTCCTGACCCGTTTCATCTTGAAATGAAGCCTGGATGATGTGTTTTAATTTTTAGAATTTTTTTGCATTTATATTTGAATTTTCTAACTCGGGTTGGGTTCAAACAGATTGGGAGGAAATTTTTTTTATTCTCTATTTTTCGGCCTGTCCTGACCCGTTTCGTCTTGAAATTAAGCCTGAATGATGTCTTTTAATTTTTAGAATTTTTTTGCATTTATTTTTGAATTTTCTAACTCGGGTCGGGTTCGAACGGATAGGAAGGAAAATTTTTTTTTTCTCTATTTTTCGGCCCGTCTTGGCCCGTTTTGCCGTGAAATGAAGCTTGGACGATGTTTTTTAATTTTTTAAAATTTTTTTGCATTTATATTTGAATTTTCTAACTCGGGTCGGGTTCAAACGGATAGGGAGGAAATTTTTTTTATTCTCTATTTTTCGGCCTGTCCTGACCCGTTTCGTCTTGAAATGGAGCCTGGATAATGTTTTTTAATTTTAAAAATTTTTCTGCATTTATTTTTTAATTTTCTAACTCGGGTCGGGTTCGAACGGATAGGACGGAAATTGTTTTTGTTATCTATTTTTCGGCCTGTCTAAGCCCGTTTCGTTTTGAAATGAAGCCTGGACGATGTTTTTTTAATTTTGAAAATTTTTCTGCATTTATATTTGAATTTTCTAACTCGGGTCGGGTTCGAACGGATAGGAAAGAAATTGTATTAGTTCTCTATTTTTCGGCCTGTCTTAGCCCGTTTCGTCTTGAAATGAAGCCTGGACGATGTTTTTTAATTTTTAAATTTTTTTGCATTTATATTTGAATTTTCTAACTCGGGTCGGGTTCAAACGGATAGGGAGGAAATTTTTTTTATTCTCTATTTTTCGGTCTGTCCTGGCCCAGTTCGTCTTGAAATAAAGCCTGGATGATGTTTTTTAATTTTTAAAATTTTTTTGCATTTATATTTGAATTTTCTAACTCGGGTCGGGTTCAAACGGATAGAGAGGAAATTTATTTTATTCTCTATTTTTCGGCCTCCCCTGACCCGTTTCGTCTTGAAATGAAGCCTGGATGATATTTTTTAATTTTTAAAATTTTTTTGCATTTATTTTTGAATTTTCTAACTCGGGTCGGGTTCGAACGGATAGGAAGGAAATTGTTTTGGTTCTCTATTTTTCGACCTGTCTTAGCCCGTTTCATCTTGAAATAAAGCCTGGCTGATGTTTTTTAATTTTTAAAATTTTTTTGCATTTATATTTGAATTTTCTAACTCGGGTCGATTTCGAACGGATAGGGAGGAAATTTTTTTTATTCTCTATTTTTCGGCCTCTCCTGACCCGTTTCGTCTAGAAATGAATCCTGGATGATGTTTTTTAATTTTTAAAATTTTTCTGCATTTATTTTTGAATTTTCTAACTCGGGTCGGGTTCGAACGGATAGGAAGGAAATTGTTTTTGTTCTCTATTTTTCGGCCTGTCTTAGCCCGTTTCATCTTGAAATAAAGCCTGGACGATGTTTTTTAATTTTTAAAATTTTTTTGCATTGATATTTGAATTTTCTAACTCGGGTCGGGTTCAAACGGACAGGGGGGAAATTTTTTTTATTCTCTATTTTTCGGCCAGTCCTGACCCGTTTCATCTTGAAATGAAGCCTGGATGATGTGTTTTAATTTTTAGAATTTTTTTGCATTTATTTTTGAATTTTCTAACTCGGGTCGGGTTCGAACGGATAGGAAGGAAAATTTTTTTTTCTCTATTTTTCGGCCTGTCTTGGCCCGTTTTGCCGTGAAATGAAGCTTGGACGATGTTTTTTAATTTTTAAAATTTTTTTTGCATTTATATTTGAATTTTCTAACTCGGGTCGGGTTCAAACGGATAGGGAGGAAATTCTTTTTATTCTATATTTTTCGGCCTGTCCTGACCCGTTTCGACTTGAAACGAAGCCTAGATGATGTTTTTTAATTTTTAAAATTTTTCTGCATTTATTTTCGAATTTTCTAACTCGGGTCGAGTTCGAACGGATAGGAAGGAAATTGTTTTTGTTCTCTATTTTTCGGCCTGTCTTAGCCCGTTTCGTCTTGAAATGAAGCCTGGACGATGTTTTTTAATTTTTAAATTTTTTTTGCATTTATATTTGAATTTTCTATCTCGGGTCGGGTTCAAACGGATAGGGAGGAAATTTTTTTTATTCTCTATTTTTCGATCTGTCCTGACCCGTTTCGTCTTGAAATGAAGCCTGGATGATGTCTTTTAATTTTTAAATTTTTTTTCCATTTATTTTTTAATTTTCTAACTCGGGTCGGGTTCGAACGGATACGAAGAAAATTTTTTTTCTTCTTTATTTTTCGGCCTGACTTCACCCGTTTCGTCTCAAAATGAAACCTGGATGATGTTTTTTAATTTTTAGAATTTTTTTCCATTTATTTTTGAATTTTCTAACTCGGGTCGGGTTCGAACGGATAGGAAGGAAATTATTTTTGTTCTCTATTTTCCGGCCTGTCTTGGCCCAGTTCGTCTTGAAATAAAGCCTGGATGATATTTTTTAATTTTTAAAATTTTTTTGCATTTATATTTGAATTTTCTAACTCGGGTCGGGTTCAAACGGACAGGGGGGAAATTTTTTTTATTCTCTATTTTTCGGCCAGTCCTGACCCGTTTCATCTTGAAATGAAGTCTGGATGATGTGTTTTAATTTTTAGAACTTTTTTGCATTTATTTTTTAATTTTCTAACTCGGGTCGGGTTCGAACGGATAGGACGTAAAATTTTTTTTTTCTCTATTTTTCGGCCTGTCTTGGCCCGTTTTGCCGTGAAATGAAGCTTGGACGATGTTTTTTAATTTTTAAAAATTTTTTTGCATTTATATTTGAATTTTCTAACTCGGGTCGGGTTCAAACGGATAGGGAGGAAATTTTTTTTATTCTCTATTTTTCGCCCTCTCCTGACCCGTTTCGTCTTGAAATGAATCCTGGATGATGTTTTTTAATTTTTAAAATTTTTCTGCATTTATTTTTGAATTTTCTAACTCGGGTCGGGTTCGAACGGATAGGAAGGAAATTGTTTTTGTTCTCTATTTTTCGGCCTGTCTTAGCCCGTTTCATCTTGAAATAAAGCCTGGACGATGTTTTTTAATTTTAAAAATTTTTTTGCATTGATATTTGAATTTTCTAACTCGGGTCGGGTTCAAACGGATAGGGGGGAAATTTTTTTTATTCTCTATTTTTCGGCCAGTCCTGACCCGTTTCATCTTGAAATGAAGTCTAGATGATGTGTTTTAATTTTTAGAACTTTTTTGCATTTATTTTTTAATTTTCTAACTCGGGTCGGGTTCGAACGGATACGAAGAAAATTTTTTTTCTTCTTTATTTTTCGGCCTGACTTCACCCGTTTCGTCTCAAAATGAAACCTGGATGATGTTTTTTAATTTTTAGAATTTTTTTCCATTTATTTTTAAATTTTCTAACTCGGGTCGGGTTCGAACGGATAGGAAGGAAATTATTTTTGTTCTCTATTTTCCGGCCTGTCTTGGCCCAGTTCGTCTTGAAATAAAGCCTGGATGATATTTTTTAATTTTTAAAATTTTTTTGCATTTATATTTGAATTTTCTAACTCGGGTCGGGTTCAAACGGATAGGGAGGAAATTTATTTTATTCTCTATTTTTCGGCCTCCCCTGACCCGTTTCGTCTTGAAATGAAGCCTAGATGATGTTTTTTAATTTTTAAAATTTTTCTGCATTTATTTTTGAATTCTCTAACTCGGGTCGGGTTCGAACGGATAGGAAGGAAATTGTTTTGGTTCTCTATTTTTCGACCTGTCTTACCCCGTTTCATCTTGAAATAAAGCCTGGCTGATGTTTTTTAATTTTTAAAATTTTTTTACATTTATATTTGAATTTTCTAACTCGGGTCGGTTTCGAACGGATAGGGAGGAAATTTTTTTTATTCTCTATTTTTCGCCCTCTCCTGACCCGTTTCGTCTTGAAATGAATCCTGGATGATGTTTTTTAATTTTTAAAATTTTTCTGCATTTATTTTTGAATTTTCTAACTCGGGTCGGGTTCGAACGGATAGGAAGGAAATTGTTTTTGTTCTCTATTTTTCAGCCTGTCTTAGCCCGTTTCATCTTGAAATAAAGCCTGGACGATGTTTTTTAATTTTAAAAATTTTTTTGCATTGATATTTGAATTTTCTAACTCGGGTCGGGTTCAAACGGACAGGGGGGAAATTTTTTTTATTCTCTATTTTTCGGCCAGTCCTGACCCGTTTCATCTTGAAATGAAGTCTGGATGATGTGTTTTAATTTTTAGAACTTTTTTGCATTTATTTTTTAATTTTCTAACTCGGGTCGGGTTCGAATGGATAGGACGTAAAATTTTTTTTTTCTCTATTTTTCGGCCTGTCTTGGCCCGTTTTGCCGTGAAATGAAGCTTGGACGATGTTTTTTAATTTTTAAAATTTTTTTTGCATTTATATTTGAATTTTCTAACTCGGCTGGGTTCAAACGGATAGGGAGGAAATTTTTTTTATTCTATATTTTTCGGCTTGTCCTGACCCGTTTCGACTTGAAACGAAGCCTAGATGATGTTTTTTAATTTCTAAAATTTTTTTGCATTTATTTTCGAATTTTCTAACTCAGGTCGAGTTCGAACGGATAGGAAGGAAATTGTTTTTGTTCTCTATTTTTCGGCCTGTCTTAGCCCGTTTCGTCTTGAAATGAAGCCTGGACGATGTTTTTTAATTTTTAAAATTTTTTTGCATTTGTATTTGAATTTTCTATCTCGGGTCGGGTTCAAACGGATAGGGAGGAAATTTTTTTTATTCTCTATTTTTCGGCCTGTCCTGACCCGTTTCGTCTTGAAATGAAGCTTGGATGATGTCTTTTAATTTTTAGAATATTTTTCCAATTATTTTTGAATTTTCTAACTCGGGTCGGGTCCAAACGGAAAGGATTGAATTTTTTTTTTCTCTATTTTTCGGCCTGTCTTAGCCCGTTTCGTCTTGAAATGAATCCTGGACGATGTTTTTTAATTTTTAAATTTTTTTTGCATTTATATTTGAATTTTCTATCTCGGGTCGGGTTCAAACGGATAGGAAGGAAATTATTTTTGTTCTCTATTTTTCGGCCTGTCTTGGCTCATTTCATCCTGAAATAAAGCCTGGATGATGTTTTTTCATTTTTAAAATTTTTTTGCATTTATTTTTGAATTTTCTAACTCGGGTCGGTTTCGAACGGATAGGAAGGAAAATTTTTTTTTCTCTATTTTTCGTCCTGTCTTGGCCCGTTTTGCCGTGAAATTAAGCTTTTACGATGTTTTTTAATTTTTAAATTTTTTTTTGCATTTATATTTGAATTTTCTTATTCGAGTTGGGTTTAAACGGATAGGGAGGAAATTTTTTTTATTCTCTATTTTTCGGCCTGTCCTGACCCGTTTCGTCTTGAAATGAAGCCTGGATGATGTTTTTTAATTTTTAAAATTTTTCTGCATTTATTTTTGAATGTTCTAACTCAGGTCGGGTTCGAACGGATAAGAAGGAAACTATTTTTGTTCTCTATTTTTCGGCCTGTCTTAGCCCGTTTCGTGTTTAAATGAAGCCTAGACGATATTTTTTAATTTTTAAAATTTTTTTGCATTTATATTTGAATTTTCTAACTCGGGTCAGGTTCAAACGGATAGGGAGGAAATTTTTTTTATTCTCTATTTTTCGGCCTGTCCTGACCCATTTCTTCTTGAAATGAAGCCTGGACGATGTTTTTTAATTTTTAAAATTTTTTTGCATTTATTTTTGAATTTTCTAACTCGGGTCAGGTTCAAATGGATAAGAAGAAATTTTTTTTTCATCTCTATTTTTCGGCTTGACTTCACCCGTTTCGTCTCGAAATGAAACCTGGATGATGTTTTTTAATTTTTAGAATTTTTTTCCTTTTATTTTTGAATTTTCTAACTCGGGCCGGGTTCGAACGGATAGGAAGGAAATTACTTTTGTTCTCTATTTTTCGGCCTGTCTTGGCCCATTTCGTCTTTAAATAAAACCTGGATGATGTTTTTTAATTTTTAAAATTTTTTTGCATTTATATTTGAATTTTCTAACTCGGGTCGGGTTCGAACGGATAGGAAGGAAATTATTTTTCTTCTCAATTTTTTTGCCTGATTACGCCCGTTTCGTCTTGAAATGAAGCCTGGACGATGTTTTTTAATTTTTAAAATTTTTTTGCATTTATATTTGAATTTTCTAACTCAGGTTGGGTTCAAACAAATTGGGAGGAAATTTTTTTTATTCTCTACTTTTCGGTCTGTCCTGACCCGTTTCGTCTTGAAATGAAGCTTGGATGATGTCTTTTAATTTATAGAATTTTTTTGCATTTATTTTTGAATTTTCTAACTCGGGTCGGGTTCGAACGGATAGGAAGGAAATTATTGTTGTTCTCTATTTTCCGGCCTGTCTTGGCCCAGTTCGTCTTGAAATAAAGCCTGGATGATGTTTTTTAATTTTTAAAATTTTTTTGCATTTATATTTGAATTTTCTAACTCGGGTCGGGTTCAAACGGATAGGGAGGAAATTTATTTTATTCTCTATTTTTAGGCCTCTCCTGACCCGTTTCGTCTTAAATGAATCCTGGATGATGTTTTTTAATTTTTAAAATTTTTCTGCATTTATTTTTGAATTTTCTAACTCGGGTCGGGTTCGAACGGATAGGAAGGAAATTGTTTTGGTTCTCTATTTTTCGGCCTGTCTTAGCCCGTTTCATCTTGAAATAAAGCCTGGCCGATGTTTTTTAATTTTTAAAATTTTTTTGCATTTATATTTGAATTTTCTAACTCGGGTCGGGTTCGAACGGATAGGGAGGAAATTTTTTTTATTCTCTATTTTTCGGCCTCTCCTGACCCATTTCATCTTGAAATGAATCCTGGATGATGTTTTTTAATTTTTAAAATTTTTCTGCATTTATTTTCGAATTTTCTAACTCGGGTCGGGTTCGAACGGATAGGAAGGAAATTGTTTTTGTTCTCTTTTTTTCTGCCATTCTTCACCCGTTTCATCTTGAAATAAAGCCTGGACGATGTTTTTTAATTTTTAAAATTTTTTTGCATTGATATTTGAATTTTCTAACTCGGGTCGGGTTCAAACGGACAGGGGGGAAATTTTTTTTATTCTCTATTTTTCGGCCAGTCCTGACCCGTTTCATCTTGAAATGAAGCCTGGATGATGTGTTTTAATTTTTAGAATTTTTTTGCATTTATTTT
Source organism: Quercus robur (assembly GCF_932294415.1). Taxonomy (NCBI): domain Eukaryota; kingdom Viridiplantae; phylum Streptophyta; class Magnoliopsida; order Fagales; family Fagaceae; genus Quercus; species Quercus robur. The sequence continues at coordinate 29,280,294 of NC_065539.1, read as the reverse complement.
TGAATTTTCTAACTCGGGTCGGGTTCGAACGGATAGGAAGGAAAATTTTTTTTTCTCTATTTTTCAGCCTGTCTTGGCCCGTTTGGCCGTGAAATGAAGCTTGGACGATGTTTTTTAATTTTTAAAATTTTTCTGCATTTATTTTTGAATTTTCTAACTCGGGTCGGGTTCGAACGGATAGGAAGGAAATTGTTTTTGTTCTCTATTTTTCGGCCTGTCTTAGCCCGTTTCATCTTGAAATAAAGCCTGGACGATGTTTTTTAATTTTTAAAATTTTTTTGCATTGATATTTGAATTTTCTAACTCGGGTCGGGTTCAAACGGACAGGGGGGAAATTTTTTTTATTCTCTATTTTTCGGCCAGTCCTGACCCGTTTGATCTTGAAATGAAGCTTGGATGATGTCTTTTAATTTTTAGAATATTTTTCCAATTATTTTTGAATTTTCTAACTCTGGTCGGGTCCAAACGGAGAGGATTTATTTTTTTTTTCTCTATTTTTCGGCCTGTCTTAGCCCGTTTCGTCTTGAAATGAAGCCTGGACAATGTTTTTTAATTTTTAAATTTTTTTTGCATTTATATTTGAATTTTCTATCTCGGGTCGGGTTCAAACGGATAGGAAGGAAATTATTTTTATTCTCTATTTTTCGGCCTGTCTTGGCTCATTTCGTCCTGAAATAAAGCCTGGATGATGTTTTTTAATTTTTAAAATTTTTTTGCATTTATTTTTGAATTTTCTAACTCGGGTCGGTTTCGAACGGATAGGAAGGAAAATTTTTTTTTCTCTATTTTTCTGCCTGTCTTGGCCCGTTTTGCCGTGAAATTAAGCTTTTACGATGTTTTTTAATTTTTAATTTTTTTTTTGCATTTATAGTTGAATTTTCTAATTCGAGTTGGGTTTAAACGGATAGGGAGGAAATTTTTTTTATTCTCTATTTTTCGGCCTGTCCTGACCCGTTTCGTCTTGAAATGAAGCCTGGATGATGTTTTTTAATTTTTAAAATTTTTCTGCATTTATTTTTGAATGTTCTAACTCGGGTCGGGTTCGAACGGATAATAAGGAAACTATTTTTGTTCTCTATTTTTCGGCCTGTCTTAGCCCGTTTCGTGTTTAAATGAAGCCTGGACGATGTTTTTTAATTTTTAAAATTTTTTTGCATTTATATTTGAATTTTCTAACTCGGGTCAGGTTCAAACGGATAGGGAGGAAATTTTTCTTATTCTCTATTTTTCGGCCTGTCCTGACCCATTTCTTCTTGAAATGAAGCCTGGACGATGTTTTTTAATTTTTAAAATTTTTTTGCATTTATTTTTGAATTTTCTAACTCGGGTCAGGTTCAAATGGATAGGAAGAAAATTTTTTTTCATCTCTATTTTTCGGCTTGACTTCACCCGTTTCGTCTCGAAATGAAACCTGGATGATGTTTTTTAATTTTTAGAATTTTTTTCCTTTTATTTTTGAATTTTCTAACTCGGGTCGGGTTCAAACGGATTGGAAGGAAATTACTTTTGTTCTCTATTTTTCGGCCTGTCTTGGCCCATTTCGTCTTTAAATAAAACCTGGATGATGTTTTTTAATTTTTAAATTTTTTTTGCATTTATATTTGAATTTTCTAACTCGGGTCGGGTTCGAACGGATAGGAAGGAAATTATTTTTCTTCTCTATTTTTTTGCCTGATTACGCCCGTTTCGTCCTGAAATGAAGCCTGGACGATGTTTTTTAATTTTTAAAATTTTTTTGCATTTATATTTGAATTTTCTAACTCGGGTTGGGTTCAAACAGATTGGGAGGAAATTTTTTTTATTCTCTATTTTTCGGTCCGTCCTAACCCGTTTCGTCTTGAAATGAGGCCTGGATGATGTCTTTTAATTTTTAGAATTTTTTTGCATTTATTTTTGAATTTTCTAACTCGGGTCGGGTTCGAACGGATAGGAAGGAAATTATTTTTGTTCTCTATATTCCGGCTTGTCTTGGCCCAGTTCGTCTTGAAATAAAGCCTGGATAATGTTTTTTAATTTTTAAAATTTTTTTGCATTTATATTTGAATTTTCTAACTCGGGTCGGGTTCAAACGGATAGGGAGGAAATTTATTTTATTCTCTATTTTTAGGCCTCTCCTGACCCGTTTCGTCTTAAATAATGCCTGGATGATGTTTTTTAATTTTTAAAATTTTTCTGCATTTATTTTTGAATTTTCTAACTCGGGTCGGGTTCGAACGGATAGGAAGGAAATTGTTTTGGTTCTCCATTTTTCGGCCTGTCTTACCCCGTTTCATCTTGAAATAAAGCCTGGCCGATGTTTTTTAATTTTTAAAATTTCTTTGCATTTATATTTGAATTTTCTAACTCGGGTCGGGTTCGAACGGATAGGGAGGAAATTTTTTTTATTCTCTATTTTTCGGCCTCTCCTGACCCGTTTCATCTTGAAATGAATCCTGGATGATGTTTTTTAATTTTTAAAATTTTTCTGCATTTATTTTTGAATTTTCTAACTCGGGTCGGGTTCGAACGGATAGGAAGGAAATTGTTTTTGTTCTCTTTTTTTTGGCCATTTTTCACCCTTTTCATCTTGAAATAAAGCCTGGACGATGTTTTTTAATTTTTAAAATTTTTTTGCATTCATATTTGAATTTTCTAACTCGGGTCGGGTTCAAACGGACAGGGGGGGAATTTTTTTTATTCTCTATTTTTCGGCCAGTCCTGACCCGGTTCATCTTGAAATGAAGCCTGGATGATGTGTTTTAATTTTTAGAATTTTTTTGCATTTATTTTTGAATTTTCTAACTCGGGTCGGGTTCGAACGGGTAGGAAGGAAAATTTTTTTTTCTCTATTTTTCGGCCTGTCTTGGCCCGTTTGGCCGTGAAATGAAGCTTGGACAATGTTTTTTAATTTTTAAAATTTTTTTTGCATTTATATTTGAATTTTCTAACTCGGGTCGGGTTCAAACGGATAGGGAGGAAATTTTTTTTATTCTATATTTTTCGGCCTGTCCTGACCCGTTTCGACTTGGAACGAAGCCTAGATGATGTTTTTTAATTTTTAAAATTTTTCTGCATTTATTTTCGAATTTTCTAACTCGGGTCGAGTTAGAACGGATAGGAAGGAAATTGTTTTTGTTTTCTATTTTTCGGCCTGTCTTAGCCCGTTTCATCTTGAAATGAAGCCTGGATGATGTTTTTTAATTTTTAAATTTTTTTTGCATTTTTATTTGAATTTTCTATCTCGGGTCGGGTTCACACGGATAGAGAGGAAATTTTTATTATTCTCTATTTTTCGGCCTGTCCTGACCAGTTTCGTCTTGAAATGAAGCCTGGACGATGTTTTTTAATTTTTAAATTTTTTTTGCATTTGTTTTTGAATTTTCTAACTCGGGTCAGGTTCAAATGGATAGGAAGAAAATTTTTTTTCATCTCTATTTTTCGGCTTGACTTCACTCGTTTCGTCTCGAAATTAAACCTGGATGATGTTTTTTAATTGTTAGAATTATTTTCCTTTTATTTTTGAATTTTCTAACTCGGGCCGGGTTCGAACGGATAGGAAGGAAATTACTTTTGTTCTCTATTTTTCGGCCTGTCTTGGCCCATTTCGTCTTTAAATAAAACCTGGATGATGTTTTTTAATTTTTAAAATTTTTTTGCATTTATATTTGAATTTTCTAACTCGGGTCGGGTTCGAACGGATAGGTAGGAAATTATTTTTCTTCTCTATTTTCTTGCCTGATTACGCCCGTTTCGTCTTGAAATGAAGCCTGGACGATGTTTTTTAATTTTTAAAATTTTTTTGCATTTATATTTGAATTTTCTAACTCGGGTTGGGTTCAAACAGATTGGGAGGAAATTTTTTTTATTCTCTATTTTTTGGCCTGTCCTGACCCGTTTCGTCTTGAAATGAAGCCTGGATGATGTCTTTTAATTTTTAGAATTTTTTTGCATTTATTTTTGAATTTTCTAACTCGGGTCGGGTTCGAACGGATAGGAAGGAAAATTTTTTTGTTCTCTATTTTTCGGCCCGTCTTGGCCCGTTTTGCCGTGAAATGAAGCCTGGATGATGTCTTTTAATTTTTTAAATTTTTTTGCATTTATATTTGAATTTTCTAACTCGGGTCGGGTTCGAACAGATAGGGAGGAAATTTTTTTTATTCTCTATTTTTCGGCCTGTCCTGCCCCGTTTCGTCGTGAAATGAAGCCTGGATGATGTTTTTTAATTTTTAAAATTTTTCTGCATTTATTTTTGAATTTTCTAACTCGGGTCGGGTTCGAACGGATAGGAAGGAAATTGTTTTAGTTCTCTATTTTTGGCCTGTCTTAGCCCGTTTGGTCTTGAAATGAAGCCTGGACGATGTTTTTTAATTTTTAAAATTTTTTTGCATTTATATTTGAATTTTCTAACTCGAGTCGGGTTCAAACGGATAGGGAGGAAATTTTTTTTATTCTCTATTTTTCGGTCTGTCCTGACCCGTTTCGTCTTGAAATGAAGCCTGGATGATATTTTTTAATTTTTAAAATTTTTCTGCATTTATTTTTGAATTTTCTAACTCGGGTCTAGTTCGAACGGATAGGAAGGAAATTGTTTTGGTTCTCTATTTTTCGACCTGTCTTAGCCCGTTTCATCCTGAAATAAAGCCTGGCCGATGTTTTTTAATTTTTAAAATTTTTTTGCATTTATATTTGAATTTTCTAACTCGGGTCGGGTTCGAACGGATAGGGAGGAAATTTTTTTTATTTTCTATTTTTCGGCCTCTCCTGACCTGTTTCGCCTTGAAATGAATCCTGGATGATGTTTTTTAATTTGTAAAATTTTTCTGCATTTATTTTTGAATTTTCTAACTCGGATCGGGTTCGAACGTATAGGAAGGAAATTGTTTTTGTTCTCTATTTTTCGGCCTGTCTTACCCCGTTTCATCTTGAACTAAAGCCTGGACGATGTTTTTTAATTTTGAAAATTTTTTTGCATTGATATTTGAATTTTGTAACTCGGGTCGGGTTCAAACGGACAGGGGGGAAATTTTTTTTATTCTCTATTTTTCGGCCAGTCCTGATCCTTTTCAACTTGAAATGAAGCCTGGATGAGTTGTTTTAATTTTTAGAATTTTTTTGCATTTATTTTTGAATTTTCTAACTCGGGTCGGGTTCGAACGGATAGGAAGGAAATTGTTTTGGTTCTCTATTTTTCGACCTGTCTTAGCCCGTTTCATCTTGAAATAAAGCCTGGCCGATGTTTTTTTATTTTTAAAATTTTTTTGCATTTATATTTGAATTTTCTAACTCGGGTCGGGTTCGAACGGATAGGGAGGAAATTTTTTTTATTCTCTATTTTTCGGCCTCTCCTGACCTGTATCGTCTTGAAATGAATCCTGGATGATGTTTTTTAATTTTTAAAATTCTTCTGCATTTATTTTTGAATTTTCTAACTCGGGTCGGGTTCGAACGGATAGGAAGGAAATTGTTTTTGTTCTCTATTTTTCGGCCTGTCTTACCCCGTTTCATCTTGAAATAAAGCGTGGACGATGTTTTTTAATTTTTAAAATTTTTTTGCATTGATATTTGAATTTTCTAACTCGGGTCGGGTTCAAACGGACAGGGGGGAAATTTTTTTTATTCTCTATTTTTCGGCCTGTCCTGACCCGTTTCATCTTGAAATGAAGCCCGGATGATGTGTTTTAATTTTTAGAATTTTTTTGCATTTATTTTTTAATTTTCTAACTCGGGTCGGGTTCAAACGGATAGGGAGGAAATTTTTTTTATTCTCTATTTTTCGGCCTGTCCTAACCCGTTTCGTCTTGAAATGAAGCTTGGATGATGTCTTTTAATTTTTAGAATATTTTTCCAATTATTTTTAAATTTTCTAACTCGGGTCGGGTCCAAACGGAAAGGATGGAATTTTTTTTCTCTATTTTTCGGCTGGTTTTAGCCCGTTTCGTCTTGAAATGAAGCCTGGACGATGTTTTTTAATTTTTAAATTTTTTTTGCATTGATATTTGAATTTTGTATCTCGGGTCGGGTTCAAACGGATAGGAAGGAAATTATTTTTGTTCTCTATTTTTCGGCCTGTCTTGGCTCATTTCGTCCTTAAATAAAGCCTGGATGATGTTTTTTAATTTTTAGAATTTTTTTCCTTTTATTTTTGAATTTTCTAACTCGGGTCGGGTTCGAACGGATAGGAAGGAAATTGTTTTAGTTCTCTATTTTTCGGCCTGTCTTAGCCCGTTTCGTCTTGAAATGAAGCCTAGACGATGTTTTTTAATTTTTAAAATTTTTTTGCATTTATATTTGAAATTTCTAACTCGGGTCGGGTTCAAACGGATAGGGAGGAAATTTTTTTTATTCTCTATTTTTCGGTCTGTCCTGACCCGGTTCGTGTTGAAATGAAGCCTGGATGATGTCTTTTAATTTTTAAAATTTTTTTCCATTTATTTTTTAATTTTCTAACTCGGGTCGGGTTCGAACGGATACGAAGTAATTTTTTTTTCTTCTCTATTTTTCGGCCTGACTTCACCCGTTTCATCTCGAAATGAAACCTGGATGATGTTTTTTAATTTTTAGAATTTTTTTCCATTTATTTTTGAACTTTCTAACTCGGGTCGGGTTCGAACGGATAGGAAGGAAATTATTTTTGTTCCCTATTTTCCGGCCTGTCTTGGCCCAGTTCGTCTTGAAATAAAGCCTGGATGATGTTTTTTAATTTTTAAAATTTTTCTGCATTTATATTTGAATTTTCTAACTCGGGTCGGGTTCAAACGGATAGGGAGGAAATTTATTTTATTCTCTATTTTTCGGCCTCTCCTGACCCGTTTCGTCTTGAAATGAAGCCTGGATGATGTTTTTTAATTTTTAAAATTTTTCTGCATTTATTTTTGAATTTTCTAACTCGGGTCGGGTTCGAACGGATAGGAAGCAAAATTGTTTTGGTTCTCTATTTTTCGGCCTGTCTTAGCCCGTTTCCTCTTGAAATAAAGCCTGGTCGATGTTTTTTAATTTTTAAAATTTCTTTGCATTTATATTTGAATTTTCTAACTCGGGTCGGGTTCGAACGGATAGGGAGGAAATTTTTTTTATTCTCTTTTTTTCGGCCTCTCCTGACCTGTTTCGTCTTGAAATGAATCCTGGATGATGTTTTTAATTTTTAAAATTTTTCTGCATTTATTTTTTAATTTTCTAACTCGGGTCGGGTTCGAACGGATAGGAAGGAAATTGTTTTTGTTCTCTATTTTTCGGCCTGTCTTAGCCCGTTTCATCTTGAAATAAAGCCTGGACGACGTTTTTTAATTTTTAAAATTTTTTTGCATTGATATTTGAATTTTCTAACTCGGGCCGGGTTCAAACGGACAGGGGGGAAATTTTTTTTATTCTCTATTTTTCGGCCAGTCCTGACCCGTTTCATCTTGAAATGAAGCCTGGATGATGTGTTTTAATTTTTAGAATTTTTTTCCATTTATTTTTGAATTTTCTAACTCGGGTCGGGTTCGAACGGATAGGAAGGAAAATTTTTTTTTCTCTATTTTTCGGCCTGTCTTGGCCCGTTTTGCTGTGAAATGAAGCTTGGACGATGTTTTTTAATTTTTAAATTTTTTTTTGCATTTATATTTGAATTTTCTAACTCGGGTCGGGTTCAAACGGATAGGGAGGAAATTTTTTTTATTCTATATTTTTCGGCCTGTCCTGACCCGTTTCGACTTGAAACGAAGCCTAGATGATGTTTTTTAATTTTTAAAATTTTTCTACATTTATTTTCGAATTTTCTAACTCGGGTCGAGTTCGAACGGATAGGAAGGAAATTGTTTTTGTTCTCTATTTTTCGGCCTGTCTTAGCCCGTTTCGTCTTGAAATGAAGCTTGGATGATGTCTTTTAATTTGTAGAATATTTTTCCAATTATTTTTGAATTTTCTAACTCGGGTCGGGTCCAAACGGAAAGGATGGAATTTTTTTTTCTCTATTTTTCGGCCTGTCTTAGATCGTTTCGCCTTGAAATGAAGCCTGGACGATGTTTTTTAATTTTTAAATTTTTTTTGCATTTATATTTGAATTTTCTATCTCGGGTCGGGTTCAAACGGATAGGAAGGAAATTATTTTTGTTCTCTATTTTTCGGCCTGTCTTGGCTCATTTCGTCCTGACATAAAGCCTGGATGATGTTTTTTAATTTTTAGAATTTTTTTCCTTTTATTTTTGAATTTTCTAACTCGGGCCGGGTTCGAACGGATGGGAAGGAAATTACTTTTGTTCTCTATTTTTCGGCCTGTGTTGGCCCATTTCGTCTTTAAATAAAACCTGGATGATGTTTTTTAATTTTTAAAATTTTTTTGCATTTATATTTGAATTTTCTAACTCAGGTCGGGTTCGAACGGATAGGAAGGAAATTATTTTTCTTCTCTATTTTTTTTGCCTGATTACGCCCGTTTCGTCTTGAAATGAAGCCTGGACGATGTTTTTTAATTTTTAAAATTTTTTTGCATTTATATTTGAATTTTCTAACTCGGGTTGGGTTCAAACAGATTGGGAGGAAATTTTTTTTATTCTCTATTTTTCGGCCTGTCCTGACCAGTTTCATCTTGAAATGAAGCCTGGATGATGTGTTTCAATTTTTAGAATTTTTTTGCATTTATTTTTGAATTTTCTAACTCGGGTCGGGTTCAAACGGATAGGGAGGAAATTTTTTTTATTCTCTATTTTTCGGCCTGTCCTAACCCGTTTCGTCTTGAAATGAAGCTTGGATGATGTCTTTTAATTTTTAAATTTTTTTTGCATTTATATTTGAATTTTCTATCTCGGGTCGGGTTCAAACGGATAGGAAGGAAATTATTTTTGTTCTCTATTTTTCGGCTTGTCTTGGCTCATTTCGTCCTTAAATAAAGCCTGGATGATGTTTTTTAATTTTTAGAATTTTTTTCCTTTTATTTTTGAATTTTCTAACTCGGGTCGGGTTCGAACGGATGGGAAGGAAATTGTTTTAGTTCTCTATTTTTCGGCCTGTCTTAGCCCGTTTCGTCTTGAAATGAAGCCTGGATGATGTTTTTTAATTTTTAAAATTTTTTTGCATTTATATTTGAAATTTCTAACTCGGGTCGGGTTCAAACGGATAGGGAGGAAATTTTTTTTATTCTCAATTTTTCGGTCTGTCCTAACCCGTTTCGTCTTGAAAGGAAGCCTGGATGATGTCTTTTAATTTTTAAAAATTTTTTCCATTTATTTTTTAATTTTCTAACTCGGGTCGGGTTCGAACGGATACGAAGAAATTTTTTTTTCTTCTCTATTTTTCGGCCTGACTTCACCCGTTTCATCTCGAAATGAAACCTGGATGATGTTTTTTAATTTTTAGAATTTTTTTCCATTTATTTTTGAATTTTCTAACTCGGGTCGGGTTCGAACGGATATGAAGGAAATTATTTTTGTTCCCTATTTTCCGGCCTGTCTTGGCCCAGTTCGTCTTGAAATAAAGCCTGGATGATGTTTTTTAATTTTTAAAATTTTTTTCATTTATATTTGAATTTTCTAACTCGGGTCGGGTTCAAACGGATAGGGAGGAAATTTATTTTATTCTCTATTTTTCGGCCTCTCCTGACCCGTTTCGTCTTGAAATGAAGCCTGGATGATGTTTTTTAATTTTTAAAATTTTTCGGCATTTATTTTTGAATTTTCTAACTCGGGTCGGGTTCGAACGGATAGGAAGCAAAATTGTTTTGGTTCTCTATTTCTCGGCCTGTCTTAGCCCGTTTCCTCTTGAAATAAAGCCTGACCGATGTTTTTTAATTTTTAAAATTTCATTGCATTTATATTTGAATTTTCTAACTCGGGTCGGGTTCGAACAGATAGGAAGGAAATTATTTTTATTCTCTATTTTTCGGCCTCTCCTGACCTGTTTCGTCTTGAAATGAATCCTGGATGATGTTTTTAATTTTTAAAATTTTTCTGCATTTATTTTTTAATTTTCTAACTCGGGTCCGGTTCGTACGGATAGGAAGGAAATTGTTTTTGTTCTCTATTTTTCGGCCTGTCTTAGCCCGTTTCATCTTGAAATAAAGCCTGGACGATGTTTTTTAATTTTTAAAATTTTTTTACATTGATATTTGAATTTTCTAACTCGGGCAGGGTTCAAACGGACAGGGGGGAAATTTTTTTTATTCTCTATTTTTCGGCCAGTCCTGACCCGTTTCATCTTGAAATGAAGCCTGGATGATGTGTTTTAATTTTTAGAATTTTTTTGCATTTATTTTTGAATTTTCTAACTCCTGTCGGGTTCGAACGGATAGGAAGGAAAATTTTTTTTTCTCTATTTTTCGGCCTGTCTTGGCCCGTTTTGCCGTGAAATGAAGCTTGGACGATGGTTTTTAATTTTTAAATTTTTTTTTGCATTTATATTTGAATTTTCTAACTCGGGTCGGGTTCAAACGGATAGGGAGGAAATTTTTTTATTCTATATTTTTCGGCCTGTCCTGACCCGTTTCGATTTGAAACGAAGTCTAGATGATGTTTTCTAATTTTTAAAATTTTTCTGCATTTATTTTCGAATTTTCTAACTCGGGTCGAGTTCGAACGGATAGAAAGGAAATTGTTTTTGTTCTCTATTTTTCGGCCTGTCTTAGCCCGTTTCGTCTTGAAATGAAGCTTGGATGATGTCTTTTAATTTTTAGAATATTTTTCCAATTATTTTTTAATTTTCTAACTCGGGTCGGGTCCAAACGGAAAGGATGGAATTTTTTTTTCTCTATTTTTCGGCCTGTCTTAGCCCGTTTCGTCTTGAAATGAAGCCTGGACGATGTTTTTTAATTTTTAAATTTTTATTGCATTTATATTTGAATTTTCTATCTCGGGTCTGGTTCAAACGGATAGGAAGGAAATTATTTTTGTTCTCTATTTTTCGGACTGTCTTGGCTCATTTCGTCCTGAAATAAAGCCTGGATGATGTTTTTTAATTTTTAGAATTTTTTTCCTTTTATTTTTGAATTTTCTAACTCGGGCCGGTTTCGAACGGATGGGAAGGAAATTACTTTTGTTCTCTATTTTTCAGCCTGTCTTGGCCCATTTCGTCTTTAAATAAAACCTGGATGATGTTTTTTAATTTTTAAAATTTTTTTGCATTTATATTTGAATTTTCTAACTCAGGTCGGGTTCGAACGGATAGGAAGGAAATTGTTTTTGTTATCTATTTTTCGGCCTGTCTTAGCCCGTTTCGTCTTGAAATGAAGCCTGGACGATGTTTTTTTAATTTTTAAAATTTTTCTGCATTTATATTTGAATTTTCTAACACGGGTCGGGTTCGAACAGATAGGGAGGAAATTTTTTTTATTCTCTATTTTTCGGCCTGTCCTGCCCCGTTTCGTCGTGAAATGAAGCCTGGATGATGTTTTTTAAGTTTTAAAATTTTTCTGCATTTATTTTTGAATTTTTTAACTCGGGTCGGGTTCGAACGGATAAGAAGGAAATTATTTTTGTTCTCCATTTTTCGGCCTGTCTTAGCCCGTTTCGTCTTCAAATGAAGCCAGGACGATATTTTTTTATTTTTAAAATTTTTTTCCATTTATTTTTTAATTTTCTAACTCGGGTCGGGTTCGAACGGATAGGGAGGAAATTTTTTTTATTCTCTATTTTTCGGTCTGTCCTGACCCGTTTTATCTTGAAATGAAGCCTGGATGTTGTCTTTTAATTTTTTAAATTTTTTTCATTTATTTTTAAATTTTCTAACTCGGGTCGGGTTCGAACGGATAGGAAGAAAATATTTTTTCTTCTCTATTTTTCGGCCTGACTTCACCCGTTTCGTCTCGAAATGAAATATGGATGATGTTTTTTAATTTTTAGACTTTTTTTCCATTTATTTTTGAATTTTTTCACTCGGGTCGGGTTCGAACGGATATGAAGGAAATTATTTTTGTTCTCTATTTTTCGGCCTGTCTTGGCCCATTTCGTCTTGAAATAAAGCCTGGATGATGTTTTTTAATTTTTAAAATTTTTTTGCATTTATATTTGAATTTTCTAACTCGGGACGGGTTCAAACGGATAGGGAGGAAATTTTTTTTATTCTCTATTTTTCGGCGTCTCCTGACCTGTTTTGTCTTGAAATGAAGCCTGGATGATGTTTTTTAATTTTTAAAATTTTTCTGCATTTATTTTTGAATTTTCTAACTCTGGTCGGGTTCGAAAGGATAGGAAGGAAATTGTTTTTGTTCTCTATTTTTCGGCCTGTCTTAGCCCGTTTTATCTTGAAATAAAGCCTGGCCGATGTTTTTTAATTTTTAAAATTTTTTTGTATTTATATTTGAATTTTCTAACTCGGGTCGGGTTCGAACGGATAGGAAGGAAATTGTTTTTGTTCTCTATTTTTCGGCCTGTCCTAGCCCGTTTCGTCTTGAAATGAAGCCTGGACGATGTTTTTTAATTTTTTAATTTTTTTTGCTTTTATATTTGAATTTTCTATCTCGGGTCGGGTTGAAACGGATAGGGAGGAAATTTTTTTTATTCTCTATTTTTCTGCCTGTCCTGACCCGTTTCGTCTTGAATTGAAGCTTGGATGATGTCTTTTAATTTTTAGAATATTTTTGCAATTATTTTTGAATTTTCTAACTCGGGTCGGGTTCAAACGGAAAGGATGGAATTTTTTTTTTCTCTATTTTTCGGCCTATCTTGGCCCGTTTTGCCGGGAAATGAAGCTTGGACGATATTTTTTAATTTTTAAAATTCTTTTTGCATTTATATTTGAATTTTCTAACTCGGGTCGGGTTGAAATGGATAGGGTGGAAATTTTTTTTATTCTCTATTTTTCGGCCTATCCTGACTCGTTTCGTCTTGAAATGAAGCCTGGATGATGTTTTTTAATTTTTAAATTTTTTCTGCATTTATTTTTGAATTTTCTAACTCGGGTCGGGTTCGAACGGAGGGGAAGGAAATTGTTTTTGTTCTCTATTTTTCGGCCTGTCTTAACCCGTTTCGTCTTGAAATGAAGCCTGGACGATGTTTTTTAATTTTTAAATTTTTTTTTGCATTTATATTTGAATTTTCTATCTCGGGTCGGGTTCAAACGGATAGGAAGGAAATTATTTTTGTTCTCTATTTTTCGGCCTGTCTTGGCCCATTTCGTCTTCAAATAAAGCCTGGATGATGTTTTTTAATTTCTAAAATTTTTTTGCATTTATTTTTGAATTTTCTAACTCGGGTCGGTTTCGAACGGATAGGAAGGAAATTTTTTTTTTCTCTATTTTTCGGCCTGTCTTTGCCCGTTTTGCCGTGAAATTAAGCTTGGACGATGTTTTTTAATTTTTAAATTTTTTTCTGCATTTATATTTGAATTTTCTAACTCGAGTCAGGTTTAAACGGATAGGGAGGAAATTTTTTTTATTCTCTATTTTTCGGCCTGTCCTGACCCGTTTTGTCTTGAAATGAAGCTTGGATGATGTTTTTTAATGTTTAAAATTTTTCGGCATTTATTTTTGAATTTTCTAACTCGGGTCGAGTTCGAACGGATAAGAAGGAATTTATTTTTGTTCTCTATTTTTCGGCCTGTCTTAGCCTGTTTCGTCTTTAAATGAAGCCTGGAAGATGTTTTTTAATTTTTAAAATTTTTTTGCATTTATATTTGAATTTTCTCACTCGGGTCGGGTTCAAACGGATAGGGAGGAAATTTTTTTTATTCTCTGTTTTACGGCTGTCCTGACCCGTTTCGTCTTGAAAATGAAGCCTAGATGATGTTTTTTAATTTTGAAAATTTTTTTGCACTTATATTTGAATTTTCTAACTCGGGTCGGGTTCAAACAGATTGGAAGGAAATTATTTTTGTTCTCTATTTTTCGGCCTGTCTTGTCCCTTTAAGTCTTGAAATGAAGACTGGATGATATTTTTTAATTTTTAAAATTTTTTTGCAATTATATTTGAATTTTCTAACTCGTGTCGAGTTCAAACGGATAGGAAGGAAATTTTTTTTTCTCTATTTTTCGGCCAGATTTGGCCCGTTTCGTTGTGAAATGAAGCCTGGACGATGTTTTTTGATTTTTAAAATTTTTTTGCATTTATATTTGAATTTTCTAACTCGGGTCAGGTTCAAACGGATAGCGAGGAAATTTTTTTTATTTTCTATTTTTCGGCCTGTCCTGACCCGTTTTGTCTTGAAATGAAGCCTGGACGATGTTTTTTTAATTTTTAAAATTTTTTTTGCATTTATTCTTTAATTTTCTAATTCGGGTCAGGTTCAAATGGATAGGAAGAAAATTTTTTTTCTTCTCTATTTTTCGGCTTGACTTCACCCGTTTCGTCTCGAAATGAAACCTGGATGATGTTTTTTAATTTTTAGAATTTTTTTCCTTTTATTTTTGAATTTTCTAACTCGAGTGGGGTTCGAACGGATAGGAAGGAAATTATTTTTGTTCTCTATTTTTCGGCCTGTCTTGGCCCGTTAAGTCTTGAAATAAAGCCTGGATGATGTTTTTTAATTTTTAGAAGTTTTTTTCCTTTTATTTTGGAATTTTCTAACTCGGGTCGGGTTCGAACGGATAGGAAGGAAATTATTTTTGTTCTCTATTTTTCAGCCTGTCTTGGCCCATTTCGTCTTGAAATAAAGCCTGGATGATGTTTTTTAATTTTAAAATTTTTTTTGCATTTATTTTTGAATTTTATAACTCTGGTCGGTTTCGAACGGATAGGAAGGAAAATTTTTTTTTCTCTATTTTTCGGCCTGTCTTGGCCCGTTTTGCCATGAAATGAAGCTTGGACGATGTTTTTTAATTTTTAAATTTTTTTTTGCATTTATATTTGAATTTTCTAACTCGAGACGGGTTTAAACGGATAGGGAGGAAATTTTTTTTATTCTCTATTTTTCGGCCTGTCCTAAGCCGTTTCGTTTTGAAATGAAGCCGGGATGATGTCTTTTAATTTTTAAAATTTTTTTTTCATTTATTATTGAATTTTCTAACTCGGGTCGGGTTCGAACGGATAGGAAGAAAATTTTTTTTCTTCTCTATTTTTCGGCCTGACTTCACCCGTTTCGTCTTGAAATGAAGCCTGGATGATTTTTTTTAATTTTTAAAATTTTTTTGCATTTATATTTGAATTTTCTAACTCGGGTCGGGTTCAAACGGATTGGGAGGAAATTTTTTTTATTCTCTATTTTTCGGCCTGTCCTGACCCTTTCGTCTTGAAATGAAGCCTGGATGATGTCTTTTAATTTTTAGAATTTTTTTGCATTTATTTTTGAATTTTCTAACTCGGGTTGGGTTCGAACGGATAGGAAGGAAAATTTTTTTTTTCTCTATTTTTCGGCCTGTCTTAGCCCGTTTTGCCGTGAAATAAAGCTTGGACGATGTTTTTTAATTTTTAAAATTTTTTTTGCATTAATATTTGAATTTTCTAACTCAGGTCGGGTTCAAACGGATAGGGAGGAAATTTTTTTTATTCTATATTTTTCGGCCATTCCTAACCCGTTTCGTCTTGATATGAAGCTTGGATGATGTTTTTTAATGTTTAAAATTTTTCGGCATTTATTTTTGAATTTTCTAACTCGGGTCGGGTTCGAACGGATAAGAAGGAATTTTTTTTTGTTCTCTATTTTTCGGCCTGTCTTAGCCTGTTTCGTCTTTAAATGAAGCCTGGACGATGTTTTTTAATTTTTAAAATTTTTTTGCATTTATATTTGAATTTTCTCACTCGGGTCGGGTTCAAACGGATAAGGAGGAAATTTTTTTTATTCTCTGTTTTACGGCCTGTCCTAACCCGTTTCGTCTTGAAATGAAGCCTAGATGATGTTTTTTAATTTTGAAAATTTTTTTGCACTTATATTTGAATTTTCTAACTCGAGTCGGGTTCGAACAGATTGGAAGGAAATTATTTTTGTTCTCTATTTTTCGGCCAGTCTTGTCCCTTTAAGTCTTGAAATGAAGTCCGGATGATATTTTTTAATTTTTAAAATTTTTTTGCATTTATATTTGAATTTTCTAACTCGTTTCGAGTTCAAACGGATAGGAAGGAAATTTTTTTTCTCTCTATTTTTCGGCCTGATTTGGCCCGTTTCGTTGTGAAATGAAGCCTGGACGATGTTTTTTTATTTTTAAAATTTTTTTGCATTTATATTTGAATTTTGTAACTCGGGTCAAGTTCAAACGGATAGCGAGGAAATTTTTTTTATTCTCTATTTTTCGGCCTGTCCTGACCCGTTTCGTCTTGAAATGAAGCCTGGACGATGTTTTTTAATTTTTAAAATTTTTTTTGCATTTATTTTTTAATTTTCTAACTCGGGTCAGGTTCAAATGGAGAGGAAGAAAATTTTTTTTCTTCTCCATTTTTCGGCTTGACTTCACCCGTTTCGTCTCGAAATGAAACCTGGATGATGTTTTTTAATTTTTAGAATTTTTTTCCTTTTATTTTTGAATTTTCTAACTCGAGTCGGGTTCGAACGGATAGGAAGGAAATTATTTTTGTTCTCTATTTTTCGGCCTGTCTTGGCCCATTAAGTCTTGAAATAAAGCCTGGATGATGTTTTTTAATTTTTAGAATTTTTTTCCTTTTATTTTGGAATTTTCTAACTCGGGTCGGGTTCGAACGGATAGGACGGAAATTACTTTTGTTCCCTTTTTTTCGGCCTGTCTTGGCCTGTTTCGTCTTTAAATAAAGCCTGGATGATGTTTTTTAATTTTTAAAATTTTTTTGCATTTATATTTGAATTTTCTAACTCGGGTCGGGTTCCAACGGATTGGAAGGAAATTATTTTTCTTCTCTATTTTTCGGCCTGATTAGGCCCTTTTTGTCTTGAAATGAAGCCTGGATGATGTTTTTTAATTTTTAAAATTTTTTTGCATTTATATTTGAATTTTCTAACTCGGGTCGGGTTCAAACGGATTGAGAGGAAATTTTTTTTATTCTCTATTTTTCGGCCTGTCCTGACCCTTTCGTCTTGAAATGAAGCCTGGATGATGTCTTTTAATTTTTAGAATTTTTTTGCATTTATTTTTGAATTTTCTAACTCGGGTTGGGTTCGAACGGATAGGAAGGAAAAAAAAAATTTTTTCTCTATTTTTCGGCCTGTCTTGGCCTGTTTTGCCGTGAAATAAAGCTTTGACGATGTTTTTTAATTTTTAAAATTTTTTTTGCATTAATATTTGAATTTTCTAACTCAGGTCGGGTTCAAACGGATAGGGTGGAAATTTTTTTTATTCTATATTTTTCGGCCTTTCCTGACCCGTTTCGTCTTGATATGAAGCCTGGCTGATGCTTTTTAATTTTTAAAATTTTTCTGCAATTTTTATTTGAATTTTCTAACTCGGGTCGGGTTCAAACGGATAGGAAGGAAATTGTTTTTGTTCTCTATTTTTCGACCTGTCTTAGCCCGTTTCGTCTTGAAATGAAGCCTGGATAATGTTTTTTAATTTTTAAAATTTTTCTGCATTTATTTTTAAATTTTCTAACTCGGGTCGGGTTCGAACGGATAGGAAGGAAATTATTTTTGTTCTCTATATTTCGTCCTGTCTTGGCCCATTTCGTCTTGAAATAAAGCCTGGATGATATTTTTTAATTTTTAAAATTTTTTTGCATTTATTTTTGAATTTTCTAACTCGGGTCGGTTTCTAACGTATAGGAAGGAAATTTTTTTTTTCTATTTTTCGGCCTGTCTTGGCACGTCTTGCCATGAAATGAAGCTTGGACGATGTTTTTTAATTTTTAAATTTTTTTTTGCAATTATATTTGAATTTTCTAACTCGAGTCGGGTTTAAACGGATAGGGAGGAAATTTTTTTTATTCTCTATTTTTAGGCCTGTCCAGACCCGTTTCGTTTTGAAATGAAGCCGGGATGATGTCTTTTAATTTTTTAAATTTTTTTTCATTGATTTTTGAATTTTCTAACTCGGGTCGGGTTCGAACGGATAGGAATAAATTTTTTTTTCTTCTCTGTTTTTCGGCCTGACTTCACCCGTTTCGTCTTGAAATGAATCCTGGATGATGTTTTTTAATTTTTAAAATTTTTCTGCATTTTTTTTTTGAATTTTCTAACTCGGGTCGGGTTGGAACGGATAGGAAGGAAATTGTTTTTGTTCTCTATTTTTCGGCCTGTCTTAGCCCGTTTCATCTTGAAATAAAGCCTGGACGATGTTTTTTAATTTTTAAAATTTTTTTTCATTGATATTTGAATTTTCTAACTCGGGTCAGGTTCAAACGGACAGGGGGGAAATTTTTTTTATTCTCTATTTTTCGGCCAGTCCTGACCCGTTTCATCTTGAAATGAAGCCTGGATGATGTGTTTTAATTTTTAGAATTTTTTTGCATTTATTTTTGAATTTTCTAACTCGGGTCGGGTTCGAACGGATAGGAAGGAAAATTTTTTTTTCTCTATTTTTCGGCCTGTCTTGGCCCGTTTTGCCGTGAAATGAAGCTTGAACAATGTTTTTTAATTTTTAAAATTTTTTTTGCATTTATATTTGAATTTTCTAACTCGGGTCGGGTTCAAACGGATAGGGAGGAAATTTTTTTTATTCTATATTTTTCGGCCTGTCCTGACCCGTTTCGACTTGAAACGAAGCCTAGATGATGTTTTTTAATTTTTAAAATTTTTCTGCATTTATTTTCGAATTTTCTAACTCGGGTCGAGTTCGAACGGATAGGAAGGAAATTGTTTTTGTTCTCTATTTTTCGGCCTGTCTTAGCACGTTTCGTCTTGAAATGAAGCCTGGACGATGTTTTTTAATTTTTAAATTTTTTTTGCATTTATTTTTGAATTTTCTATCTCGGGTCGAGTTCAAACGGATAGGGAGGAAATTTTTTTTATTCTCTATTTTTCGGCCTGTCCTAACCCGTTTCGTCTTGAAATGAAGCTTGGATGATGTCTTTTAATTTTTAGAATATTTTTCCAATTATTTTTGAATTTTCTAACTCGGGTCGGGTCCAAACGGAAAGGATGGAATTTTTTTTTCTCTATTTTTCGGCCTGTCTTAGCCCGTTTCGTCTTTAAATGAAGCCTGGACGATGTTTTTTAATTTTTAAATTTTTTTTGCATTTATATTTGAATTTTCTATCTCGGGTCGGGTTCAAACGGATAGGAAGGAAATTATTTTTGTTCTCTATTTTTTGGCCTGTCTTGGCTCATTTCGTCCTGAAATAAAGCCTGGATGATGTTTTTTAATTTTTAGAATTTTTTTCCTTTTATTTTTGAATTTTCTAACTCGGGCCGGGTTCGAACGGATGGGAAGGAAATTACTTTTGTTCTCTATTTTTCGGCCTGTGTTGGCCCATTTCGTCTTTAAATAAAACCTGGATGATGTTTTTTAATTTTTAAAATTTTTTTGCATTTATATTTGAATTTTCTAACTCAGGTCGGGTTCGAACGGATAGGAAGGAAATTATTTTTCTTCTCTATTTTTTTGCCTGATTACGCTCGTTTCGTCTTGAAATGAAGCCTGGACGACGTTTTTTAATTTTTAAAATTTTTTTGCATTTATATTTGAATTTTCTAACTCGGGTTGGGTTCAAACAGATTGGGAGGAAATTTTTTTTATTCTCTATTTTTCGGCCTGTCCTGACCCGTTTCGTCTTGAAATGAAGCCTGGATGATGTCTTTTAATTTTTAGAATTTTTTTGCATTTATTTTTGAATTTTCTAACTCGGGTCGGGTTCGAACGGATAGGAAGGAAAATTTTTTTTTCTCTATTTTTCGGCCCGTCTTGGCCCGTTTTGCCGTGAAATGAAGCTTGGATGATGTTTTTAAATTTTTAAAAATTTTTTGCATTTATATTTGAATTTTGTAACTCGGGTCGGGTTCAAACGGATAGGGAGGAAATTTTTTTATTCTCTATTTTTCGGCCTGTCCTGACCCGTTTCGTCTTGAAATGGAGCCTGGATGATGTTTTTTAATTTTTAAAATTTTTCTGCATTTATTTTTTAATTTTCTAACTAGGGTCGGGTTCGAACGGATAGGAAGGAAATTGTTTTTGTTATCTATTTGTCGGCCTGTCTTAGCCCGTTTCGTCTTGAAATGAAGCCTGGACGATGTTTTTTTAATTTTGAAAACTTTTCTGCATTTATATTTGAATTTTCTAACTCGGGTCGGGTTCGAACAGATAGGGAGGAAATTTTTTTTATTCTCTATTTTTCGTCCTGTCCTGCCCCGTTTCGTCGTGAAATGAACCTGGATGATGTTCTTTAATTTTTAAAATTTTTCTGCATTTATTTTTGAATTTTTTAACTCGGGTCGGGTTCGAACGGATAAGAATGAAATTATTTTTGTTCTCTATTTTTCGGCCTGTCTTAGCCCGTTTCGTCTGCAAATGAAGCCAGGACGATGTTTTTTTATTTTTAAAATTTTTTTCCAGTTATTTTTTAATTTTCTAACTCGGGTCGGGTTCGAACGGATAGGGATGAAATTTTTTTTATTCTCTATTTTTTGGTCTGTCCTGACCCGTTTCGTCTTGAAATGAAGCCTGGATGTTGTCTTTTAATTTTTTAAATTTTTTTCATTTATTTTTAAATTTTCTAACTCGGGTCGGGTTCGAACGGATAGGAAGAAAATTTTTTTTCTTCTCTATTTTTCGGCCTGACTTCACCCGTTTCGTCTCGAAATGAAATCTGGATGATGTTTTTTAATTTTTAGAATTTTTTTCCATTTATTTTTGAATTTTTTCACTCGGGTCGGGTTTGAACGGATATGAAGGAAATTATTTTTGTTCTCTATTTTTCGGCCTGTCTTGGCCCATTTCGTCTTGAAATAAAGCCTGGATGATGTTTTTTAATTTTTAAAATTTTTTTGTATTTATATTTGAATTTTCTAACTCGGGACGGGTTCAAACGGATAGGGAGGAAATTTTTTTTATTCTCTATTTTTCGGCCTCTCCTGTCCCGTTTCGTCTTGAAATGAAGCCTGGATGATGTTTTTTAATTTTTAAAATTTTTCTGCATTTATTTTTGAATTTTCTAACTCTGGCCGGGTTCGAACGGATAGGAAGGAAATTGTTTTTGTTCTCTATTTTTCGGCCTGTCTTAGCCCGTTTCATCTTGAAATAAAGCCTGGCCGATGTTTTTTAATTTTTAAAATTTTTTTGCATTTATATTTGAATTTTCTAACTCGGGTCGGGTTCGAACGGATAGGAAGGAAATTGTTTTTGTTCTCTATTTTTTGGCCTGTCCTAGCCCATTTCGTCTTGAAATGAAGCCTGGACGATGTTTTTTAATTTTTAAATTTTTTTTGGTTTTATATTTGAATTTTCTATCTCGGGTCGGGTTCAAACGGATAGGGAGGAAATTTTTTTTATTCTCTATTTTTCGGCCTGTCCTGACCCTTTTCGTCTTGAATTGAAGCTTGGATGATGTCTTTTAATTTTTAGAATATTTTTGCAATTATTTTTGAATTTTATAACTCGGGTCGGGTTCAAACGGAAAAGATGGAATTTTTTTTTCCTCTATTTTTCGGCCTATCTTGGCCCGTTTTGCCGTGAAATGAAGCTTGGACGATGTTTTTTAATTTTTAAAATTCGTTTTGCATTTATATTTGAATTTTCTGACTCGGGTCGGGTTGAAACGGATAGGGTGGAAATTTTTTTTATTCTCTATTTTTCGGCCTGTCCTGACTCGTTTCGTCTAGAAATGAAGCCTGGATGATGTTTTTTAATTTTTAAAATTTTTCTGCATTTATTTTTGAATTTTCTAACTCGGGTCAGGTTCGAACGGATAGGAAGGAAATTGTTTTTGTTCTCTATTTTTCGGCCTGTCTTAGCCCGTTTCGTCTTGAAATGAAGCCTGGACGATGCTTTTTAATTTTTAAAATTTTTTTTCATTGATATTTGAATTTTCTAACTCGGGTCAGGTTCAAACGGACAGGGGGGAAATTTTTTTTATTCTCTATTTTTCGGCCAGTCCTGACCCGTTTCATCTTGAAATGAAGCCTGGATGATGTGTTTTAATTTTTAGAATTTTTTTGCATTTATTTTTGAATTTTCTAACTCGGGTCGGGTTCGAACGGATAGGAAGGAAAATTTTTTTTTCTCTATTTTTCGGCCTGTCTTGGCCCGTTTTGCCGTGAAATGAAGCTTGAACAATGTTTTTTAATTTTTTAAATTTTTTTTGCATTTATATTTGAATTTTCTAACTCGGGTCGGGTTCAAACGGATAGGGAGGAAATTTTTTTTATTCTATATTTTTCGGCCTGTCCTGACCCGTTTCGACTTGAAACGAAGCCTAGATGATGTTTTTTAATTTTTAAAATTTTTCTGCATTTATTTTCGAATTTTCTAACTCGGGTCGAGTTCGAACGGATAGGAAGGAAATTGTTTTTGTTCTCTATTTTTCGGCCTGTCTTAGCACGTTTCGTCTTGAAATGAAGCCTGGACGATGTTTTTTAATTTTTAAATTTTTTTTGCATTTATATTTGAATTTTCTATCTCGGGTCGAGTTCAAACGGATAGGGAGGAAATTTTTTTTATTCTCTATTTTTCGGCCTGTCCTAACCCGTTTCGTCTTGAAATGAAGCTTGGATGATGTCTTTTAATTTTTAGAATATTTTTCCAATTATTTTTGAATTTTCTAACTCGGGTCGGGTCCAAACGGAAAGGATGGAATTTTTTTTTCTCTATTTTTCGGCCTGTCTTAGCCCGTTTCGTCTTGAAATGAAGCCTGGACGATGTTTTTTAATTTTTAAATTTTTTTTGCATTTATATTTGAATTTTCTATCTCGGGTCGGGTTCAAACGGATAGGAAGGAAATTATTTTTGTTCTCTATTTTTTGGCCTGTCTTGGCTCATTTCGTCCTGAAATAAAGCCTGGATGATGTTTTTTAATTTTTAGAATTTTTTTCCTTTTATTTTTGAATTTTCTAACTCGGGCCGGGTTCGAACGGATGGGAAGGAAATTACTTTTGTTCTCTATTTTTCGGCCTGTGTTGGCCCATTTCGTCTTTAAATAAAACCTGGATGATGTTTTTTAATTTTTAAAATTTTTTTGCATTTATATTTGAATTTTCTAACTCAGGTCGGGTTCGAACGGATAGGAAGGAAATTATTTTTCTTCTCTATTTTTTTGCCTGATTACGCTCGTTTCGTCTTGAAATGAGGCCTGGACGACGTTTTTTAATTTTTAAAATTTTTTTGCATTTATATTTGAATTTTCTAACTCGGGTTGGGTTCAAACAGATTGGGAGGAAATTTTTTTTATTCTCTATTTTTCGGCCTGTCCTGACCCGTTTCGTCTTGAAATGAAGCCTGGATGATGTCTTTTAATTTTTAGAATTTTTTTGCATTTATTTTTGAATTTTCTAACTCGGGTCGGGTTCGAACGGATAGGAAGGAAAATTTTTTTTTCTCTATTTTTCGGCCCGTCTTGGCCCGTTTTGCCGTGAAATGAAGCTTGGATGATGTTTTTAAATTTTTAAAAATTTTTTGCATTTATATTTGAATTTTGTAACTCGGGTCGGGTTCAAACGGATAGGGAGGAAATTTTTTTATTCTCTATTTTTCGGCCTGTCCTGACCCGTTTCGTCTTGAAATGGAGCCTGGATGATGTTTTTTAATTTTTAAAATTTTTCTGCATTTATTTTTTAATTTTCTAACTAGGGTCGGGTTCGAACGGATAGGAAAGAAATTGTTTTTGTTATCTATTTGTCGGCCTGTCTTAGCCCGTTTCGTCTTGAAATGAAGCCTGGACGATGTTTTTTTAATTTTGAAAACTTTTCTGCATTTATAATTGAATTTTCTAACTCGGGTCGGGTTCGAACAGATAGGGAGGAAATTTTTTTTATTCTCTATTTTTCGTCCTGTCCTGCCCCGTTTCGTCGTGAAATGAAGCCTGGATGATGTTCTTTAATTTTTAAAATTTTTCTGCATTTATTTTTGAATTTTTTAACTCGGGTCGGGTTCGAACGGATAAGAATGAAATTATTTTTGTTCTCTATTTTTCGGCCTGTCTTAGCCCGTTTCGTCTGCAAATGAAGCCAGGACGATGTTTTTTATTTTTAAAATTTTTTTCCAGTTATTTTTTAATTTTCTAACTCGGGTCGGGTTCGAACGGATAGGGATGAAATTTTTTTTATTCTCTATTTTTCGGTCTGTCCTGACCCGTTTCGTCTTGAAATGAAGCCTGGATGTTGTCTTTTAATTTTTTAAATTTTTTTCATTTATTTTTAAATTTTCTAACTCGGGTCGGGTTCGAACGGATAGGAAGAAAATTTTTTTTCTTCTCTATTTTTCGGCCTGACTTCACCCGTTTCGTCTCGAAATGAAATCTGGATGATGTTTTTTAATTTTTAGAATTTTTTTCCATTTATTTTTGAATTTTTTCACTCGGGTCGGGTTTGAACGGATATGAAGGAAATTATTTTTGTTCTCTATTTTTCGGCCTGTCTTGGCCCATTTCGTCTTGAAATAAAGCCTGGATGATGTTTTTTAATTTTTAAAATTTTTTTGTATTTATATTTGAATTTTCTAACTCGGGACGGGTTCAAACGGATAGGGAGGAAATTTTTTTTATTCTCTATTTTTCGGCCTCTCCTGTCCCGTTTCGTCTTGAAATGAAGCCTGGATGATGTTTTTTAATTTTTAAAATTTTTCTGCATTTATTTTTGAATTTTCTAACTCTGGTCGGGTTCGAACGGATAGGAAGGAAATTGTTTTTGTTCTCTATTTTTCGGCCTGTCTTAGCCCGTTTCATCTTGAAATAAAGCCTGGCCGATGTTTTTTAATTTTTAAAATTTTTTTGCATTTATATTTGAATTTTCTAACTCGGGTCGGGTTCGAACGGATAGGAAGGAAATTGTTTTTGTTCTCTATTTTTTGGCCTGTCCTAGCCCGTTTCGTCTTGAAATGAAGCCTGGACGATGTTTTTTAATTTTTAAATTTTTTTTGGTTTTATATTTGAATTTTCTATCTCGGGTCGGGTTCAAACGGATAGGGAGGAAATTTTTTTTATTCTCTATTTTTCGGCCTGTCCTGACCCTTTTCGTCTTGAATTGAAGCTTGGATGATGTCTTTTAATTTTTAGAATATTTTTGCAATTATTTTTGAATTTTATAACTCGGGTCGGGTTCAAACGGAAAAGATGGAATTTTTTTTTCCTCTATTTTTCGGCCTATCTTGGCCCGTTTTGCCGTGAAATGAAGCTTGGACGATGTTTTTTAATTTTTAAAATTCGTTTTGCATTTATATTTGAATTTTCTGACTCGGGTCGGGTTGAAACGGATAGGGTGGAAATTTTTTTTATTCTCTATTTTTCGGCCTGTCCTGACTCGTTTCGTCTAGAAATGAAGCCTGGATGATGTTTTTTAATTTTTAAAATTTTTCTGCATTTATTTTTGAATTTTCTAACTCGGGTCGGGTTCGAACGGATAGGAAGGAAATTGTTTTTGTTCTCTATTTTTCGGCCTGTCTTAGCCCGTTTCGTCTTGAAATGAAGCCTGGACGATGCTTTTTAATTTTTAAATTTTTTTTTGCATTTATATTTGAATTTTCTATCTCGGGTCGGGTTCAAACGGATAGGAAGGAGATTATTTTTGTTCTCTATTTTTCGGCCTGTCTTGGCCCATTTCGTCTTGAAATAAAGCCTGGCTGATGTTTTTTAATTTTTAAAATTTTTTTGCATTTATTTTTGAATTTTCTAACTCGGGTCGGTTTCGAACGGATCGGAAGGAAATTTTTTTTTCTCTATTTTTTGGCCTGTCTTTGCCCGTTTTGCCGTGAAATTAAGCTTGGACGATGTTTTTTAATTTTTAAATTTTTTTCTGCATTTATATTTGAATTTTCTAACTCGAGTCGGGTTTAAACGGATAGGGAGGAAATTTTTTTTATTCTCTATTTTTCGGACTGTCCTGACCTGTTTCGTCTTGAAATGAAGCTTGGATGATGTTTTTTAATGTTTAAAATTTTTCGGCATTTATTTTTGAATTTTCTAACTCAGGTCGGGTTCGAACGGATAAGAAGGAATTTATTTTTGTTCTCTTTTTTTCATCCTGTCTTAGCCTGTTTCGTCTTTAAATGAAGCCTGGACGATGTTTTTTAATTTTTAAAATTTTTTTGCATTTATATTTGAATTTTCTCACTCGGGTCGGGTTCAAACGGATAGGGAGGAAATTTTTTTTATTCTCTGTTTTACGGCCTGTCCTGACCCGTTTCGTCTTGAAATGAAGCCTAGATGATGTTTTTTAATTTTGAAAATTTTTTTGCACTTATATTTGTATTTTCTAACTTGGTTCGGGTTCGAACAGATTGGAAGCAAATTATTTTTGTTCTCTATTTTTCGGCCAGTCTTGTCCCTTTAAGTCTTGAAATGATGTCTGGATGATATTTTTTAATTTTTAAAATTTTTTTGCATTTATATTTGAATTTTCTAACTCGTGTCGAGTTCAAACGGATAGGAACGAAATTTTTTTTTTCTCTATTTTTCGGCCTGATTTGGCCCGTTTCGTTGTGAAATGAAGCCTGGACGATGTTTTTTGATTTTTAAAATTTTTTTGAATTTATATTTGAATTTTCGAACTTGGGTCCGGTTCAAACGGATAGGGAGGAAATTTTTTTTATTCTCTATTTTTCGGCCTGTCCTGTCCCGTTTCGTCTTGAAATGAAGCCTGGATGATGTTTTTTAATTTTTAAAATTTTTTTTGCATTTATTTTTTAATTTTCGAACTCGGGTCAGGTTCAAATGGATAGGAAGAAAATTTTTTTTCCTCTCTATTTTTCGGCTTGACTTGACCCGTTTCGTCTCGAAATGAAACCTGGATGATGTTTTTTAATTTTTAGAATTTTTTTCCTTTTATTTTTGAATTTTCTAACTCGAGTCGGGTTCGAACGGATAGGAAGGAAATTATTTTTGTTCTCTATTTTTCGGCCTGTCTTGGCCCATTAAGTCTTGAAATAAAGCCTGGATGATGTTTTTTAATTTTTACAATTTTTTTCCTTTTATTTTTGAATTTTCTAACTCGGGTCGGGTTCGAACGGATAGGAAGAAAATTATTTTTGTTCTCTATTTTTCAGCCTGTCTTGGCCCATTTCGTCTTGAAATAAAGCCTGGATGATGTTTTTTAATTTTTAGAATTTTTTTCCTTTTATTTTTGAATTTTCTAACTCGGGTCGGTTTCTAACGTATAGGAAGGAAATTTTTTTTTCTCTATTTTTCGGCCTGTCTTGGCCCGTCTTGCCATGAAATGAAGCTTGGGCGATGTTTTTTAATTTTTAAATTTTTTTTTGCATTTATATTTGAATTTTCTAACTCGAGACGGGTTTAAACGGATAGGGAGGAAATTTTTTTTATTCTCTATTTTTCGGCCTGTCCTGACCCGTTTCGTTTTGAAATGAAGCCGGGATGATGTCTTTTAATTTTTAAAATTTTTTTTCATTTATTATTGAATTTTCTAACTCGGGTCGGGTTCGAACGGATAGGAAGAAAATTTTTTTTCTTCTCTATTTTTCGGCCTGACTTCACCCGTTTCTTCTCGAAATGAAACCTGGATGATGTTTTTTAATTTTTAGAATTTTTTTCCTTTTATTTTTGAATTTTCTAACTCGGGTCAGATTCGAACGGATAGGAAGAAAATTACTTTTGTTCTCTATTTTTCGGCCTGTCTTGGCCCGTTTCGTCTTTAAATAAAGCATGGATGATGTTTTTTAATTTTTAAAATTTTTTTGCATTTATATTTGAATTTTCTAACTCGGATCGGGTTCGAACGGATAGGAAGGAAATTATTTTTCTTCTCTATTTTTCGGCCTGATTACGCCAGTTTTGTCTTGAAATGAAGCCTGGATGATGTTTTTTAATTTTTAAAATTTTTTTGCATTTATATTTGAATTTTCTAACTCGGGTCGGGTTCAAACGGATTGGGAGGAAATTTTTTTTATTCTCTATTTTTCAGCCTGTTTTGACCCTTTCGTCTTGAAATGAAGCCTGGATGATGTCTTTTAATTTTTAGAATTTTTTTGCATTTATTTTTGAATTTTCTAACTCGGGTCGGGTTCGAACGGATAGGAAGGAAAAAAAAAAAATTTCTCTATTTTTCGGCCTGTCTTGGCCCGTTTTGCCGTGAAATAAAGCTTGGACGATGTTTTTTAATTTTTAAAATTTTTTTTGCATTAATATTTGAATTTTCTAACTCAGGTCGGGTTCAAACGGATAGGGAGAAAATTTTTTTTATTCTATATTTTTCGGCCTTTCCTGAGCCGTTTCGTCTTGAAATGAAGCCTGGATGATGTTTTTTAATTTTTAAAATTTTTCTGCATTTATTTTTGAATTTTCTAACTCGGGTCGGGTTCGAACGGATAGGAAGGAAATTGTTTTTGTTCTCTATTTTTCGGTCTGTCTTAGCCCGTTTCGTCTTGAAATGAAGCCGGGATAATGTTTTTTAATTTTTAAAAATTTGTCTGCATTTATTTTTGAATTTTCTAACTCGGGTCGAGTTCGAACGGATATGAAGGAAATTGTTTTTGTTCTCTATTTTTCGGCCTGTCCTGACCCGTTTCGTCTTGAAATAAAGCCTGGATGATGTTTTTTAATTTTTAGAATTTTTTTCCTTTTATTTTTGAATTTTCTAACTCGGGTCGGTTTCTAACGTATAGGAAGGAAATTTTTTTTTCTCTATTTTTCGGCCTGTCTTGGCCCGTCTTGCCATGAAATGAAGCTTGGACGATGTTTTTTAATTTTTAAATTTTTTTTTGCAATTATATTTGAATTTTCTAACTCGAGTCGGGTTTAAACGGATAGGGAAGAAATTTTTTTTATTCTCTATTTTTAGGCCTGTCCTGACCATTTTCGTTTTGAAATGAAGCCGGGATGATGTCTTTTAATTTTTAAAAATTTTTTTCATTTATTATTGAATTTTCTAACTCGGGTCGGGTTCGAACGGATAGGAAGAAAATTTTTTTTCTTCTCTATTTTTCGGCCTCACTTCACCCGTTTCTTCTCGAAATGAAACCTGGATGATGTTTTTTAATTTTTAGAATTTTTTTTCCTTTTATTTTTGAATTTTCTAACTTGGGTCGGGTTCGAACGGATAGGAAGAAAATTACTTTTGTTCTCTATTTTTCGGCCTGTCTTGGCCCGTTTCGTCTTTAAATAAAGCATGGATGATGTTTTTTAATTTTTAAAATTTTTTTGCATTTATATTTGAATTTTCTAACTCGGGTCGGGTTCGAACGGATATGAAGGAAATTATTTTTCTTCTCTATTTTTCGGCCTGATTACGCCCGTTTTGTCTTGAAATGAAGCCTGGATGATATTTTTTAATTTTTGAAATTTTTTTGCATTTATATTTGAATTTTCTAACTCGGGTCGGGTTCAAACGGATTGGGAGGAAATTTTTTTTATTCTCTATTTTTCAGCCTGTCCTGACCCTTTCGTCTTGAAATGAAGCCTGGATGATGTCTTTTAATTTTTAGAATTTTTTTGCATTTATTTTTGAATTTTCTAACTCGGGTCGGGTTCGAACGGATAGGAAGGAAAATTTTTTTTTTCTCTATTTTTTGGCCTGTCTTGGCCCGTTTTGCCGTGAAATAAACCTTGGACGATGTTTTTTAATTTTTAAAATTTTTTTTGCATTAATATTTGAATTTTCTAACTCAGGTCGGGTTCAAACGGATAGGGAGGAAATTTTTTTTATTCTATATTTTTCGGCCTTTCCTGACCCGTTTCGTCTTGAAATGAAGCCTGGATGATGTTTTTTAATTTTTAAAATTTTTCTGCATTTATTTTTGAATTTTCTAAGTCGGGTCGGGTTCGAACGGATAGGAAAGAAATTGTTTTTGTTCTCTATTTTTCGGCCTGTCTTAGCCCGTTTCATCTTGAAATGAAGCCGGGATAATGTTTTTTAATTTTTAAAAATTTTTCTGCATTTATTTTTGAATTTTCTAACTCGGGTCGAGTTCGAACGGATAGGAAGGAAATTGTTTTTGTTCTCTATTTTTCGGCCTGTCCTGACCCGTTTCGTCTTGAAATAAAGCCTGGATGATGTTTTTTAATTTTTAGAATTTTTTTCCTTTTATTTTTGAATTTTCTAACTCGGGTCGGTTTCTAACGTATAGGAAGGAAATTTTTTTTTCTCTATTTTTCGGCCTGTCTTGGCCCGTCTTGCCATGAAATGAAGCTTGGACGATGTTTTTTAATTTTTTAATTTTTTTTTGCAATTATATTTGAATTTTCTAACTCGAGTCGGGTTTAAACGGATAGGGAGGAAATTTTTTTTATTCTCTATTTTTAGGCCTGTCCTGACCCGTTTCGTTTTGAAATGAAGCCGGGATGATGTCTTTTAACTTTTAAAATTTTTTTTCATTTATTTTTGAATTTTCTAACTCGGGTCGGGTTCGAACGGATAGGAAGAAATTTTTTTTTCTTCTCTCTTTTTCGGCCTGACTTCACCCGTTTCGTCTCGAAATGA